>NC_134581.1:12572500-12872500 GCF_037038515.1 Microtus pennsylvanicus | reverse complement strand
GCCTGTTTCTTGATCTGTCAAATTGGAATAACTGTATGTCTCCTATCTTGACTTTCTTCAGTCATGTTTCCTGGAAAATGGCTGAGAACGCTTTAGCATGGGGCTGTCAGGTAGGAAGTATGCAGCACATTTTCCTGTTGTCCTGCAGCTGCCTTGGGTTACTCTCATAAAAATAGTGACCAGAAAAGAGTGCCAGTCTGGGGAACATTCAGAGGCTTTGTGGGCTGTAGCAGTTGGAGTCTAACCATCATTTATTAAGCCTTTTCTGTGATTTATTTAGCAAGATGGCAATTCACTTCCTAAAGCAGCAAGAACGAGGGTCTTAATAGAAGCTTGATTTCTCATAGTCCAGGAACACCCGCCCCATTGCTAGATCTTCTTCATGAAGACCACTACTTTGATTAGTTTAATTTTTAACTATGCATGCATATGTGTGTGAATGTGTAAATATGTGCACATTAGTGCAGTGCCTGTGGGAAATCAGAAGAGTGTGCCAGATTTCCTGGAGTTGAACTTGAAGGTGGCTGAGAACGTCCCAATGTGGGTGATGGGAAATGGGCTTGGGTCCTCTGGAAGAGCAGTATGAACTCTTAACAGTGAATCAGCGGCCAGGCAATGGTGGCGCACGCCTTTAATCCCAGCACTCGGGAGGCAGAGGCAAGCGGATCTCTGTGAGTTCGAGACCAGCCTGGTCTACAGAGCAAGTTCCAGGACAGGCTCCAAAGCCACAGAGAAACCCTGTCTCAAAAAACCAAAAAGAAAACAAAAAACACAAAAAACCCCCAGTGGATCAACCTCTCCAGCCCCATTTTATTATTTCTTAAATGCCCTTGTACACACACACACACACACACACCCTCGCCCTTACGTTCTCTCACTTCTTATATAAGTTACTGTACAAATTGTCCTTCAATTTGCTTTATTCAACTTTAATGGCATATTTTGACAGTTTTTACACTTCATATAGTTGTACCTCTTATTTTTAAATATCTTAGTATCATTCTACTTTAAGATCTACAACACTTTACATAAATTTATCTGTTGAACTTTGCATTTGAATGGTTTTGCTTTTACAGGGAATCATACAGTGAATAAAACATATTTGAAGAACAAATTCCCAGCAGCTGAAAGCTCTGCTCCCTGTGTGAACACTGAATGTTTCTGTGGACTGATGCTTTATCTGGTCACCAGTGTAGGTGAGAGTAACCGCCACACCCTTGCTGACCTCAGTGCCCTCAGCTACTTTATGGTCCCTTGATGAACAGGAGCTGTGGTTTTTGTGGACTCATGTCTGTCACTTTCTTTAGGGTTTTGGCTTTTAGTGTGGTTAGAGTCCCCTTCTCAAATGTGAGGGAAGACTACCTATTTTTTTTCTGTACTAAAACTGTTGTAAATTCTGGTAATTCAGGAATCTGTAAAAACATAAAAAGGTTTTGAAGATGAATCTCCTTCCTCTACTTTTCCCCCTGTCTCCAGTAAGGTTAAGTAATTTTACTTCTGAGTTAGTTAATTTTGTGTTATGTGTATGTGTGAGCACATGAATGTGTGTGCACATGTGCACGTGCACATGTTTTGGAGGCTACAGTTGAGATTGCGTGTCTTCCTTGGTCACGGTCTCCTTGAACGCTGCTCACTATTCAGCTGGAATTTCTAACCAGTGAGCTCTAGGGATCTGCCTGTCTCCAGCTCCCCAGTGCTAGGGTTACGGACACTGTGGTGCTGTGTCTAGCTCTTTTATGGAGATGTCGGTAGTCTGAACTTAGTTTGTCATGCTTGTGTTGCATGCATTTTACTGACTGAGCCAGAATTTATGTTTATATAAACAAATGCATATTTTATATTCTTATCCAACAGTTGTCTACTTATTATTTATGTATTGCTTATTTTATCAGAAAATGGAGCATAATACACACAGTATTTTGTATCTGCTTTCTTCAAATTTATTTTGAAAATGATTCCATATCAGCACATACATATCTAAAATATTTTTGTAAAGCATATTGTATAGTATGTTGTTGGGAGGCGAGTGTGGTGGCTAATGTTGTCAACTGGACAGAATCTGGGAGATGGGAGATGAGCTTCTGGGCATGCCTGTGGGGATTATCTTGTTACTTTAGTTGAGGGTGCAGATCTGTCTACTGTGGGCTGCACCATGTCCACAGGTGAGATCCTGGACTGTGTTAATGGAGAAAGGGAACTGAGCAGCAGCACGCATTCATCACTGTCTGTTTCCTTATTGTGGTGGGTGCCAGGTGAGCAGTGTGGCCAGCTGCTCTGAGTTCCTGGGGCCCTGAGTTTCCTGCCGTGGTGGACTATATGGTGTGAGCTGTGAGCTAAAAGAAACCTGTTCTCCTCTAAGTGACTTTTGTTGGGGACTATTCTTTAGTTTGTTAAACAAACGCTCCTTATTGGGCGTTGAGGTAGGTCCCAGATTGAAGCTGTATGTATGCATCACCTTGATATCAACAGATGTCTTCTAGAGCACTGAAGACAATCTAAAAAGATGGGACAACTGATGCAGCCACGGGTACTGAAGGAACTCTAGCAAATTTGTACGCCTGGGTAGCCAGCCATCCTCCTTCTAGAAAGCTTACTCAGCTTTTTCTGACCCCATCACTTTGTTGGCAGCATCTATTTCTCCCTTGTCGCCACAGACCTAAGCTTCCATGTTCTTTTTATCATCTGGGAGGCTATTTCATTACTCTATTAAAAAATTCTGGGTATGAGTACTGGTCTGTGCCGTGGTTAGTGCCATGGAGACCAGGACAGGTCACCAGGTTTTCCAGGAATCCACAGTTACAGACAGGTGGTTATGAGATACTATGTTGGTTCTGGAAACTGAATCTGCAAGAGCAGACAGTGCCCTTAACCACTGAACCATCTCTTCCTGTGATCCTTCACCTTCGAGGCCTGCCGTGATGGGGCCCTTTCAGGCTTCAAACTGCACTCTCTACTGCTGCAGTTGCGGAGTTCTCTGCTTTTGCAGATCTTCTGACTAGATAGGGCTCATCCACATGTGCAGGTAATAGTCCTGTCTTAAGTACACAAAAATAGATCTATAAAGTTTCTTCGGCTGTGTGGTGTAGTCACAGGTGCTGGTCTGGTGACAAGGGGTGGACATTTTTGGAGCATCCATTATTTGGCCTACCACAGAATGTGAAGGGGAAATTTCTTTTCCAGGCTCTACCAAGTCATGATTCACTCCTTCTCAGTTTATTTAAAAGCTACTTTTACCCACAGGGAATTATGTGATGTCACATATTTATTTCTGGATATTATGTGCTGTTCCGTTCACATGCTTATTCTTTTACATATTAGCACCACTTCAAAAGATGTAGGTAAGTTTCTCCAAATACATTTAAAAATGCTAAAGAGCCGGGCGGTGGTGGCGCACGCCTTTAATCCCAGCACTCGGGAGGCAGAGGCAGGCGGATCTCTGTGAGTTCGAGGCCAGCCTGGTCTACAAGAGCTAGTTCCAGGACAGGAACCAAAAGCTACAGAGAAACCCTGTCTCGAAAAATCAAAAAAAAAATGCTAAAGAATATTTTTCACTTAGCATTTCTTCTATTAAGAGTACCTTAGCTACTCTGACTTATTTAACCTCTTAGATGGACTTGAGATATATTTCACTAATTTTTTTATACATCTTTGTAAAAGTTAAAAAATCAGTTGGGGTTTGGGAGATGACTCAGCAGGTAAGGCCACTGTCAAGCTTGATGAGTTTGTCCCTGGAAGCACATGGTAAAAGAAGAAAACCAACTCTTGCAAGTTGTCCTCTGACCTCCATGCATGTGCCAAAGCACAGCCCACCATAGATAAATAAACGTAATTAAATTTTAAATTAAATTTTGTTGAATTATAATCATTAATAAAATTATCTGACAATTTATAATCACAAATTTTCACAGACAGAAATGCAGGGTATTTGTAAAAGTCTAGACTGTAATAGGTGAGTAAAATTTATTTTACTTTTCCTATAAATCAGTCTTGTAAACTTAAGGGTGTTCATAGATATTTAATAAAGATTCTCTTTAAAAGTTCCTATAACAATTACATGCATATGTTTACTAAATTTAGTATATTGTTATTCTAGTTTTTCTTTCAAAATCTCTTTCCCCAGGCTGACAGATACAAGTTATTTTAGTTCTCTGTTAATTTCAGCTTGTAAACACTAAGTCATACAGCAGAGTCAAGTTAATTAACCTCCCTAGGAGTCCTGCTTTTGCTTTTCTCACAGGGTGAGCTGTTCCATTTGTAATCTGAAATCTAATGAAAAACATATTTTGAAGTACTGCTTAGCCAAGGAACAAGAGTGAGTCAGTCTGAGGTGAGTCAAGTCCTGGTCTGAGTGTCAGGGACATTTATGATCTAAAAATTGACTGTATTGAAAATTCTGCACAGCAACAAGCCAAGTCCAGAACAAACCAGTAAAATGTTAGGCCTTTTCCCATTCTACTCACAAACAAACAAACAAACAAACATTTCATGAAATCATGTCAGATCATTTTCTTCATGTTTGCTTTGCAATGTCAACAGTGGTTTTATTGAGTTGCAGTTTGGTTTGCCAGTTATTGCTCATCTTTTAAAGGGAATTAGGTAGAACAGAAATTTAGTAGTTTGGAGAAGCTATGGAGTAGAAAATGACTTCTAGCTGTTATGCTCTGGGTACAGAGAGGGCATCTAGGAGCTGTGGGCTACGTGTGCTCAGCACAACCTAGGACCCCACATTTATTCCAACTCTGGTTCTAGTTGTTCCAAGAGAACTTAGCCCGTGATCACAGGTATTACTTGTTGTACATTAAGGGATGGTCAGAATGGAAAGAAGCATGGTGCTCAAGATGGCAACAGGAAGGTCAGAGACTACAGAGATATCCAGCCCTGGATGTTCATACATTGGTCATACAGGGAGTGGAGACTAAATTTTTCACTGAGTAAAACAATATTTTGATGTTTCTCCTGCAGTTTTGCCTAGAACTGCATTCCCCAGTAGAACTTTTTGCTATGATGGAAACAGTTTAGAACCACTCTTTTAAAAAAAAAGCCATAGCCACTAACTTTGTAGCCATGGAACATTTGAGATGTGGTTAGAGTAATTGGAGAATGGGAACTTTATGCTGGAGAGATGGCCCAGACATTAAGAGTGCTTGCTGCTCTAGCAGAGGACCTGGGTTGAATTCCTAGCACCCACATGACAGCTCATATCCACCTTTAATTCCAGTTCCAGGGAATCCAACACTTTTTTTTCTGATCTTGGGCTCCAGGTTCATATGAACATGCAGTCAAACACTCATCACATATAAAAATACATATTAAAAATAACGGGTGCTTTGATTGTATTTTACTCAACTTGAAGTGTCAGTATCTATATTTGGCTAGTGGTGCCATGTTGTACAAGCTGTTCTTAGAACAGCATGGAAGCTAGATAGAATGGCAGTAGTCAGAGCAAAGCCACTGCGCTATTAACTATAAGAAAGAGCCAGGCAGTAAGGATATTGGCTTATTTGGAGACACTTTGCTGTTGGAAACCCTACAGCTCCTGTCAAGCTTCTATTTGAATAGCTGTCATTAGAGAGCCAGATACTGACCTCCTCCCTACCTCTGCTCCCATTTCCACCAGTGGGACTCAGGTCTACCTAGGGGACTCTGGGAAAGTTCTACTCATTTACAAGCATTGAGTGGTGACAGAGCCAGGTAGCTCTTCTTGTCCCCCTCTTCCTGCCTTTAGGATAATGCCTGGAGTTTCAGTGATTTTCTTCATCCTCGAGAAGACGAGTGTGATGGCATATACAAAGACAGATGCTGTCACAGAAGGATGAGGAGTTGTGCTCTTCCTGTCTAACTTCTGGTTATATGAGAAAATTACCCTTCTTGGTTCAAACACTGTGATATGTTCTGGGGATGCATCCTAACTGGTGCAAACCCATAAATATGCGTCCAGAACTCCTCCATTCCTCAGACCAGTGTCTCCCACCAACTGTCTTGTGGTTCTCTGGGCTCTGTCCTCTTCTTTTGAGGTTTGACTTTCTGCTTAGTGCAGAAGGACATGGGGCCACACATCTACACATCTCAGTACTTAGCTCATAGTCTTACTTTCTCATTGCTCAAAGGAGCAGGCAGCTCCTCTTTGGAAACTTTGAAGTGTTTTTTTTAAAAAACATCCTGCTGCAGGACTGGGGATTTGGCTCAGTGCAGTAGTTCTCAACCTGTGCCAAAGCACCCAGGAGTCACATATCAGATATCCTGCATGTCAGATATTTATATTGTGGTATATAACAGTGGCAAAATTACAGTTATGAAGTAGCAAAAATTTTATGGTTGGCGTCATTACAACATGAGGAATTGTATTAAAGGGTCACAGCATTAGGAAAGTTGAGAACTATTGCCTTAGGAGGAGCAATGCTTGAGGTGCAGGCATTAGATATGGGACCTATCCCCAAAACCTATGTAAAAAGTCCAGACCTAGTGCTGCATGCTTGTAACCCCAGCCATAAGGAGGCAGAGATGGATGGCTCCATGTAGCTTGCTGGCCAGCTAGTCCAACTAAATTCGTAAGACTCAGGCCAATAAGAGGTTGTGTCTTAAAAAAAAATAAACAAGGTAGACAGTATCTAAGGAACAACACCCAAGATTTTCCTTTGACATACACTTGCATGTATACCCACTCCTGTGCACATGAACATGTAAACATTACCCTCCTCCTGTAAGAAAGAATCCCCCTATTGTCTCAGAGTTCTTCTAAAAACATCTCTTTAGTCCTTCAAAAAAAATTTACACTCAGCACTGAACCATTCTCTGGCAGGGAAATACAATTTGCTCATCAAACCCTTGGCAAGTAGAGTGGAGCCAGCTTCTCTTAATGCCAAGGGACTTGGCAGTGGAAGTAGATAATAGAAGCAAAATTGGGCTTAGTTAAGCAAGAGTAGCTAATTTAAAGAGCACAAGAGTGGCTCATTTCAGCCAAATGGAGAGGTCAGCTTCCTAAGTTCCAAACACCATTGTTATTAAGCTTCAGCCATCACATTTCTGCTATAAAAGTTTGATCTACTTTTAGTTTTTAATTACAAAACCATCCCGACACCATTCTTTCTAACAAAATAGAATCTAATGAGATCCCCTAAACCACTTACTAGTAATAGGTGTCTTTAGAAAATTTATTCCCTGAGCTGCTTAGTGCTTGTATGAATGACAGGTGTCAAGTTCCTGTCAGGCCCCAGTCTGCTCACAGCTGTCAGCAGTGATACTGTTTGCTAACAAGATTAACACAGGTCTGATATACTGTTATCTGGTAATTATTTATTGAAAACAACACAACCAAAGACGTGTTCCTATTCAAAACTCTTAACAACAACAATAAAAAAACAAGAACCCATCATGGCCTGATGATTGGGTCAGTTAGGAACTTCAAAAGGTGAGACCCATATAATCAGTAACTCAGGAAGAGACTCACAGGATTAGTCACCAGAGAAAGGCTGTTTAAAACCACAGGATACCACCTAGGTTAAATTAAAAAGACCGATAATACCTAGCATCAAGAAAGTATTGGTGATTTATGTTTCTAATATTCTCCTATTGAGAGCCTAGGTTGAGCCAGTTTGGAAAACAGGCAGTATTTACTGACACTAAACAGTGCATTCTTCTCCACGGCCCAGTGATTCTATTTTCTAGAATGTGGACTTCTCTATTGAAAGACATGTACAAAGTATTTATAAAAACCTCATAATTATCTCATAATTGTTGATATGTATTATCTGATGATAATATACACTTATTAATGTGCTCATTTTCATGATCACAGGAGGTAAATGTTAGGTACTGTAAGCTGTAACATGTAATGCCTGCCCCAGGATAGGTTTTAGCTGCTGTCTTGTCAGTCGGGAAGGACCCCAGCACTACTCCAAAACAATTAGTGTCTTCCTGCCTTTTCTTTCCTGGGGTGCATGCCACTCAGCACTACCAGAGCTGGGGGAGGCTTGGTGAATCCTATCAGCTTCTGGGTTTCTTGGCATAGCATAGTGTGCATGAGGAAATAAATACTTTTAAAGTAGAAATACAAGTTAAGAAAATACTCTTTTACACCGTACTTGTATTTGAAGCACAATTAATAAAAACTCAGAGAGAGAAATTGGGGTTCAACCTGAAGATCCAAAAAGTAAAGCAGCCAGCCACTGGCTCTTACCTCTGTTTCAGTCCAAAATGGCGATCCTGCTTCTAGGAATCTCAGAATGAGACTGTGTCTGAGATCCTCCCGTTTTATAATCCTCTCTAGGTATGGGATTAAAGACATGTACCACCTGGTTTCTATGGCAACTAGTGTGGCTACTGGGATTAAAGGTGTATGTTACCACTGCCTGGTCTGTAAGGCTGACCAGTGGGGCTGTTTTACTCTCTGATCTTCAGGCAAGCTTTGTTTATCAAAATACAAATGAAATGCCATTACCTGTATTTCCTCTGAACCTCAGTTTTATTTATTTATTTTATTAAAAAAAAGAAACAAAAACTAAATGCAAAGCAGATGGGGTATGGCAGCACGTTCTATAACCCCAACATTCAGAAGATGGAGTTTAGGGGGATCCACAGCTGAAGGATGTTGTAATATGAGTGGCGGGCTGTGGTCCTGCCTCCCCAGCTCCTGGTCACCTGGCTAGCTTATGCCCCGAAATAACAACACACAAATTATATTCTTTTAAACACTGCTTGGCCCATTAACTCTAGCCCTTACAGGCTAATTCTCATATCCCGATCAACCCATCTCTAATAATCTGTGTAGCATCAGTCTTACTGGGAAAGATTCTAGCCTATGTCCATCCTGGGTCTGAGCTTCATGCGTCTGCTTCAGAGAGCAGAGCTATCGCGTCTGCCAGGGAGAGGGGAGCATGGTGTCTCTGAGCTCACTTCCTCTTCCTCCCAGCATTCTGTTCTGTTTACTCCTCCCACCTATGTTTTAACCTATGAGGGCCAGCCAAGCAGTTTCTTTATTTTTTAACCAATGACCTTCCTCCATCAGAAGAATCTAAGTTACAAAGTAAGACCTTGTCCCAGAATACAAAGGGCTGGAGCTGCAAGCTCAGTGGTAGAATACTTAACCTGTTCAGTGCCCGTGTTTGATCACTAGCACTGTCACACACACACACACACGTGTGCACACACGCACTGCAAGTTTATCATCTTACTTTTCAATTTTGAGACAGGATTTCAATCATATTCATCTTGTTCAGCTGATCTAGAATGTTTCTACTTGCAAAACGGAACCTCTATGTCCCTAACAACTCCCTTTCTCCTTTTTCCCACTCCAAGCAACTTCATTTTGCTTTCTGTGTCTATGAATTTGACTACAGTGGTACCCTAGAGAAGTGAAATCATGCATTGTATGTCTCTTTGTATCTGGTTTATTTTATCAACATATTGCTTCAAGGTTCATCTGTGATATAGACTATGTTATAATTTCTTCTTTTTTAAAGGCTAGCATTACATTGTACATATCTCACACAGTTGTTGATTTGTTTACCAGTAGATAAAATTTGTTTACTTTAAAATAGATTTTTTTTATTTTATATGTATGGATGTTTTTGTCTGCATGTGTTTACACTATGTGTGTTTAAACCCAAGTTGTCTGGAAGAGCAACCAGTGCTCTTAACCATTGAGACATTGCTGTAGCCTCTGTAGCACATTTTCTTTATCTGTTCATCTATCGATTGTCACTTCGGCAGATTCTATAATGTGGCTATTGTGAACAGTTATGGTAAACACAAGTATGCAGGCTTCCCTATGGTAAGATGACCTTACTGAGTGTCAACTTTCAGTTAAACTGAATTGACCATAGAGATTTAAAAAAAAAACTTAAAAAAATCTCATTATCAGGAAGTGGAGAGATGGCTCAGTGGTTAAGAACATTGGCTTCTCTACCAGAGAACCTGAGTTCAATTCCCAGCGCCCACATGACAGCTCACAACTGTCTATAACTCCAGTCTCAGGGGATCTGATGCCTTCTTCTGGCCTCTGTGGGCCCTGTGTACACACAGTGCATGGACATACACAAAGGCAAAGCACTCATCCACATAAAAATAAAGTTGAAAGACAAAACCCAACAAATAAACAACCCTTGTCAGGTTTTATATGAGGTGGACCACAAATATTTTTAGCCCTGTTTCTCTCCTGAGAATCATCAAGGTTTTCATTTTGAAAGTTCCTTAGGTGAGACTGGACATTTTATATCTTAAGATCAGAGAGCAAAAGTATGCTTTTACCAAGAAGGTTTTGGAAATATTCATATAGATTAAATATCCAGGAAAAACACTAGTTAAATGTTCTGCTTTTTTCCTTTTAGGGCAGACAGTGTCATTTTTAGTACCCTTTATATATTAATCTATTTCTATTTTTTATTTTTAAAGTTTCCACAGGCATTCTTGCCTCTGCCCGTGTTGGGGTCCTGACTTGCTGGTGGTTTATATAGAGGACTAAGATATGCTTAGCTCTGCAGTTATAGCCAAGGTATTAGCAGACCCTTCATTGATTCATTGTTTTGGCTCTGGTCTCTTTCTGTCAGGAGGTGTGATATTGTCAGAAGTGTGTGTAATTTTTTTTCATAGAGAGACAAGTTCCCTCTCTGGCTAGCACCAGATGCCAGCCTTTTCCTCCCAGGGAGAGACTCTTGGGGAAATTCTAATTTCTTGGTGACCATTGTTTCAGTAGTCTTACAATCAAAGGAAGGAACTTGTGCAACTGTAGAATATCATCATTCCCTCTAGGCCTCTTCTAGTCTGAGATCAAGAGACAGACTTCATGGAGTTTTTAAAGAGACAAATTCAGCTACTTTTAATTCTCTTGACATCTCGTGTTACAGCATGAGTGACAGTGAGGTCTGAGTTTCCAGTCAGTTGTGTTGGATTATTCATCGTGTGGAATGACTTACAGATAAGATGAAAATTAAAATGTTTTCCTCTTTGCTAGATTTGGATTTCAGTGGCTTGTCTTTGAAATGTGTTAAATAATTTGGTTTCTTCTTTTTTGGATATTTAAGCTCCATTTCAGCTCTGGAGAAAAAGGTGAACAAAAGTTAATGTAGTGCTGTAAATATTAACAAAAGGCATAACCAAGCAGATGACTCAAACTCCAAGCCACACACAAAGCCAAAACAAAAAGGAAGCTGGGTTTCTACACTTGGAGCAAGTGCATCCTCTGCTAGCGAAAATGTGCTTGTAACTCAGATTTTCATTCATCCATATTCTGGGGGCTCTAGTCTTTCAATTGGCCTATATGCAAAGGCTAGGTAACCCATGTTTCTCTTTAGAGGTAACAAGTCAGAAAGAGCTGCGAACAGCAAGTCAGCTGGGCAGTGGTGATGCACACCTTTAATTCCAGCACTCTTGAGGCAGAGGCAGGCAGATTTCTGTGAGTTCAAGGCCAGCCTGGTCTACAGAGTTAGTTCAAGAACAACCAGGGCTACAAAGAAGAACCATTTCTCGGAAAAACCAAACCAAACTACAACCAAAAATAAAACAAAACAATAGAAGAGCAAATCAGAAGCTGTCAGCAGGAGAGGAAAGTGTTACAAGGGTGTCTGAACTGAGGGGTCCTGTGAACAGTTCAGAACAATTTCAGCCCTTTTTCTTCTGGAAAAGACGAACTGACCAAGAAAGGAGTGTAGGATGGGTTTTAAAAGTACAGCTGAAAGATGTAAGATTTGACTGAGAATAGCTGAAGGGCTTTCCTCTCTTTCACCACCCCTACTTCTCCCTTTATCCTTAAGTTCATATGGCAGTGGACAGTTCCCCCATATTTGAAATCACTTCTGTCTCATATGTGTAATAACGAGTGACCTGAAACTCACTCTCCCGCTTTAGCATTGGAAGGCTGGCATTAAAACAAACCAGCACAGCTGCTTGCTGGACTTTTCTAGCAATAGAAAGATATTTTTAAAAAACAGGTATTGACCCTTTGTCAGTGGTGGGGATTTTCATGTTCTAGCTCTCTGTTAATGGCCAGTTTGATAAATATTTGTTTGGCAAATGGCTGACAGTATTCGGTAGAGAAACATAGCGCTTTGTTCCCTTGTAAGTCAGTCCTTGACATTTTCTCCTGTCCTCCTTAGTCAGACCTGAATAAATGCAAGTCACAGATGAGAAGTGTGGGTGGAGTGTTGTGTTCTGACTGGTATAGGAATCATGGGTCTCATTTTCATAAAGTTCTACCTAAGGAATGCAGTGGGGTTCAGACATCTCCTTCCCAGCCAGCTCATGTGCGTCTAAACTAATCACCATCATGCTTGTTCAGTTCAGTTCCTTCCTCTAACTCCTTGACAAGATTTGAAATGATAAAAGTAATGAGAATTATTACATACCCAAGAATTGACTTACTTGATCAGCAAGACGCTCAACAAACTTTAGGACCTCATAGGTACGTGGCATACATGGATGCCTGAATTGTCATTATTTAATACTCTCCCCACCACTTTGCCTTCAGTGCTGCCACACCGGAAGGGGTATCTCTTTTCAAATACACTTTTCTCTGCATATTCTTGGTAGTTGCTTATTAAGGCTTTCTCAGGCCTCTCTGCTCCTGCCTTTGCTCAATAATTTTAGAGTCCCCAAGGTGGTCATTGTACCCTTTTCATGTCTGGCGTTAAAATGTTTCTACCACAGCTAAAATAAGTGGCCTTGTGTGCTAGGTCACTGAACTGTAACAGTGAGCAGAAGAGACTATGACTGAAAAGAAGGACTTTTTGGAGGATATAAACACTTCTGGGTCAAATGTTCCAAGGCTCGCTTTGTAGCATTTTAAGAGGAAACCGGGGCCGTTTCCTAGCCACTTTCACATGAGGTCTTTGGAACTGCAGTGCATGTCTGTGTTGGTTTATAATTATATAAGGTTAGAAGGGAAAGAAGGACTATCAGCTGAATTGTACTTGTCCTACATGCATGGGATCTAGGTCAGAAACTTGGAATTGATCAGATCTGGGGTAAAAACGTCTCTAGGTAAGTGACTTGAATCTCCTTTAGCCTGTTTTCACATGTAAACAGTGGGTACAGTACCTCCTCCTGGGCTGTAGTGACAAGTGAATGTGACTGTCTTAGTGCTTGGCACCTGCTGGGTATATACTGTCGCGTGCTTGGGAGCAACTCCTAGCAGGCCACTGAGCACGTGGCCACAAGTAAGCTGAGAAAGGAAAGGTCTTCTCAGGGTGTGCTCTCTCAAGGTGGGTGGGCCTAGAATGACCTGCTTCCGCTGACTCCATAAAACAGGCTTGAAAGTGACTGTACCCTACATGGGTCTGGTAGCAAGCAGGGCAGCCAGCTTCCCACTTTCTACAGGATGAACCTATTTGCTTGTGTTCATCTGTTGAAAGAATCTGGCATACAGGTTCTTAAGAGTGTGAACTTCTCTTTGGCTATCCAAAAGTGGGCTGAAGTCATTCAGATTCTTTTGCGTTATACAGTGCGGGTGAGTGTTCAGCTTTTCTAGCCTTTGTTTCCTTTGGCCTAAACAAGGGCTTTGTTATCTATGTTTTCTCCACACTTCTCATGGCCTAGTTTCTGTTTCCTTTCCCATATCCTGCTTCCTCTTTGTCCTCTATACATTGTTAGTACTGAAGGACAGGAATGCTATTGGGACAGGGAAAATGGGGTCTGCTAGAGAACACAACAGAACTTCCCCTCCCATCTGGTTAAGGGACTATAGTTTCTGGGTGGCTGGACCCCCAAGCTTTTTCATTGTCATTGTTTTCATCTGGTTGATTTTCTTTGCTATTTACCCATGGCCACAGGCCCATATTACAGGCTCTAAGGCTCACTGGACCTTCCTCACTTTAGAAACCTGTTTTTAAACATAGTAGTGTCATGTGACAGGCTTAGAAATGACTGAGAATGCCAGCGAGTTTTATTTCTATAGGTTATAACTATCAATATAGTTTGAATTATCCTCAAAACTGAGAAAAAGAATTATTAATGTATTAAAATATTGGGGGATTATCTAGGTGGAGGAAGGGAACCCAGCCAGGGTAGGGTACGGATACAGGGGAGGGCAGTGGAAAGAAGGAGAACAAATGAGGACAAAGAATAGTGACCCATAAAGAAATAGTATGATGGAACCTATATTTGATAAGCTAGTCTAAAATATTAATTACAGAAGTTCATTTCCCATAGGAATAAAATTAAAATAACAATAGTAAAATAACAATAATAGATACATGAAGATATTTTTATGAATATATTTCTCAAAATAAACAATATCACAAGAAATTTGCTTCTAGAAATCTTTTTTTAAAAAACATATATTGCCGGGCGGTGGTGGCGCACGCCTTTAATCCCAGCACTTGGGAGGCAGAGGCAGGAGGATCTCTGTGAGTTCGAGGCCAGCCTGGTCTACAAAGGGAGTTCCAGGACAGTCTCCAAAGCTACAGAGAAACCCTGTCTCGAAAAACCAAAAAAAAATAAATAAATAAAAAACATATATTTATTAGTTTATTATGTATACAATATTCTGTTTTGCGTGTATGCCTGCAAACCAGAAGAGGGCACCAGACCTCATTACAGATGGTTGTGAGCCACCATGTGGTTGCTGGGAATTGAACTCAGGACCTTTGGAAGAGCAAGCAATGCTCTTAACTGCTGAGCCATCTCTCTCCAGCCCACTTTTGCAAATCTTACCTGCTTCTGTATCTAGTTTGTTATGATGCCATTTCTGGAATCCCTGTGTGCATGAAAAAGCACATAGTGCCTCAGCATTATTGCTCTATTAGTTTCCTGTTGCTGAAGAGACAAACTGCTATACACTTAGTGCCTTAAGACTATAGATTTGTTCTGCTATGATTCTGGAATCTGGGGTTAGCAGGGCTGCTGCTTTGCTGGGTGGGGGAAGGGGCAGAGGCAAGCTCCGAGGGGAAGCACTGTGTCCCTCCTACAGGTAGTTACTTGTGTAGTGGGGTTCTCCCTCATCCAGAGCCTTTTCTGTTTTGTGAGAGATGTCCTATGTTTGCCCTTTATTCCCTTCCCTCTTTGCTTAGTATCCGCTGCTGACCCCACTGCTGTGTGTCTCAGGGCTTACATCCCTCCACTTGGAAGGATAGTTGGGAAGATTTGTAACCTGCCTTCCCTGATTTATTGGCATCAGTATAGAATGTATGGGCTCCAGTTATTGGAGCATCACAGACGATTCGAGGAAGGATCCAAGAAGTTCTCTTTATGAAGTTAAGCCTCTTGCTTTTTGGATAGTTGTTATTAATGTCTCCCAAAAAAATTAGCACAAGCTCTTTGCCATGGTTCTTCCCATAATTTCTTTAGTTCATCAGCAGTGAAAGGCACTATAATTTCTGCTGGGTCTATGCCTGCTAGTTGACGAAGTCTCAACTTGCCTTTTATAATCAACTCAGAGACTTTTTCCACATAAGTTTTCAATTTCTTACTTGGTTTATGTGGTAAAAGATCCATTCCAAGATAATATCATCTCTCTGCATTAAAATTCCTGTAGGAGAAATTTTTGATGGTAGTATGACTAGAATACAATCGAGCTCTGGATTCACCCTGTCCACATGTGCCTGTTGTAATATTTCCTCAATCATTGTCAGTTCCTTTTCTGCTTCAGCTGTTAATTCTCTGGGACTGTTTAAATCTTTATCACCATCCAAGGTAGACAGATTGTAATAATATATACAGCTTTAATGGGGAAATAGACTTACAGAATCACAGGTTCCCGCGGAGAACAGGAAAACAGAAGGGGTGGTGGGCTCACGCGCCAGATTTATATGTAAACATTAGCCTGAGGCGAACACGCCCCCTAATGGGCTGGGCTTATCCCTACAGGGAAGTTAATGAAGGCAGATACAGAAGGTTGAGAATGGGGATAGTAACATATAATTTTTACAGTTTTTGTTTTTTATCCACAGTATGTAGATAATTCTTTGCATAGTGACTTGGACTTCCTTTTCATTTTACATGTGTGAAAATAGCAAGTCTTGTGTTCTCTCCCTTTGCCTAGCCCAGTGACACTTGGGCTCCCCTGACACTGTGGTGCATTTGGAACCTTCTTTCTTCTTCCATCCTGCTTCCAGCATTACTCTTGCTGCCCTGTATACTCTGGGTGCAGACATGGTGGCATTTGTCCTGCCATGCTTCAGAGGCCACCTCTTTGGCTGTCTTCCAACTATGTTCCTCCTTACAAACAGTAGTTAGGAGCTAGTACCTCATTCACCTAGAACCCTTGTCTTCCACAATGGGTGCAAGTACCCTGGAATCCCCTGCCTGTACAGCCTGTGTTCTGAGAGGTTCTTCCTATGATATGGTGTGCATGTGGAATGGGTCATGCCTCATCTGCACTCTTTAAGGTCTTGGTAGGAATGCCTTCCCATCCCCATCTGTTTTGTATCATCATTTATACATTTTCACCAATGTTCTCTACAAATAAAGACATTTGTAGTGATCAGTGTGGCTGATGGGGTTAAGATGTTGAAAACATTTATCATTAAAAGTATGAGCAGAGATTTGGGAGCAGGGAAACAGGTTTCTACATTGTAAATGCTCCAGTCTTTTTAGGGGGCTACAAAAGACAGATCTCATATGCCTAACGGGTATTTCCAACTAAACTCTGCCTGCTGGCAGCAGCCAGCTTCAGAGTGGTGGTCTTTGAGGACTATGCCCTGAATTTGCAGAATGATGGCTTTGCTGATTTCTGGTTTGTTCTTGCTCACAGGGCTCCCTCTCGGGAATTGGCTGTGCTGTTGTGCAATAAATCCAATGCATTTTACAGCCTTGGGAAATGGAACGAGGCTTTTCTTGCTGCCAAGGAGTGTCTCCAATGGGACGCAACCTATGTTAAGGTATGGTAGCCGTGGCTGCTTCCCTCTTCTTACGTTGCTTGTTTTTCTTCCTTCTTGTCAAAGTGGATGTTCTAGGAATGCATCTCTTTGAATGCACTTGCTCTTCAGACAGAGGTCCATGGGCTGAGAGAGCCTTACTCCAGAGGAGTAGGTGCAGGGATGGTGAGTGTTGAGACTCTGCCTGGGACAGTGGAATCTGACTCCCTGATAGATGGTGCTCAGTGAGAGGCTGGAGGAGCTCCTTAGACCTGATGTAGTTAGACGAAGATGCTTGTGCTTCATTTTAACAAACTCCACTTCAGATTAGTAAATCGTGGTGGTGGTGTATGTATACATTTCCTGTTTTAGACAGGGTCTCACTATGCAGCTCTGGCTGGCCTGGAACTTACTATATAGACCAGGTTAGCCTTGATTTCAAACAGATTTTTCTGCCTATACCTCTTTGTGCTAGAATTAAAGACTTACACCACTATGCTCAGTCTGGTAAGCATTAATCTGATTTTTTTTCAGTTGAAATGGCCCAAGTGTTGACAACCTCATCATTGGTGTTTCAAGACACACAAAAGGAGTGTTAGACCCTGAGTAATTCATACTAAATTGAAGAGAAGTATAGCCAGGAAGTAAAATATGAGGCAAGCTCCTCCATGAACTGGGAAAAACACCAGACGTTAGCCTTTCTGTTATATGCTCTGATGTGCACGAAAGAGTCCTGCTACAACTCAGGTTCCTTAACTGTAAAATGAGATGATGCCTAGGGCTGCAAGAATTAAGGGAATCCTGTAGATGGAGGCAGCTTGTTCGTTTCTCAGCTGCCCGCACCCGAAATACTCACACAGAAACTATATTAGTTGCAACACTCTTTGGCCAATGACTCCAGTGTATTCCTAGCTAGCTCTTACATCTTGAATTAACCCATTTCTATTAATCTGTGTATCACTACGAGGCTCATGGTTTACCAGTAAGGTTCCAGGGCATCTGTCTCCTTCAGTAGCTACATGGCATTTCTTTGACTCCGCCTACTCTCTCTCTATATCTTTTAGTCTGGCTTTATTCTGCCCTGCTATAGGCCAAAGCAGCTTTTTATTCATTAACCAATAAAAGCAACACAGAGACAGAAGGACCTCCCACATCAGGATACTAAACAAAATAGTTGGCAGCAGAACACAATAGGAAAGGGTGGGGAAGTTAGAGCCACAAATGACTCAAATATTCAGAGGGAGACTTGAAAATTTGCATTATAAGTAGGCATTTACCTTTGGTACATGCTAGGAAAGCACTCCTCTACTGAGCTCCATTCCCAGGGTGAAGGATAGACACTTTAGACGTTAGTGAACTTGAAAATGAAGCACATTTCTGAGACGTCTTCTCAGGTGTATGCTAGGGTGGGGAGTAGTTGGGCCTGGCATACATTCCTACAGTTCTGGCTGTGGCCTGAGGAAGTTTTGAATGATATTCTCAGTTTCCTTGTGTGGTGATTGTCCTAGTTTCTAACAGCATAGAAACCACAGCCGCTCCTCCATTCTTACTCAGTGCTCCTAAGTGTCTTTTCTTCCCTGTCTCACTGTTCTCTGTAGTAGAGGAAAATGCTAACTTCTTTTAGTTCAGTGGCTGGAGCCTCAGTGAATTAAGCTGAGAAAAAGCATAAATTTGATTTGTTGCTATTTTTATGGCGATTTCCTAGAAGATTATAATGAAGGAGACAAGTCCGAAAGTTTATGCTATATTTTTTTAAACAAGAATGAAAAGACAAGGGAAAGGGACTTAGGGGTAGGAACTGTAACCTATGGGGGAAACACATGCAACGCAAGGGCTGTTTTAGGGAGCAGGTTTGTGTGCAGCCACCTCAGTGCTGATGGCTGTTCTTGTCTGTGACCCAAAGCTTCCTCAGTTGGGTTTATGATAATGGTCCCCCCAGGAGACTCTGTGTGCAGGGAGAGGGAGGCTCCAGCTCCAGGAAGGCTTTACTCTGCCTCTTTGAATCACAAATGCCTTCATCATAAATTAATCTTCATGCCAAAGCAACATGTGTAGAGTTAGAATATTCCCATTCTCTTCATCCCCACAGAATAAAAGATGACATTTTAGATCGGAGGAAACAAATAAATGGGAAATTCTGTGCTAGCTCACATGGTTGGGAAGACCCCAAAGCCCAACAAACCCAACACAGTACAGATATAGTTTTCCCCTTTTCTCAAGTTGCTACTGGAGCTCCTTAGACATTCTAAGAAAGGTTAATTCAGACAAATAAACACTGAGAGGTTCAAGATTAAGTGGAATTTCTAAGAGCTTGCTTTTGCATCAACCCAGGTTGTGATCACTTCTGTTAATTCTGACAGTAGTCTTGGTGGGTCCCTGCCACTGCAGTTGACAGAACTGGGGAGGCAGTGTGCTTTTATTCTTATGTGGAATCCTACACTTGGGTATTTGTAAAACCAGACCATTTTTCCTCTTAAATATTACTTATGTTATACTAATTAACTAATTTGTGTGTGGGGGCATAATCGTGCCCTAATATGTGTGGAGTCAGAGGAAAACTTGTGGATTTGGTCTTGCCTGTGCATGTGGGTCTTGGACTTGAATTCAGGTCATCAGGCCTGTCAGTAAGTGCCTTTACTCACTGAGCCATCTTGCTGGCCTCATCTCCCTTTTAGTTATAATTTTCTTCTTTTCACAGAAAAAATAATATGTTTTTTTTGCTTCTTGTTTCTATTGCTTATAATAGCGAGCTGAGTAGCTCTCAGTGCTCGTCACTGCAGTTTTTTCTTATATACCAGTGGAAATTGTGTTTACTTTTAGTAAAGGGAACAAGGAACAACTGCATTTACACAGAAGTCTCACTTTTTCTGAACACCAGCCATAGGACACTTCATTCTTCTGCTCAGACTGTGATACGCAGTATGAACAATAAGCTGTACTCATGCTTTCCCTCTCTGTCATCTGAGATGTTTCAGAGGCTATAGAGATGGACATGGTTACATATTTTCCTAACAGGTAAGAGGGATCAGAAAGACACAGCACAGAGTATAATGTGGAAAGCCATCTTAGAAGCTCTTCTTGGGACTGGGGACATGACTCAGGGGAGAAAGTGGTTGCTGTGCAAGCATGAAGGCCTCAGTCTGGACCCCCAGTACTCCCATGCTTGTAACCCCATCGTTGGAGAGGGAGATAGGTGGATCCTGGGGACTGGTTGGTCATCTGCTCAGTCTTGTTGGAATGGTTTAGTGAGAGATCTTGTTAAAAAATAGTAAGGTGGGGAGCAATAGGGGAAGACCCCTGAATTCGACCTCTGCTTTCCACATAAGCCTCCCCCTCCGTCGTCTCGTACACACACACACACACACACACACACACACACACACACACACACACACACGGGGGGTGGGGTGGGTGGGAGAGAGACAGAGAGAGTGAGTGTGAAAGAAGAGGGAGAGCTTCTTTGAACACAGTGAAGGCTTCTGGAGTAGGATCCTCACGTTGCAGTCTTGCTTTTCTTTCCTGTCGTGGCTGCAGGTCAGAGGCAATGGAACATCAGCTTTACTTTGTTCTTTTCCAGGGTTACTACAGGGCTGGTTACTCCTTGCTGCACTTGCTCCAGCCTTATGAAGCTGCTCGCATGTTTTTTGAGGGTCTGCGACTTTTGCAGAGAACCTCAGACCAAGTGCAGATTCCTGATTTCCTTGTCGGAATCTTCACAACTTTGAGCAGTAAGTCAAACTGGGAGAAAGTATTTTAAACCTGTCACTTACTTCAAATGCCTCATGGGAAAATGACTTCAGGGTGTTCTTTTGGGACTAGAATATTCTGTTGGAATGAAATTGGTCCTACCAGAAAGCATTTTGGAAACGTCAGTGGCTTGTACCTTTGTAAAAACAGGAAAGTCTGATTACTTTAATGACTTAAAGCTTTTGGAGTCTTATTTTATAGCCTGTAAGTTTCCTTTGTTGGTGGGTAGAGATTTCCTACTTACTAAACTTGTGTTAGATGATTTTGTTCTTTTCTGTGACTTTCAAGTATTTTTCTCTAACCTGCTAAAATTATTTTTTTAATAACGCTATGCATCTCAGTGTGTATTTATCTTCTTTCTTAAGTTTTCAGACCGTGTAGCAAGCATTCATATGCTGTACCATTTCATTGACACCTTGTTTATTATGAAATTAACCTAGAGGGATGATGGAAGGTCCTGTGATGCCTCACAATATGTGTTTGGCATTATAGCTGTGACACTCTTTGCCCAGGGATCAGAGACCTTATTGCTCATTCCAAAAGGGCTCAGAGGGAACTTGTGTATTACATCCCTTGCCAGAGATGCTGCAGTCTGCTGCGCTGACAGTATCTAGCCCTGGGCAAACTTAAAATGATTGTTACCCATTCAATCAGAATGAACTTTATACTTTGAAGTGAGTATTCCTCCTGAGGTCTTTAACTTACCTTTTGACTTTATGTGGTCTTCATTGGCGCACATTTCCTCAAGGCTCTAGACTTCGCTCACTTGAAAGTTTCTAAACTATGGAATTTTTTTTCAGGTGACTCCATTGTTTTGCAGAGTTTCTTGCCCTGCTTTGATCATATTTTCAATGCTGGATTTTCAACAGAAGTGTGGCAATCTGTAATAGAGAAGTTGGCAAAGAAAGGATTATGGCATGTGAGTACAGGAGGTGGCTCTCACACTAGGAAAACACACTCTTTTAAAATCATTTCTTCTCATGATACCAAAGGAATTAATGTATTATTTCTTTATCTTGATACCAGAATAGCTTCTTAAAAACATATATTTTTATCTATTCTCTGTGTGAATGGCCTCTGGTATGTATAGTGTATGTGATGTGTACTTCTTTGTGTGTGCATATGTGCATGCAGATGCATGGGCATGTGTTTGTGTGTGTGTGGTGCTTGGGGAGGGACTGAGGTTGATGTGGAGTGCCTTACTCAGTCACTCTCCACCTTATTTTGTTGAACAGGATCTGTCACTGAACCTGGAGCTCATCATTAGGCTAGAGATTGTCCTGTCTTCTCTTCTCCCGCTGCTTCTGTTTCTGGCTGTTTCTGTGCCTGACTTTTTAAGTGGATGCTTAGGACCTGAACTTACTTACATGACATGCACTTTACCAAAGGAGCCATCTTCACAACTCAAGGTTTCTGTGTAGTTTTAAGAAATTGCTAATTGGGCCAGGCGGTGGTGGCGCACGCCTTTAATCCCAGCACATGGGAGGCAGAAGCAGGCGGATCTCTGTGAGCTCGAGGCCAGCCTGGTCTACAAGAGCTAGTGCCAGGACAGGCTCTAGAAACTACGGGGAAACCCTGTCTTGAAAAACAAAACAAAAAAAGAAATTGCTAATTGGTGAATAACAGCTAAAAGAGGCTGGCGGTGTCCTTGAGCCTTAATCATCTGATTACTACTTAGATCTCAGACTTACTCCTTTGAATCTCAGATTTTCATTTGTAAGTTTCAGCATACAAAGTTACTTTACTTTTTTTCCTCAGGGTTTTGCTGAAAATTTAAAAAGAACGGTTAAGCGGGTGTTAATCTGCTAGTGTGTGTTGAAGTCTTACAATATGCTAAGCACTGAGATAACAAGTTTTTTTTTGCCTGCATGTATGTCTGTGTACTACATGTTTGCCTGGTGTTCAAGGGGTGCAGAAGAAGACATCAGGTCTTCTGAACTGGAGTTATAAGTGGTTGTGAGCTGTCATATGGGTGCTGGGAAATGAACTGTGATCATCAGGAAGAGCAGCCAGTATTCTTTTTTTTTTTTTTTTTTTGGTTTTTCGAGACAGGGTTTCTCTGTAGCTTTGGAGCCTATCCTGGTATTAACTCTTGCAGACCAGGCTGGTCTCGAACTCCCAGAGATCCACCTGCCTCTGCCTCCCGAGTGCTGGGATTAAAGGCGTGCGCCACCACCGCCCGGCTAGCAGCCAGTATTCTTAACCACTGAGCAATCTCTAACTACTGAGCTAAGGATCTTTATAATAATCTGACATGTTCACCCTACACAATCAAGGGAAGGTTCAAGAATCCAGCCCAAGGGGGCAGGCCCAACATCCTAGCTGTGTGATGTCTAGGTCGTTTTCAAGTACTGGAGACTGAGGCATCTTAAAAGCCAGGCCAGCGGTGTTGACTGTCAGAGTCCTCAGTGTATTATCTAGGGCTGGACATGGACAGTGGGCCTGTGGAAGGCGAGCATTAACTGTACACCAAGCTGAAATGATTTAGAAGCAAAATATGGCCTTAGTCTGAGTTTCTACACTCCTAGTCCAATGGCAAGGATGTGTATGGGAGAGGTGTCTCTAGGCATGGTTATACAGAGCCTGGAATTTTAGGTTTGTGTGACACCAGGCTGCCCTCATCTCCTGCTAAAATGTTTGATATTAGAGAATCTTGTCTTTAGCAGGTTGTGAGGGAATGTGGAAAGAGCTTTGCTTACAGTCAGCCAGGAAGGTGGCTAGACAGAGAGACTGGTTATCATGGCTTAGTCTGACAAACTTTGTAGGTAGCTTAAAAAGTAGATGAATCTTGTTTTTGTTTGTTGTTGTTGGGTCATACAATAATAACCTTTCTGTTCTAATAAGTCATGGAGAAGATTGCTATGCCAACCTTTTCTTGTTCTTCCTTGCAAGCAGTCATTTCTACTGTTATCAGCAAAGAAAGACCGGATACCAAGCAATATCTATGTCTCTGAGTTGTCACTGAAAAGCCTCTTTGAGGTAAGGGGGACGATTCTAGAAATGTGCCTTTATAGGAGACCATGTCAGTTGTGTTTAGGACTTCCCCAGTAGCTGCTTCATTGTAGATGTGTTATTTATGGTGCTCTTGGGCTGAGAATAGTTAACTCATGTTTTACCAATTCAAAACTGCGAGGTTGAAGGAACTTAAGTTTTGTGTTGATGTAGTAACTTTCATGACTTTGTTTGTGTGTCTTGTTTTTTTTTCAAGAAGTATGTCTTCATCGGGCTTTATGAGAAAATGGAGCAAGTGCCCAAGCTGGTTCAGTGGCTCATCTCCATTGGTGCAAATGTTGAAACCATAGGACCCAGCCCTCTCCATACCCTCATGCGGCTCTGCATCCAAGCAAGTGAGTGTTCTCCTGTTTGCATACCTACCTAGCTTCTTGACAGCTCAGAGGCACAGGACTCTGCCCAGAGTTGAGCTACTTGAAGGCAGTCTATCCAAGCGATTCTGGTTTTTGGTGAGGACAAAGCATATTTATTTCTCCTGGCACTGAGTAGTTGACAGAGATTCAGCTTGCAAAGATCTTGTGTTTTTAAAGTCTAGACAGAAGAGTAGAGCTCCAGATATGGATTGGAAGAGAGAACTGTTATGAAAGAGGTAGCTTGTCTAGCTCTGACCCTCAGCAAGTTTTTCTGTGTAGCCCAGAGGGCCTGCAACTGTGTTTTGGGACTGTGACTGGAGGATCCTTGAAAGGACCATGAACTGATACTTTAACAGTTGGTTGTATTGCCAAGGACTGCACACACACTATCTTTCCCGTTCTTTTCTTCCCCCTTCCTTCCGCTCTCTCTCTTAGTAAAGAAAAAAGGGCCTTTATACATGCTACACAAGCTGTCTGCCACTCAGCTACTCTCATTTCACACCCATTTAATTTTGAGTCTCTCTCTGGCTTTTAATTAACTCTTGGATTTGTCTTCCTCTTGCCTTGGCTTCCACAGTAGCTGGGACTACAGGCAGGTTCCACTAGACCTAATAGAACTTCCATTTTCATAAAATAGACTCCTTAAAGCTTTATCATTTGCTTTACAAAATTAAATATTTGAGTTTGTCATTAACACACAAACACTCATACCAACACTTAAGATAGAAACTTGTGTTTTTTGGGAGGTGTAAGTTTGATCTTCCTGGACCAGAAGGAGCCGAGAGAGCTCTGTTTAGCTCTTCTAGGCTGTGTCATCTTCCTGGAGGGGATTGGGGTGGCAGTGCTTGGGACTTTTTCTTTCGTCTTTTATTTGTACTCCACCACTATCCACTTGGGATTTTGTACACGATGCCATTCTTCCTCTTACACAGGGATTTGTAGACAAATATGTAACGGCAAAGCCTGACTAAAAGCAGTCTAATCCTGGACCCAACTTTTAAATGAGGAGACATGTGAAGATTAGAATTTGCTTATATCCTGAAGGTCAAGACTCCGTCCTGTCTCCTCTGTACAATAGCTGGAACCAGATGTAGCTTAGGCCATCCCCTTGCTTAGCTCCTTCCCCTGCCCTGCTCTGCCTTGTTCACCCCTTTACTCCCAAGTTTCTCCCCTCAGTAAGCTACATGGGTAAGATTCCTGTTAGCCTTCTAGGGTACCTAACCTGAGATTATAATGAAATGCCTGCTTCCCTTCATACCTTCTGCTGGAGAATAGAAATGTGTGCTATAGTCACCATTTTGATCCCTTAGGGGGAGCATACAGTTGATTTGCTTTTTTAATTTTATGTAGAAATAATATTTGCAACTTATTTCTGTCCAGGAGAAAATCACCTTTTCAGGTGGATAATGGAGCACAAGCCTGAATGGAAAGGCCACATCAACCACAGAGATGAAGCTGGCTGCACTGTCCTGCATATTGCTGCTGCTCACTTCCCAGGCTACTCCATCAAGCGTGAGTAGAGCTATTATGCTGGAAAACGTGTTGTGGGTCCAGTGCTTGCAGACATTAGAAAACCCACACATGGCAGACTGAGAAGACCAGACTTTGCCTTGAATTGACTATGACTGAGAAAACAGGCGTAAGCAGGAAGGAGGTAGGTGAGAGGAGAATCACTGGGCTCTTTCAAGTGGCTTCTGTGGGGTTAAATGACTCAAGAACTTAGACTTCTGGCTACACTCCACATACTTCCTTACTGTGTGCTACAAAGTGCCTTTATTCTATGCCAGACCTGTGAACCAGGCCACCACCATGGTCTTCATGGCCCTTAGGACCCAACGTGGGAATTACATCCTATTATACAACACAGTGCTATACAGGCCACATGTAGGAGAGAGAGAGATTGGCATAGCTGAAGAGAAGTTGGTTATTGTGACATGAAAAGCCTTGTTAGACTTTGAAGGAGGAAAGCTGCTCACTCCCATTGAGCTCTTTGATGACACTCTCTTCCCCCAAACTCTCAGACCCATCATTTTGTACTTTCTCTTGGTTATGTAAGAAAACTTTTTTTTTCATCATGTGTGGTGGTACATACATTTAATCCTAGCATTGAGGAGACAGAGACAGGTGAATCTTTTTAGTTTGAGGCCAGTCTGCTCTACATAGTGAGATCCTGTCTCAAACAAATACAGAACATTTTTGTTTTCTACAATGGTAATGAATTCCAGTGTCAGTGGAATGGAGGTGGCAGGAATGGTGGCACTTATGCTTGGTGGTGTAGTAGTATCAAAGAGTACCACAATAGCCCGGAATGGAGTATAACAAAGGTTTATTTATTTGGGGATTAAACTCACAGTAAGGGTAGCGATCGCAGTCCTTTGTGTACACTGAGAACTGGAACTGAATCCAGCAGAAAAGAAGGGCTGCACCTACTTTTCGTCTGCACTTGTAGTGCATGACCACGTCCTAAGTGGGCTGGTATCTTAAAGGCTATTGGCTTAAGGCGTTCCCACAACATGGTGGTATTATCATCTGGAGCAGATTTGGTGAGTGAGACTGAGCTGTCATCTTTTGATGGCAAGCAACATTGGAAATAGAGATTTCTCTCTCTCTCTCTCTCTCTCTCTCTCTCTCTCTCCCTCCCTCCCTCCCTCCCTCTCCCTCCCTCTCCCTCTCCCTCCCTCCCTCCCTCCCTCCCTCTCCCTCCCTCTCCCTCTCCCTCCCTCCCTCCCTCCCTCCCTCCCTCCCTCCCTCCCTCCCTCTCCCTCCCTCTCCCTCTCCCTCTCCCTCTCCCTCTCCCTCTCTCTCCCTCTTCTTCTGTTTCTTCTCCTTTTTTAATCAACACCGTGTGTATGTGATGTGTGTAAGTAGAAGACAGCTTTTGGGAATTGATGCTCTTTCTTCCATCATATGGGTTCCAGAGTTGAACTAAGGTTGTTAGTCTTAGTGGCAAGTGCCTTTACCTGCTGAGTCATCTTGCCAGCTCATGTAAAGCCTTTTGAAACAAGCCCCAGTTAGTTTTCATTGACCATCTGATACCCTGCAGGTAGGAAGTTTTTAACCCCCCTTGTTTATAATTGCTTTAGTTCCCTGTGCTGGGTAACAAAGTACTGACGGTATGGGGACTTGTAGTGACACTCCCTTCCTTTGTTTGACACACATTTTTTACTCACAGACTGTTGTGGGTCAGTAGTCTGGCCTGGTGAGACTGAGTCTTCTAGTGGTTTTCCAGAAAGGCTGAATTCAACATGTTGGCTTTGGCTATGTCTCATCTGGAATTCCAGGTCTGGTTTCAGGCATATTTGGTGAAGCAGAATCTAAGATGCTGGGTTAAGGTCTCAATTTTCTTTTTTGAATGTCTTCCAGAAGTTGCTCTGAGTTTCCATAGGGCCACATATAGTTACTCTGTAGCATCCTCTACCTTTAAAACCAGAAGGAGAGAACTGGTGCATTAAGTCCCTCTCATCTTTAAATCTTTGATGATTGGTTTTCCTGTATGATCTTCAGAACTTTGGCATCTGACTCTCATAACTAGGTCATGCCTAACTGGATAATCTGTCTTAATCTCATTACTGAAGTACCTAAATTAATAAATACATGATTGGGTATACAAACACCATGAATCAGGACTCCTAGGGCTTAGTATTGTGCCAACCACACTAAGATCTTGATGGATAGGAAGTATAAGTTTTTAATTTTTGCATGGTGAGAGAAGCAGCTGTTAGTACAGAGATGGGAGATCCCTGTCAGACAGCAAGCTTTAGTGAATAGTACATGGGGGAGATGAAGGCTAACACTGATTTAATTCTCTGTACCTGCCTAAGTCCTGTGCTCCCCAGGGCACAGGATACCTGTTTCAATCCGAGACGTGTCAAATCTGTGATCACTGAGACACCTTGATGCTTGTCAGATAGGTATATCAGAACTCAAATGGAGCTGATAGCCAGAAGGTTAGAGAGTGGTAACAATGACAACAATAGAAAACCCTGAAGCCAAAGCAGTTGCTACTTTTTTCTTATATCACCAGACAGGCTCGTGTGTGTGTGTGTGTGTGTGTGTGTGTGTGTGTGTGTGTGTGTATAGTGTGTAGTGTGTAGTGTAATATATATGTATATTTTATATATAAATAATTTATTTAATTTTTTTTCTGGAGCAATATTCTCTTTCCTCCCCAGGGGATAAAGAAATCTGAAGTCACAGCTTGCTCTTATCCTTACAGCTGTAACTGTTGCCTAGTAACCAGATTTCCCCTCTCTTTGCTTGTTGCCAAGGAGAGGGGAGAAAGGTAGAGAGGAGCGCACTTCTGAACCTCTTAAAAGCTATTGTCCTTCCCACTCCACACCAGGACTCCTTGCTTTGAGGGGGGCAGTTGGGTGGACTGCCTAAACTGTCAGTTTAGGTTCCTAAATAAGAGGAACCCGAGTCCCTGAGCACTCATGGGGACATCTCCTTATAGAAGGAACCATGAGCATCCCCCCTTTTCGTATTGGCCTGCCCTAGGACAAACAGAAGATGTGCAGATGCTACTGAGCTTTGGAGCAGACCCTACTCTGCTAGATCTACATTCTCGGTCTCCTGTGGATGTTCTGAAGAGGAACAAGAACTTCAAAGCTATTGAGAAAATTAACAGTCACCTGGAAAAGCTGGCTTCGAGTTCTAAGGGCCTATCAGGTACAGCACAGTGAATTTATTTTTCTGGGGAGGTGTTAGGGAACTGGTTCTGGATATTAGATGCAAATTAATTTATCTTTTCTTTGTACGTGTAGATGGAATTTAGATCTTTCACCTCACTGTTCAGAAAATGTGTTTGTAATGACAGAATGAGATAACTCTTATAGAGCATCTCTAGTGTTCTTGGAACATTTCTAGGTCTACATTTCAACAGTATGTATGCACATGGAAAAAGGGAAAAACATGTAGAATAGAAGACGATCAAAATTAAGTATACTGCTCAAAAATGATCACTGCTGACAATTCAAAATAAACTTACACCTCTATTTCTTGACTGTTGATTTGTAGAGACTGTAGTGTAAGAGTGGATGGTTGTTCCAGTTCTACTGCTGGGCTTGTGTGGTGATGTCGTTTGTATCATTTATCTTCTATCCTTAACTCTTTAAGTTTTCCCTGCTTCATCTATGGGTTGATTCTAAAATTGGAAACCAGTGGGTGGCATTTTCAGGGTAGTGTGATTGTATAAAATATTATTCTTCCTACCATAAGCGGCATGGCTGGGCCCACAGAAGTGAATCATCAACTGTTTTGAAACCGTTGCTTTTTCAATGTGATCCTCTTTAGGCAGTTCTCTCTGATAGCTCCTGTACTCATGTATGACTTTTATACTTCTATTGATTTCTTTCTCGATTTGTAAGACTGCCTACTCGAGAGAAGTTTTTCATGGAGGAGGCATGGGTGGTCAAAATGAGGAGTTTATGAAAATGTCTTTATCTTCATATTGATTGATAATTTGGATATAGTTATTCTATTTTATTGATAGCAATTTGCTATCCCCTCTTGTTACCCTTTGTAGTTAGGCTGTATTTCTCCATCAGTAACCTGCCATCATTTGTGGCAACCTTTTCTGGTATTAGTAAATATATCATCTCTTTAGTTTTAGACAATATTCTATAAAATTGTGTGACAACTTTGAAAAAATATTTAATTTCCTTTTAACCCTTGTTTCTACTGTTCAGAAGTCTGATGTTAGTCATTTCTTTTTCTAGAACATTATCTAGCCTCGAGTTCTCAAATTTCCTTGGAACATATCAGTGTAGAGGTCTTATTCTTTTGTGGCACTTGCTGGTTCCTTTTAATCTTTCTTAGCTCAGGGAAGATATCTCCTATCATTTTATTCTCTTGCAGCTTTTTTCTACTACTATTAAGTCATTGGATAAGTTTCTTGAGTTTGTGTGTGTGTGTGTGTGTGTGTGTGTAACATGAGGGGGCCTGCTTGTTGGGGTTTCTGCCCTGCCCAGTTCCCCACAGCCGGCAAGCCCCAAAGAAAATCACACAGAGTCTACATTAAGTTATAAACTGATTGGCCCAGTAGCTCAGTCTTCTTATTAGCTCTCGTATCTTATATTAACCCATTATTCTTATCTATGTTAGCTACGTGGCTCGGTACCTTTCTCAGCAGGGCAGCTCACATGTTTCTTCGGTAGTCTGGGCTGGACTGGGAGGAATGGGCTTCCTCCTTCCTAGAATTCTCCTGTTCTCATCGCCCCACCTCTGTTTCCTGTCTGGTTGATCTGCCTATACTTCCTGCCTGGCCAATCAGCGTTTATTCAAAATATGATTGACAGAATACAGACAAATCTTCAATACACACACACACACACACACACACACACACTTAATTTGTTGGTCTTCGTCTTTTCCTTATGTATTTCCCATTGTGCACTGTTACATTTTAAAACTTGAAAACCATGATTTTAATTTCTAAAAACTTTTTCTTGTTTTATTTTTTTCCCTCAAGAAATTTTATTTTATGTGTATGAGTTTTGCAGGCATGAATGTCATTACACCACCGTATGCCTGCTGCCCTCACAGGCCGTAAGAGCGTTAGAGCTCCTGAAACTGGATTACATATGGTTGTAAGCGGCCACGTGGTACTGGGTATTGAAGTGGTTCTCTGACAGAGCAGCCAGTGCTTTCAACCACCAAACCATCTCTCCAGCCTGTTTCTTATTGCAGTGGCTTGGCTTATTGTTATATTTGCTTCATCTTGGATTGCATTTAAGAATGTTACTATATCTATGTACATTTAAAGAATGTCCCCCCCCCACCAAATTATTTATGTTGCTGTTGAGGTTTTGCTGATCCCCTTTCCTTTTTCTCTTTGGCACTTTTGCTTTCCTTTAACTATCTCCTGATTTTCTCATCATTTATATTTGTAAATGAAAGACTAGATTGATAATGTATATGAAATGGTCAGTGTCTGTATCATGCAGATATTTAAGTTCCTCAGAAAGATTCACTCCGTTCAGTGGCTAAATGAAGGCAGCTATGGGGAGTGAGTTATTGGGGGTGGGAGATAGTCTGATGTCATCTCAGGATTATTGGAATTGTCAGAGTTTGGTGAGATTTTTGTTCTTGTTGTTTTGTTTTTAGAGACAGGGTTTCTTTGTGTAGCCATGGCTGTCCTGGAACTCGATAGACCATGTTGGCTTTGAACTCACAGAGATCCACCTACTAGTACCTCCTAAGTGCTGGGATTAAAGGTGTGCGCAATCACCACCCAGCAAGAGTTTTTAAAAAAGATTTATTATTTTTGTTTTATGGATATGAGTGTTTTGTCTATGTATGTAAGTGCACCATATTGCCAGAGTCTAGAAAATGGGTGTCAGATCCCATTGTTACATTGTTGGCTGTGAGCCAACCTACTGGTTCTGGGAATCAAACCGGGGCCCTCCTGAAGAACAATAAGTATTCTTAATCCCTGCGCAAGCTCTTCAGTACCCATAAAACAAACCTCTTATGCAGGGAAAATTGAAGCTAATTTTCATGAACACCTCCCCCCCAACACTGTAGCATTTTCCCACTGTCTTAACTTTTACTTATTAATTTAAAATCTCTTCTGTTGTTTCCATGAGGCCATGGTAATGAGAAGAGTGAACCATATTTGTGGAGTCTCAACTCTCCCCATCCCATGGGCGTTCAAACTTCAGACTGATATACCAGGCTTTGTTTTTAAATGTATGCATGTTCTAAGTAAACTTTCCCTTTTGTAGGATAGTTTAATTCACCAACCATTGTGATGTACTTTTTGATAACTTGTTTATATAATCTCGATTTCAGAATGACCTTCATACAATTTTAGAAATCTAAAGTTTTGCCTGTGAATTTGGAAGTTTTAAGATAACAAAATTAATCCTAGCACTTGGGAGGCAGAGGTGGGCAGATCTCTGTGAGTCCGAGCCCAGCCTGGTCTACAGAGTTTGTTCCAGGACAGGCTCCAAAGCTACACAAAGAAACCCTGTCTCAAAAACAAATAAACAAACAAAAAAGCGATAATAAAAAAAGGACCATTAGCTAATAGGAAGTGGTTGATGTGTTTGCATAATTATTATTAATTCTTATCTTCTTAGAATGGCTTGAATTACTTTTTTAATGGGACCTTTTAATATCACCTAACCCTAAAGACATGTCATCTGAGACAGGCTTTAATTTATTGTGATGATGGGGTTGGAACCCAGGGACTTGTCCTTGCTAAGCAAGTGCTCTCTCCACTTTTGAGTTGCAACCTAACCTTGACACAGCCTTCCTCCTTCTCCTTGACATTAATTAAGCAGCCAGGTTTTGGAACCAGGTGAAGCTCAGTGAACTCTATGCTGGCTTCTATTGTGCTCATCAGAGCTAAGTTGTGCTTGCTAGCAGAGAAGCAGATACAAGAGGAATGAATGTGCAGTATTCCAGGATTGCTAGTTGGCTTCCCAGGTAGTCTAGTTGACAGTGGTTGCTCCAGTCTAAAGCCCCAGTTCTCCCTGGCCCCAGTTCTCATTGGCCCCAGTTCTCTCTAGCTCCAGCTCTAGTTGGCTTCAGTTCTCATTGACTCCAGATCTCATTGGCCCCAATTCTCCCTGGCTCCAGCTCTCATTGGCCCCAGTTCTCCCTGGCTCCAGCTCTCATTGGCCCCAGTTCTCTCTGGCTCCAGCTCTCATTGGCCCCAGTTCTCCCTGGCTCCAGCACTCATTGGCTCTAGCTCTCATGAACCCAGTTCTCATTGACTCCAGCTCTCACTGGACCCAGTTCTCCCTGGCTCCAGCTCTCATTGAACCAAATTCTCATTGACAGATATAGATTATACAGAGATGTTTCAAAACATTGATCATGAAGATATTTCTTGCTATGCTGAAGGAGTAGTGAAAGAAAGTTGAGAAATATAGAATTAAAAGTGAAAAAAAACCCCAGCAAGATACAATCAAGCAAGAAAAGGAATTCAGTGTTAGAAAGGGATTGTTGAGTTCTCTGTTTACCAAAGTGTTCCTAGATAGAGCCCTTATAGAAGTCTGTCCATGAATGTAACTCTGCGTGGGAACATTTACCACACTGCTCCTTTGAACGTATACTGCATGGAGTTGTATACATGTATTTTGTTTTTAATATTTTTTTCCTGTAGTATGATTTTAAAAACTAAGGAGACTGTTGGATAATTTTCTAGATCAGCTCTATGTAATGTAACATCTGAGGAGATGGAAGTGTTCTACATTCCTTTAGTCTGACGTGATATCTATTAGTCACATATGGCTATTGATGAATATGACTTATGGGTTTGGAGAACTTAAAATTTACTTTTATTTATTTAGACTTTATAAAAGTAAGTTACTTGTCACTATATCTGGCTGCTTTTAGATTTAAGCCCTTCAAGAGGCCTTTCTGTTCAAGTAGAAGTGGAGAAGATGGAAGAACCAAAGGAAAAGAGTGTTGGGGCACAGCCATGAAGATGAATCTAAACTTTAGTTGTGTGCGCCCTACGTCCTCATTCTCATCATTTGCGAGGACAAATAAAAGTTCTAGTTTGTGGTGGCTACTCTTGTAGGCTGCTTGATCTTCGTCTTGATCAGTCTGATCTGATACGTGCTGGTGTTTGCACATGTGGTCCCGAGCGCAGCCCTGTTAGAACAAGTATTTGTTTTCCACCTGGGGGAATGAACAAGCTACAGAATAGAATCAAAGGGGCTTTCTCCATTTACTCTTTCCAAAGTCGTGTACTCTGTTTACTGGTAGTGGTACTGAGCTCTTTGGAGGGCAGCCTTTGGTATCACGTGGAAAACAAATGATTTTGCTAAACATTTCTACTGTTCTCAAGACCAGAGGTTTCTCATTGTATGCATGCAGATCGGGATTTGGGAGGTTCAGAGGGGACTCTAGATTTGGCATCTCTCACCAGTCACAGAGGAATTCTATTTTGAACAATGAAGCTTTAATCTTGGTCTGTCAAGATTATAAAATTGTCTTTGACAGCTCTTGGTGGCCACCACCAGGTGGCACCATGTCCACTTGCTTTGTTTGTTGTTGCTAGACCTTTTCTTAGGACCAGGAAGACTAAGATGGAGTCTTTGTCCCTGGCTGCCTGTGTTTTCCTCCCTGCCTCCTGAGGCTTTGCCTTATGAGTTTGAATCCAGGCTCTGGAAGAGCTGGGTGCTCTTCTGCTATGCTCTCTCAATACTGGGAGGGGTTGCTTCTTTTCACTTAGTGCAGACTGGGGCATCGACCTAGAATCAATTATATTTTCCTCCTTTTTGTGAGCCAATTAAAAAAATGCATGAAATGTAGGAAAGAAAATGTTAATTTTCTAAAAATTCACCTACCAGGAAAGTATCTATGAAGTGATCATTTAGTTTTGTATTCTAAGCAGTTATATTTTTATATTTCTTTTATAAAATGGGATTGATATATTAGTTTGATGATTGAATTGTGTGTAATAAAACACACTAGTTTTGTCTTTTATACCTTGAGTGATAGAATTGGGGTAAAGCCAAAGTCTCTTTTGGAGATGATATATTTCTACTTTTTGATGACTTCTGAATTCTCTTACAACTTTAGAAACTCCCTTTAATTTTGACTTCAAATATTTTATAAAATTGGAGTTTTGTGTAACAATAACAATCTTTTGTTAACTACACTTCTGTGTATTTTTAGTCTGTCTTTCTTACTATGTTTCAGTTAATAGCCATATTTTAAAAAAATCTGTGGGCATAAGCAACTTTGTTTTCTGATGTTTCTTTTGTCTTTTACTAAGCTGTGAACATTTTGAAAACAGGAAGAGGAAATTTAGCTAATCAAAGGGCACCTGCAGCCTTTAATCCAGGAACACCACTTGCCACATTTATGATGCCCTAAGTATTGTGTTGTTTGTAACATTGTATGCCTCCCTGAAGTCTGCACTGCCTCCTTCACTAGTCTTTGTCATGCAATCATGGGTTTCCTATACAGCCTTGTCTCTTTGAACCTGTTCATTTTCATCTGACTTTTATGCTGATTTTCTTGGGGGAGGAATGATCTTTTGGAAAGGCTTTTAAAGGTGTAGTGCAGAGAGACAAATAGCAAACTCTATCAGCCTGGTGGGAAAGGAAGTGCTCCACAAAGGGCCCTGTTCTTTCCTTCTTTACTGTGGCTCTTAGTGTGCCCATAGGCACTTTAGGAAGCAGAGAAGAGGCAGTCAGTCTCTGTAACACCTTGCATATTTTCTGTCTCAGCATGGGCCTCCAGGCAGGGGATGAGGGGTCTTTGACAAGTGGTTGCCATGTCCTTCCTGTAGTATGTGATGTGGTGGCTCCTCCTGCTGCTTTACAGCTGGGGCTCTTTGACTACAGACATTCGTGTGTGTGTGTGTGTGTGTGTGTGTGTGTGTGTGTGTGTGTGTGTTTCTGGTGTTTGACTTTATTTGTTAAAATGGGATCCAGGTGTATAGAGAAGGCATATCAGATAATGTTGTAACTCTTCATGAACCCCTCAGGTCTCTTTTACCATTATGTATGCCCCTGACATTGGAGTGCCTTCACTTTGACTTTGGGTTTATGGAGGCTCTTTTGCTAATGTTCTTCAAGTGTTTTGCAGTGCTGGCAGTAAAAGCTGGTGCTGTAAGAAGTTTTTATATGCCTGTCTTAGTTAGAGTTTCTATTGCTGTAAAGAGACACCATGACCATAGCAACTCGTATAAAGGAAATACGAGTGATTAGGGTGGCTTATGTTTTCAGAGGTTTAGCCCTTTATCATCATGGTGTGACATGGTGGCAGGCAGAAATGGTGAAGTAGCTGACTGTTCTATATCTTTGATTTGCAGGTAACAGGAAGCAGTCTGAGACAGTGGGCTTGGCTTAAGCATATATGAGCCCTCAAAGATCCACAGTGATGCACTTCCTCCAACAAAGCCACACCTCCTAATAATGCCATTCACCATGAGCTTATGGGGCCAATTACATAGTAAACAGTCCACCATCCTTCTCTTAAAATGCTCATGCCCAATAGCTGTTAGGGTGAGGGTAGGTAAACTGGAGTGTATATAAGGTCAGCCTAGTTTTGTATATTAATGGGCCAAGGATTAATGACACCACAGACTCTAGGATGGGACCCTCTCCTTTGAGATCTTTTAGATGCAGACATTTTGGGCAAATTGCATTTAGAAAGCCTTTGGGCTTGGAACTTCATGGCATCTGAACTATCTTCGTGTAAACTCACTCAAGGTTGTGAAAGTAAAACTTCAATTACTGGAGTCTGGCAAAAATCTTCCCAAAGGCTCTGTGTTCTATGGTCTGTGGCCCCAGGCCTCTTAGCTTCTCTGAGGATTGTGTGTGCTGCTGCTGTGCTCCCTTTGACTCATCTGTCTCCCCTCCCCTAACATTGACTTCAATGGTTTGTAAAAATACTTTTTGACTTACATGCTAGAAATGCCACAATTGCTTCATTGTCACCTGAACCCATTGCCTTTTCTCTTTAACCCATCCTGTCCCCAGGCCTGCTTTCAGTGGAATTAAATCCTGTCTCTACCCTTTGACCAGTCCAGCATGCTTGGATTTGTGGACTCATGTCTTTCTTACAACACTTGAATACTCCTGCCCCTGCTTCCCTTTTGGTCATAGCAGCTGAACCAGTAGCTGTGTTCAGAGGGACTGTCTTGGCTAACTCAGGCCTGACTCCTTCTCTCTGGCAGGGAGTGTGCTGCTACAGGAAGACAGGAGCAGCTTTTGAAGGTCAGAGCTGCAAAGATCTGTCTGAAAAGTTTGCCTTTATACTCTTTCTGATCCTTGTTAAAGTAAGATGATAGACTAGCCTATATTTCATTTCTCTTGCATTAAAATGAATATTCATTTCAAAGATTTAGAAAAAGATGGGAAGCAAAAGCCAGCAAAAGGAAATCAAGTTTCTTTTATTTGGGTAATTTTTCATTTCTCCCATCTGCTCTAGTTGGAGGAAGAGAAATCATAGGAACCTTTTTTGGAGCGGTTTATTCTTATTTTGCATTTTCAGTGATAGGATCGTCAGACCAAGTACAGAAAGCCCAGTAAATTTGAATTTCAGATAAACAATTTTTCTGTGTAAATATATCCACAGTATTACATGAATTTTACTAAAAATTGTTTGTTCATTTGAAATTCAAATTTAGCAAAGATCAGTGGCTCATACCTGTAATCAGTACCAGCTGCTTAGGAGTCTGAGGCAGGAGGATTTTGAGTTCAAGGCCTGTCTGGGCTACATAGTACATTCGAAGTCACCCTGTGTAACTCAGTGTGAAACCCCTTCCCCTTTCTCTCTCTTGCTCTATTTTATGTATGTATGTATGTGTGTAATTTTACACGCCAGTTTCAGTTTCTCTTCCCTTCTCTCCTCAATTTCTCGAAAATAAAATGGGTCATGAATAGAGCTCAGTGGTAGTGCATACCTGTGTGTACAATGCTCTGGGTTCCATCCCTAGGACCACAAAAGAAGGGGGACTGAGGGAGAAAGGGAAAGAAAGGAAAAAGAAAAGAAGGAATGAATTAAAATTAACTGGCCTTCCTTATTTTTTGTAATTTTAAAATTATATTTCTTTATTGGTTGGGGGGCACAGTTTGCATATAGAGTTCAGAGGAAAACTTATGGGAACCATTCTTTCTATCATGTGGGTCTTGGAGATCAAATTCAAATCATAAGGTTTGGTGGCAGATGCCTTTCCCTATTGAGCCAACTTTCCAGGTTCACCTATATAATAAATTTATATAGTAGGTTTGGCAGTCTCCTTACTGAAGGATCTATTTACATTTTTTCTAACCTTAAGACTCACCAAGATCATGAAAAGGGATCTTCCCAGTTTATCTCTAGACATCAGCAGTCAGATTGAAATCCTGTGTCCCATGACCCAGTTAGGAACTGAAGACTAACGCATCTCTGACACCGTTTGGATTTTCAGCTCTTCTTTCATATTTCCTTGTATTTCAGTGTTTCCAAACAGAGTATTCTCTCAATGTTATGAAAAATTGAACACAGATCTTTCCTAACTCAAGTATTTGCTCTGAACCAAACATTTTGTCTTCAAACACATCTTAATTCTGGACGGTGGGCTAGGCTCTGTCTTTTCTACTGGACATTTTTAATCTTGGTCCTGAAGCCTGAGTCAGTACCTGTTCTGATGTTTGTTAGTGGTTAATGACTTGTCCAAAGTAATACATTTATTTCTTCATAAAACTTTCACAATGCTTAAAAGTTTTGGTTTATAAACTATTTTAATAATGTGTATATGTTGGATTTTAGTTGGGTGAGGAAGAGAAATCATATGAACAATTTTGGAATATGGTTTATTCTTATTTTTGAAAGAAACTCCTGCTGGCCTGGTTTGTGACGTTAACCGAGATTGTGCCAATACCTTCATCAAATTCTTACTGGAGAGACAAAAGTGGTCTGAAGTCCTTCTGCTGCTCACCCGCAAAGTCAGTGGGCAGCCGCATCTCAGAAACTGCCTCATCAAAGACTGTGACCTTTCAGACCTGGACATCTGTACTGTCATTCCCCATCTCAGCTCCTGGGACCAGAGGAAGACCCAGCTTCTGAGCCGCCTGATTGACAGTGGAGGTGAGTGTGCCTGAGGGCCCTTGAGGTATCTGTATAGAGGCTCAGCTATAGCCTAGCTGTCCCTTCCTGTAGAGAAACCAACACATTGTCATCCTTTTCTCCTTGTTTGGAAACAGTGAGGGTTTAAAGAATGTTTGACCACTAAGCGAACTGCCTTGAGGAATGCTACATTCTTGTGAACCCCAGTTAGTCCTTTCCTAGTTTTCTCTTATGTGGGAAGCACTATGTATGTGGAGGATCCTTGACTCTGGCTTAGTCACACTGGTCAATTCCACCTGGCTTTTGTCTAAACCTTTTCTGCCCTGGATATTTTATGCAACCTTTGTCCAGTCTTGTGGCATTCTTTCCCGATCATGGAATGGGACTTTATGGTACTTGTTTATAGAGAAACAGCCAAGTAGTTCATGGGTGAAAACATTGGATGCTCCAGTAAGAGCACTGGTGGCTGTGTGTCTAGAATGTGCAGTACATTATGCTAGATTGGATTTAATTTAAAAAACTAATTGAGAAATAAGAGTCTCTTATTACCCAAATTCCCTACATCACTATTCTTGCCCTACTAGGTGTGTGGTCTTGAGTGAGCAGGCTGTCATGCCCTTACCTGTTTATATAACAGGAATAACAGCAATCTGTATTTCTTAGAGTTGCTTTGCATATTAAATGAGCTCGTGTGTGCAGGCTTTTGGAAGAGTTCCTTGGCTCTGTGGTTTTCTCTTTGTGTTATAGCCCTTTATAAAGCATAGTAACACATTGATCCTCGTCTTTGACAGTGCTGCATGCAGCACAGAGCCTCCAGGTATTGTCTCCACTCACAGGGAGATGAAGTACCTTTTACAGGTTATTTCTTCAAGCCTTTTCCTTGTGTGTGCTATCTCAGAAATTACTGCTGTGACAGAATTTTTTATTCTTTTTATTTTATTTTATTCTGTTTTATTCTTTGATCCAGCCAACACTCACAAAGCATCTCCAGCATCAGGTGCTAGTACAGCAGGGCTGCAGATTTACAGGGATGGGCTGCTTCAGGGAAGGGGTTTTAGAGGCTGCATTGCAAAGGGAGTGTGGACTGAAGTGGTGAGTGGAGTGGAGGTGTGTCAGGGAGGGGAGAAGTGAAGAGTTAGGAAGTATGCTCAGGTCCTGACTCCTGACTGTGTCAGGCAGGTGGTGTTAGAAAGCATTAAGGTTTCCATTGTTCTTGTGCCCTGTCCTCACTTTGTGGTAGGAACTGTGCTAAGACTAGAGGGGGGACAGGACAGATGAGGGACATGGCCAGAGAAGGAACAGGGTTTTCCCTAAGGGCCCAGGAAATCTTACTGCTCAGAAAGGGTGTATGTGGTGGGGGAATATCTTGGAAGTCAGATCAGCAACTTTCCCCTCTCATTAGACCAGACTCCACCTCCTTCCAGGGTCATGATCATCTTTTTTTTTTGCCTCTTTCCCCCATTCTGCTCCCATCCTAGCACTGCCTGAGGGTCTTCAGGAGAGCCAGGACAGGCCACTTCTCATGTGCCTGAGACACGAGGACTTCGACTTGGCTTTTCTTCTCTTGACCAAGGGTGCAGACCCACGTAGTGTTTCTCTCATGGAAGGTGACACTCCTTTGCACGCAGCACTCCACATCTTTCTGGACATCAATGGTGAGCAGTCCATTTCTGGAGAAGGAAGCTGGATATTAGAAATGATGCTTTGCTCTCTTATCTGGGAAAACGCCATCTGAAAAGGGCCTGTTTCCTCACCAGGTCTAAAGAAATGACCAATGTATGTCATGGTGAATGATCTGATTATAGTGGGAGTGGGGTTTAAATTCTCATGTTGGTTGTATGTAGCTTACAAATACTTTCCATGCATTTTTTTTTTTTGATTTTTCGAGACAGGGTTTCTCTGTAGCTTTTGGTTCCTGTCCTGGAACTAGCTCTTGTAGACCAGGCTGGCCTCGAACTCACAGAGATCCGCCTGCCTCTGCCTCCCGAGTGCTGGGATTAAAGGCGTGCGCCACCACCGCCCGGCCTTTCCATGCATTTTTTAATCATTTTTCAAGAATCCTGACTTACAGGATGTTGCTGTAATATCTCAAGTTATTTTAGGAGGTACCACTGGTAGCCAGGATGGCGGTTATTTGTTGACAGGGGCTATCTTGCACATGGCCTCTGCTTATTGGTTGCCAGTATACCTTCCTGATTGTGACAACCAAACTGCCGCCACATTGCCAGATTCCCCATGGGGCAAGTTACCTTGGTTAAGAACATTGCATCATTTAATGAGTATCACTTCTTTGGAGAGGGTCAGTGTTGTATGGTGCCTCAAAATGGCACTGCTTTCATGCCCATGGCCTGCTGTTCCCTGAGAAGAATGGCTTTGTACTCACAGGATTCTGTTTGTCTCTTTCAGCTGACATTGGCTTTAACTTCCTCAGCCACCTGTTGGACTTATTCTTGTCCAACCCTACCAAATTTTATTACCTTAATCCTAATGTTCAAGATAGCGATGGGAACACGCTGATGCACCTCCTTTTCCAGAAGGGTATGTTGAAGCGCACGAAGAAGCTGATAGATTTGCTGGTGAAGTTTGACATCAACTTCAACCTGAAGAACAAAGCAGGCAAAGGCATACGGCACCGTATTAAGAAAAATGATGCTCTGCTTTTGGCCTGGAACAAAGCTGTGACAGAGAATAGGCGGAAGAACCGCCAAGACCCTGCTGCCCACCTGGGGAGGCTCTCCAGATCTTCTGCCCCTGGCCAGATGTCTCAGCTCAAGTCCCAAACTCCCTTCAAGTCTCTGCCATGTGGTGCCACTGGCAAAACCCTTTCATCTGGAGTCACAGAGATTCTTCCTGATGTTCAGATAACCAAGCATGAGCCTGAAGCCATCAGGACACGTTCCCTGAGAGACCGCCTTGTACAGGACATCACAGTTCTGATCCAGAAGGTTGAGTTGGATATGTCTCTACCAGAGGACTATCCCCAGCGAGGCTCTTTCAAGGTAGCAGCTGGTACAGAAGGGAAGAAAGACAAACTCCAGGGAACCCCGAGTATAGGAAGCTCTGACTATAGTAGAAACAACCCTATTGCCTCTGAGGCTGGGGATGGGCATGCTCAGGTAGACCCAGGGGCCTCCCAGCTTGTTCCTGTAGGTAACAGATTGGGAGTAGCCAGTGATAATCAGGACAACTGGACTATGCAGGAGATTGAGGCCTGTCTGCAGGACTTTGATAACATGACCTGGGAGATCGAGTGCACTTCAGAAATGCTGAAGAAGCTGTCCAGTAAGGTTATGACCAAAGTTATAAAGAAGAAGATCATCCTCGCCATCCAGCAGTTGGGGAATGGTGAATGGACCCAGGGCCTGCAGAAGAGGCTGAAACACTCAAAAGGAAACATACAGCTCTTTGAAGCCAAGCTGGACAAGGGTGCCAGGATGCTATGGGAGCTTGCCATTGATTTCTCTGCTCGGTGCAGTGAGAACTCTGAGAAAATTATGGGTGCGGAACGGAGCACCTGCTCCCTGGAAAAATCAGGGCGGGTCTATACGGAGATCATCCGCATCTGGGACATTGTCTTAGATCACTGTAAGCTGTCAGATTCCATCATGGCCATCTGCAGTGCCTATACTCGCGGCTTGTCCTGTGTCCTCCGGAAGAAGCTGAAGGGTATCAACAAAGGGCAAGTATCAGCTAACATGAAAATCCAAAAGCGAATACCCCGATGCTATGTGGAAGACACAGAGGCTGAGAAGAGTGTAGAACAGGTAGATCCTGAGTACTTTCCCCCAGCCAGTGCTGTGGAGACAGAGTACAACATCATGAAGTTCCACAGCTTCAGCACCAACATGGCCTTAAACATCCTCAGTGACATGACAGCAACGGTGGAGTATCCATTCCGAGTGGGTGAGCTTGAGTACGCTGTGATTGACCTCAACCCTAGGCCTTTGGAACCCATCATCCTTATTGGGCGGAGTGGCACTGGGAAAACAACCTGTTGCTTGTACAGGCTTTGGAAGAAATTTCAAATTTATTGGGAGAAAGCCGAACAGGCAGGAAGCCCATTGCTATCGAAACAGATCTTGCCAAAGAAAAGGTTGGAAGTAGAGCCCGGAAAAGAAGGTCCAGGTAGGGAGGAAGAAGAAGATGAGGAAGAGGAGAGTTCCATTAAAGTGGAAACAATGGATAATATAGATGAGGAGCAAGAGAATGAAGCTTGTGCTGGGGGAGCCACAGTGGAGCCAGCAGGAGACAGCCAAGTAGCAGAAGGATGTGCGCCAGAGCACCCACAGCAGCTGGAACATCTGCACCAGATCTTTGTGACCAAGAACCACGTCCTGTGCCAGGAGGTGCAGAGGAATTTTATTGAGCTCACCAAGTCTACCAAGGCCACCAGTCACTACAAACCACTGGATCCCAGTGTCCACAAACTCCAGGACCTGAGGGACGAGAACTTCCCTCTGTTTGTGACTTCCAAGCAGCTGCTCCTCCTGCTTGATGCTTCTCTGCCAAAACCATTTTTTCTGAGAAATGAAGATGGAAGCTTAAAAAGAACCATTGTAGGATGGTCCACACAGGAAGAGTTTAGCATCCCCAGCTGGGAAGAGGAAGATGAAGAGGTTGAGGCAGATGGGAACTATAGTGAGGAGGACAAAGCTACAGAAACACATGCAGGTGATAGTGATCCTCGGGTGTATGTGACATTTGAGGTGTTCACCAATGAGATATGGCCCAAAATGATCAAAGGGAGAAGTTCCTACAACCCAGCACTGATTTGGAAAGAAATAAAATCATTCCTGAAGGGTTCTTTTGAGGCTCTTAGTTGTCCTCATGGGAGACTGACTGAGGAAGCCTATAAGAAGTTAGGGAGGAAACGATCCCCCAATTTCAAAGAAGACCGGAGTGAGATCTACAGCCTTTTCTGCATGTATCAGCAGATCAGGTCCCAGAAAGGGTACTTTGATGAAGAAGATGTCCTGTACAACCTGTCCTGGAGACTGTCAAAGCTCAGGGTACTCCCCTGGTCCATCCATGAGCTCTATGGCGATGAGATTCAGGATTTCACCCAAGCAGAGCTGGCACTACTGATGAAATGCATCAATGACCCCAATGCCATGTTCCTCACTGGAGACACCGCCCAAAGCATCATGAAGGGTGTGGCCTTCCGCTTCAGCGATCTGCTCTCTCTGTTCCACTATGCCAGCAGAAACACAGTAGATAAGCAGTGTGCTGTTCGAAAGCCCAAGAGGATTCACCAGCTGTACCAGAATTACAGATCTCACTCAGGTACCTCAAGCCTCAGGCTCATCTGCTGGGGAGGGGCTGGAGCATTGGCCTTGGGCTGTGTCTGTATCAGAAGTCAGTGACTCAAGGTTTGCTAGTAAATATGTTCATAAATAAGAGAACTTAGATTTTTTTGCCTCCACTCATCTGTAAATAGATCACTGAAAATGTGGTTTGATAGAAATGAATCATTTTTTTTAGAGAATTTATTTATTATGTATACAGTGTTCTGCCTGCATGTATACCTGCAGGCCAGAAGAGGGCACCAGATCTCATTACAGATTATTGTGAGCCACCATGTGGGTTCTGGGAATTGAACTCAGGACTTGTAGAAGAGTAATCAGTGCTCCTAACCATTAAGTCATCTGTCCAGCCCTAGAAATGAATCTTTAGTGACCGTGTGTCCCAGGGAGTTTCTGTGATACGGACATTTCAGGGCAACATTCAAAGTGCTCTGGACACCTTTGCTAACTAACTCCCTCCCCTTTGTGGTGATACCAGTTGTCTGGCCAGGGCACATTGCTCTAGCCTGGCAGAGATTGTTGATGACAAGGAACAGTTTTTCATATGCTGGTCTTTAACAACTTTTGTATCTCTCAGAATTTTACAGAAGTAGGAAGTGACAGCAGGCAGGCAGGAGCAGCAGCAGGTGGCATTGTTGACTGGCACGTAAGTTCTGCAGAGGCACCAGGGAGTAGAATCTTTAGCTCTACAAATGCTACAGCTCGTGTGTAGGGGAGTTAGAGTTTCTTTTCTTTTTTTAATTTGAAATTTTAAAAATCAAAATACAAAATACACATACATCACTTTACCTACCTTATTATACTTCCCCCAAATTCTCCCATCTGCCCCCTCTTTCTCAAATTCATGGCCTCCGTTTCTTTTTTCTTTTTTTCTTTTGGTTTTTCGAGACAGAGTTTCTCTGTGGCTTTGGAACCTGTCCTGGAACTAGCTCTTGTAGACCAGGTTGGCCTCAAACTCATAGAGATCCAATCCGAGTGCTGGGATTAAAGGTGTGTGCCACCACTGCTCTGCTGGCCTTGGCTTCTTTAATTATTATTTTTTACATGCACACATATGCATGCATGCAAACACACACACACAACCTACTCAGTCTGTTCAATGTTGTTTGTATGGATATGTTTTCAGGACTGACCACTTGGAGTTGGATAACTAAGTAGGGGTTTACTCCTGAGGAAGACTAATTATCTCTCTCTCCGCAGCCCAGCAATGGTGGTAGGCCTGCTTTCCCCCTTCCACATCAGCGTGTCTGTTGGTGTTAGCATTGCTCAGGGAACAAGGCTGAAAGTCAGGATTTCTTCACCCTTGGCAACATTTGGTGATGCACTTTCCAGGTGGGCTTAGGCACCAGGACTCTTCAGCTCTTGACAGTGGCCAGTGTTACAACTCCCAGGCCTGGAATCTTGGAAACCATTGACTCTTTGGAAGCCTTGACAGCTCTTTGGAAGCCTTCCAGCCACCTGGGCCTGCAGTGTGTCTTTGGCTCTTTAATGGACTTTCTCCTTCTGCAGCCTCAGTTCCCTTCTTCCTGCTCATTCTATCCCACTTGTCCCTATCCTGGTTGCTATGCAGAATTCAGTACTTCTTCTTCGTTGGCCAGCTACGTACAACTGCTCAGCTGCTGCCACCTCTACCATCATGGCCTCCCTCTCCCCTGTCACTGTCTTCATGACACTCTACTGCTCAACTGACTGACTACTTTCTTCATATGACCAGTCCAGTCCAACCCAAAGTAGAGGAGAAAAGGTCATTCACTTCTAGAAGCTTTTTATTGTGTCTAATATTGTGCACCAAGGGAGGGAGGCAGCTTAAGAGGATGCCTCTCAGCATCTTGAGCCAAACAGCCTGCTTATAAAGCCAGAGAAGGGGTACTTGTACCAATCACAGCACACCTGGAATGCAAACGAAGGCTGTCTCCTTAGTGCCATTTCCAGCAGCCCTTTTGCTAAGTCACGAGGGGAATTACTGTTCCTCTGTAGGTGGAAATTGTTGCAGGGCCATCTAGATTTTGTTGAACCCCTAGAAACTGAAAGAGTCCGGACTGAGGCTGTGCCTTCAGGAACTGGAGCAGTCAGCTGCCACCGTTGCATAGTTTCTCAAGGCATTCGTGGGATTCCAGATGGGCTGGCACTGGCACAAGGGTAATTTCTTGGGCTGTTGGACAGACATTCCTTTTGCTCAAGATGGCCAAGTCAAGAAAGGATAATCCAACAGCTGTTATTTAGGGGATCAAAGTGCCCTACCTCCCATCTTCCTTACTTATTTATAAGACATTAAAGAATTTATTAATGCTGGGTATGGTGGTGCACACTTTTAATCCTGGGATTCTGCAGCCAGTGGCAGGCAGATCTCTGAGTTCAAGGCCAGCCTGTTTTACATAGTGAGTTCCAGGATTGCCAGAGCTACATAGTGATATCCTATCTCAACAACAAAAACCAAAAGAGGACTTATTATTAACTCTAATAATGAATTTTGTGTTTTAACTATGCTTAACATTTGCCTAGTGCCATCAGGAAATGGCAGGTCTGCTTTATCTGTCTCAGAAATACTCGCTTAAAGTAATATCCAGTTAATAATTCATCAGTCCTTAAAACAGCTTTTCTCTCAAACTAACCAATTGGGAAATAATATACACTTAAACACTTTTTTTCTTTTTGCATTTTCATGTGTCTGTGTGTTGTGTATGTGTGTGGATGTGTTCATAAGTTTGTTGGTACACATGTGTGGGTGTGCAGATAGGTGTACATGCATGCGTGTGTAGAGGTCCAAGGCTGAAGTTTCTCTAACTTATTCATTGAGGCAGACACCCCTTATTGTTGTCTTATTTCCACTCCCAGCAACAACTCATCTCTCTGTTTCTATGGAGTTCCCTGTTATGGATGTCTCATATGAGTAGAAAGATACAGTATGTGGCCTTTTGTCTGATTTATGTTAATTAATATTCCAAGGTTTACCAAAGTTACATCCAAGCATAGCATGTGTGTATGTGTGTTTTTCCTTTTTTATGGTTGGCCTGTATTCCTTGTATATGGTGATAGCAAAAAATTACTTTTCTAGTTTCCTGGATGGTATTCTAGTTGTTCAGCACAGTACTTTTGTGCCCTTTTTGGGCTCCACTGTTAGTGTAAATCTTTGGCCCTTGCTAGCTCTTAACAAATAGGGAACCACAGTGGCAACAGATGGTTTTAGGAACAGCAGTTGCTAATTACATTCATGATTGCTCTATATTGGAAACTTGTAATAATTAAAGAATCAGATAAAACGTTTTCTCCTTACTATTTGATAAAAGTAAGTTGTGATAACACATGGAATTTCATGGTATTCTGCCTTGATCATTATAATCTATCTGGTACTAGGCAAGTAAGGGACCTAGAGAGACCCAGAAAGATAGGTATTCAGTCTAACTTAAAATCCCATCACTTAGATAAGTCCAGTTATTTCTTAGCTGGTAGAGTCCATTAGTAGCAACTCCATTGTTTCATCTGTCGCATTGGGTTCCTGTAAGGGTTTCCTGGAGGGACTTTTATGAGGGTGACTATTCTATCTCAGGCTTTAGTCAGTATTGCTTCAGAGCATAAGTAAGAAACGAGACTGGCTGGAAAAAAGCTTTTTGCAAAGTCTGTTCTCTGGCTCTGACACTTTTCCTTTGTATGGTAAACTTGGAAGAACAGGGTGATAGAGGCTGTGGTTGTCTCCAGGTAGCAATTACTGATGCTGTTACCATGGTAATGTTGCTTTCAGTGCTGTGGGGACCAATGAGAGGATTCAGTGATTCTTGATCTTACTATACTCTTACCATATTTATATGGACAGTCCAGTACCTGTAGTTGTGGAGACATATCTACCTTGAGTTTCTTAGGCAGTGATCTTTCCATTGTTATCGGAAGTTGTGGTTGAGGTCTCATAAATCTGCTTAGTACAGCAACACATTACTGCCTTCACTTACTATACCTAGAGTGATCTGGGTTAGGACCACATTGTTAACAAGTGGGAACGGGATATAAACTTGAAATGAAGTATTCTTCCTGAGTCAGTAATATATACTGCCTCCTCTGTGAAAAAGAAAACCAAACAAATAACCATAAACCTCAGCCTTGCTGTGTGGTATTTGACAGATACTTTCTGTTTCATCCTAGGAATCCTCAATCTTGCATCTGGAGTGGTGGACTTACTTCAGTTCTACTTCCCAGAATCCTTTGATCGCCTTCCAAGAGATTCTGGACTTTTTGATGGTCCCAAGCCAACTCTCTTAGACTCTTGTAGTGTAAGCGACTTGGCAATTTTGCTGCGAGGGAACAAAAGAAAAACTCAGCCCATTGAATTTGGTGCCCACCAGGTAAGCTTATTGGCATTATATGTTCTGAAATAAGTCAGTTTGAAGTTGCAGCCATGAAGCAGCAGCAGCAGCTGAATTACTGTATAAGAATCTAGTAGCTCTTGATCTAGGATGGGTGTGTGCTTAAGAGAGGCCATTGACTGGGACTGTCTTCCCAGTCCTGACTGACCATGTCCACCCTGGCCATTTCTCTTTAAAGTCATTACTTGTTTCCTAGGGAAACAGATGAGACTTTCCTTTATTTGACTTTGTAGAATCTGATATTGTTTGGGTTTATTTTACTTTAGGTGATTCTCGTTGCCAATGAAATGGCAAAAGAGAAAATTCCAGAAGAGCTGGGGTTAGCTCTTGTGCTAACTGTTTATGAGGCAAAAGGATTGGAATTCGATGATGTCCTCCTTTACAACTTTTTTACTGACTCTGAGGTATGTCCCACTGAGTACTTCTCACACAGTCCAGAGCGGAACTTGTGCTCTGCAGAAGACAGTCTGGAGATAAGGCTAAGAGTTTGTCACAGGTGCCTGTGTGTGTTGTAGAACATCTTGTATTTAGTGTGGGGTTTGTGAGTTAATGGAGGGGTTAAAAGTAGTTGTGGGTTGTTCCACAGTAACTCATGGGCTGCTTTTCCCTCTACACATTCCTGGCTCTCTTGTGTTCATGTCTTCTGAATGGCTAGCACTCGAGGGCCAGTTTTCATTAGCTGCTCTTATCATTGGCTCCCAGGGACGCCTAAGTTGGAGCAGGTTCTAAGGAGAGCCATACATGAAGGCAAGGTTAGCAGTGTCCACTCTCTGAGTTCAGAGATGGGCAAAGCCAGTTGATAAAAAGACAATTCCACGAAGACAGTGAAATTTGGTTCCAGTCTCCTGGATCAGGTAATGTGGGTGACAGGAGCAGCCACCTTTTCTCCAGCCTCCTTTGGCATGCTTCACTGTCACAGCTTCACACCACAGCCACGGTAGCCAGAGTCCATGGATTGACCCCAGTGATGTCTCTGCCAGCACTGCCTTAATGTAGTTCCTGGGTCCTTGTCATGTGTTTTTCTTTTTAAATTTCCAAATTACTGTTAGGGGAATCACTAAGTCAAAGACCATTGCCCTCTGGCTTATAGCCGCTGGTTTCCTTTCACTAGCGTAGTCTTTGTGTGGGGCCTCAGGCTGGCTGCTATGGGTCTTCTTAGTGCTACAGCGGCTGTGTTCTGGTCCCTGTTGCAGAGTTTTTGTTACATGCTTAGAAAGGCTGTTTTTTTTTTTAAAAAAAACTTAACTCTGAGCACCCTTTAGCTTTGATACCTTAAAATCTATCCCTAATCTGACCCTTGAAATAGAATCCTTCTTTACATTTGTCTGATCATTCTTAAATGTCATGTTTGATTTAGCAATATTTATATATGGTACTGCAACAGATACCTCACAGTTCATAAATAACTTTTTGAATGTAGTGTCTCATCCCACCAATGCTCGAGGTCCTGAGTATTTTTATTACCTTCATTCTTTAGGTAAAGCCAAAGGTTATTGGGTTGAGTAAGTTGCCCATAGTTATGATATTCACAGCAGAGTCCGAAGAAAACCCAAGTTTTTTTGAGCTCCAAATACTTTCCTTTGTCTTCCTTCCTTGTCACACGTGACTTGGCTTCTAGAAACTTCCACAATGAATAAATATATAGTGCCACTTCTTATGTGCAGCCCCTTCCTGGTAGATTTGTTAAGAAAAGCAGATGCATGCTCATTAATCCTGCTACCATTTTTCATCTCTGAGGTCTAACTTTTTTTTCCTAATAACACATCCACTGGTCATGGTTGGACTGAGGCTCTCCTGAAAGAGAAAGGGGTAAGAATTTGTTGTTCCTGTCCTTTATTAAGTGCCATTTGTATGCACATGCCAGTGATAAAGTCAGAGGTCAAAGATTTAAGGATCCATGTGGGGGAACTTTGCTTTCAAAAGAAAAATCAGTTATTCTTTACCTGCTCCCAGGAATGGCACAGGAGTCTCTCTGTCCTTCCACTGAATTTGGTGAAATTCAGAAACACGAAAACAACAAACACCTAAACAAATGGTAACATTTGTTTTATTCTGTGTACATAATGAGACATCTAGTAAAGATTTTGATATGGTGCTTCCTGGTGTAATGCAATTGTGCATTCCCTGGTGCAAAGTATGCCCCCAATTTATCCTTTACAATCTCCAGACCAGAAGAATGCAACTGGGAGAGGAAATGCATATAATAAAAAGGAGAGGGAAGGCAGGCAGATCAAATCTCCTCACCCTCCATGGTCTGCAATTCAGATTTCTTTCAGGTGGCTGGATGAAGGTTGCTGAACAGTAATCAATATTTGACATGGAACAGTGGAGATCGTCTGTCTTTGTCCCTCTTAGTGTCCCAGGCAGGCATTGCTTTGGAATATCTGGCATTTGGGCCTGGGTGGGGGTTTGGGCCTGGATGTGCATGGACATGGGTGGGTACTGTCTGTAGTTCTTCTATCTAGATTTATTTTGCCCGTTCACCACAGTCTCAAGTTGTCTTCTGAGTGGGGAGGCAGCCAAGAGGTGGTCAAGCCAGACCCTGGCAGGATGTTTCCTCACCTTAGGGGAGAAGTTACTCTCTCAGAAAGCTGTAAACTATCCTCCTTGGGAATTGAGAAGGGTGAATGCTATTTATGCTACTTTTGAGGGCATTCTTTCTTTCACACTAATATGTGAGAGGGATGGGGGGAACTTGAAAACCACAAATTTTGTGGGAGACTTGCTAGTGGAATCCAGGCCTTTTCCTTGCAAGAAGCAGCTCTTTTCATTGCCCCAAGTGCTGCAGGCCTGTTATCTTGGCGATTAACACATATTCCCCTTCCTGTCTCCATCTTGAAAACAAGAAAATATTTGCTTCCTGGAAATATATAGCCACAAACCATCTGAGCAAGTTTGCTTCTCTCCCAGAAGTTTTAAAATATGTGACGCTTCCTTCCCTGGCCCCTCTGGCAGTCTTTTTGCCCCTTTGCCTGCCAGGCGGGTCCTCTTGAATGTCCGCATTTTACCTGCTTTCCTTGACTCTGCTTGCTAAGTAGCTTTACAAAGAGGATGTCATGAGTATGTCCTAAAGAGTTTTTCTAAACCTTTCGCCTGTTCAAATGACTTCATTTATGGTTGGCATCACTTTTCAGAGTATGGTACTGAACCCCATGATTGATTTTTATAGCAAAAACAGCCAGCCCTGTTTATTAGACCGTGTTTTATGCATGTAGTAAAGCAGAACAACTTAAAACAAGCATCTATCAGCTCTGTCAACTTCATGGTTTGGGCACCCTTGAACATTACAATGATGTCAAGTTGGCACGCTTTATAAAAATGAAAGGCTGGGAGAATAAAGTGGCTACATTCAGAAGACATGGTGAATTGTGAAATTCAAGACTCCTGGAGATTTTTCATTTTAAGTACCACATATAACCTGAACAATTCAGCCTTGCGGGGGTCAGAAACCAGTTCTGAAGCTTGCTGACCAGTTTCAGCCCACTGGCTTTTTTTCACATCCTGGAACTAAAAATGGATTTTACATTTTTGAATGGTTAGAAAAAACTCAGAGAATAATATCTCATGGCACATGGAAATTATATGAAACTCAGTTTAGCACTGACCAATATCTTTATTGAAATATAGCATGTCCATTCATTCACATGTTGTCTGTGGTTACTTTAGCACTGTGGCAGGTTGACCAATGAAAGACCATGTAACATGCAGATATTACCCCTTGCAGTGGTTCTCAACCTTCCTAGTGCTATGACCCTTGAATACACTTTCTCATGTTGTGGTGATCACATCATAATTTTTATATTGCTATTTCATAACTGTAATTTTGCTACTGTTATGAATCTTAATGTAAATATCTGTGTTTTCAGATGGTCTTAGGCAACTCTTGTGAAAGGGGTCATGACCCACAGATTGAGAACCACTGCTTTAGCATTGCTATCCCCTAGTCATACAATCACATTAGCTTTGGGGGTTTGGGTAAAAGAAAGAATACATTAAAAGCAAATACTATACCCTCGATGTTATCTCCTTTTATTGACCAACAAAGTGAAGTTGTTCTGTTATCCACTATAAAAACATCGTGTCCAAGGTCAGATAATAAGTGGAAAATTAGTTATTAATATGCCTCATCTACCTCATATCATGTCACATATAGCATCTGTTTTTCTCTCCATTCAGTGGTTGATTAATTTAGATAATTCTGCCACCTGTGCCTAAATGTTGTCCCTATGTGGTATTTCTTAACCACATTGTGAGAAGGAGTAAGGTTCCCTCTGTCCTTACTGCTTGCTGACATTCTTTGAATTACTGTAACACCTTGGGCCCTTAGCATTCTTGCCCATAGAGGGCACCTATGCCTGGATTCTCAATCATCTTACCCAAGTGTTGGTGTATTTTCATGGTAGCTTCTTTGACTTCTGCCTGTGCAACCTTAGCTCTTCCCATCTATTCTGAGGCCATGAGATACATCCCTCTATACAACTTGTGTTGAAGGCTCCACACCTGTGCTTGGGGCTCAGTTTTCTGTGGAGCTTGGGAGGTATTTCAAAAGCAAATTCTGTTGTTCTTCAACTTGTTGTTGTTGTTGTTGTTTAGGCTTACAAGGAATGGAAGATCATTTCCTCGTTCATACCGTCATCTGACTCCAGAGAGGAAAACTGGCCATTGGTTGAAGTTCCTCTGGAGAAATCAAACTCCTCTCAGGCTCGGCCCCTTATGGTGAACCCAGAAATGTACAAGGTGAATATCTGCAATTTGTTCACACAGAGATTTAATATGGAACCAGCAAATAAGGCTTGGAAAGAAAATGAGAAGAAAAATGGAGCCTTGCACCTGGCTGGCCTTCCATTACATTGACAGTGGGAATGGGGAAAGAAAGGCAATGTTGTCTGTCTCCTCCCTCTCTGCAGAGCACTGGATTGATGGAGGTGGAAGGGCCTTCCATTCACCTCTGGAACCCAACTTTATTCACAAAAGTTGATGAAATCACAGAATGTGTCTGAACTGGTTTAGTAGTAATGATAGTTGCTGTACAAGGCATGACTGTCTTAATTTTAAAAAGCAAGTAACACACACACACAAAAAAAAAACTTAAAGGAAAAGTAAGTCACAACAGTTGTGAGGTCCTGGTATCCTTCTCAAAGGTTAGCAGTAATTTTTTAAAACTTAATTTTAAGTAATGTTTATTTTAATGCTTATTTATGTGTGTTTGGGTTCCTGTGGCAGGTGGAAGAGGATGTTGGATCTGCTGGAGATAGAATTACATTTATTTATGAGTTACCTGTTGGGAACTTATGTGACGGGAATAGAATTCAGTCATCTGCAAGAGCAGCTAGTGATCTTGACTACAGAACAGAACAAACTCTCTAAAACTTTTTTTTGTGGGTCAGTGAGATGGGTCAGTGGGCAAAATACTTGTAAGGCAAACATAACTACCTGAGTTCAATTCCTAGAACCTATATAGAAGGAGAAGGAGAGAACTAACTCCACAAAGTTGTTCTGTGACTTGTACACATGTGTCCTCACATGCACATATTCTACCCATACAAATAATAAGTAAAATTAAATTAAAAATTAGCTTAGTTTTTATACTTTTCTCAGGTCAGAGTAAACCCCTTAAATCATGTTCACACTGTCACTTGGACACAAGGCTCATCATCTTTGTCTTCAACCTTATTGTTAGCTCCTCAACGGAGAGCTGAAGCAGCTGTATACTGCCATCACACGGGCTCGGGTCAACCTCTGGATCTTTGATGAAAACCTAGAGAAGCGGGCTCCTGCTTTCAAATATTTCATTAGGAGAGATTTTGTCCAAGTTGTAAAGACAGATGAAAATAAAGGTAAGATCTCATTAAACCATTCTTGCTGTTGGAGATGTGTCTCGTCTGTTCTGATGGTCATGTAGAAAGGGCAGTTTTTGTTATTTTGTGTTTTATAGTGCTGAAGATTGAACCTGGGCCCTTATGCATGGGAGGCCAAGTGCTCTACCACTGTTCTGTGCTTCCAGTCTTGGGGTGTAGAGTTTTGTTTTGCTTGATAGCACCCTTTCTGTGCTTTTCTCAGAAAACGCATTTTAGCTTTTTTATGTTTAAGTGTCTGGGAAAGAGTGTTTGTTGTGCATTTGGGGTGAGTTTGCTACTTTAGGGAAATCTGTTATTTGTCCTTTAAAAGCGAGTGATTTGAGTATGGGCTGCAGGAGCTAGGTCACAGTGTTATAATACAAGTTACTAAAAACTTTTGGGTAGCCTGATTGAGATTGCCTATCAAAGTGAAAACCACATAGCCCTAGTTGTAATAACAAGAAAATGAAAGTAGTCCAAGCATCCAGTATGGGAAAGGCTAAAATGCCATACAATTATTAAAAAGACTAAGATGGATTTCTACTTATTGGTATGGAAAGATGTTTAAGATATGATATATAAAAACAAGAAAAATACCAACAGTATAGAATGATACAATTTTTTTTTGGCATTAGGTTCTTTAATTGCTCTAGGAAGGAGTTTCCTCAATGATGGCAGGAAGTTATTGAACTGGATTTAGCATAGGGGCCTGAGAGCAATCCCTCAAGGAGTTTTGTAAAGGCAAAGATGGTCTCGAATGTCTCTTGTTGATCTACATTCACTAGCCCAATGTTTGCCTTTTCCACATCTTCTGCATAATCAAGAAGTGACAGGCATTCTGCTTAGAATATGTTCAGAAAAAAACATTATTTCTAGGATCACCCTGTTTATAATTCCATTTAAGGTGACCATGTTTGCCAACACTATAATAGTTAACATTTTAATTTTTCCTTAAAACTCTGGAAATCAACTCTCCTATCCATGTATCATCATGATGAGATTTAATATAAGATGTAGTTCAGATCCAGAATGATCCAATTTTAAAGAACCTTATATTAACACAAATACAAAACTATGTACATCAGCATATAGCAGAATAGAAAATTTACATGTACACATATGTTATGTGTATGTGCATATGAAATCTGTTTGAGTACCTATGACTGTCAAACCAAACTCATTTTGCACACCGGTACATTAAGAATTAGGTTAGTGAGTGTCTTAGTTACTGTTCTGTTGGTTTGAAGAAATTCTATGACCAAGGGAACTCTTACAGAAGAAAGCACTGAAATGGGAGCTGCTTGCAGTTTTAGAGAGTTAGTCAGTGATCATTGTGGTAGTAAGATGGCAGGTATGGTGTTGGGGAGTAGCTGAGAACTTTACATCCTGATCCAAAGTAGCAGGCATCAGGCAGAGAGAGACACCTGGTCTGGCATGGGCTTTTGAAAACCTTAAAGCCCATCCCCATACCTCTTCCAACAAGGCCCCACTTCCTAATCATTCCTAAATAGTCCCACTAACTGGGGATCAAGCATTCAAATGCATGTGCTGATATGGGCCATTCTCATTCAGACCACCACAGTGAGATTAGTTAGACTGTCTGTCTGGCTTCTAAACGTCACAGCACAGAGACCAAGAATTCAGATAGCAAGAGAGTCATCATTTGTATCAATTTAACTCCTGGTTATTCAGGGCCCCATGGCTAGCAGGTCAGAATAGACAAAATGCATAAATATACATTTGCACAGCTGCTACTTCTGAAGTAGACTTTACAGTGCTCACCTTTGTATAGGTCTTTATGTATTTGTTGAGTAGATGTAGACATCATTTTCTTCTTCAGAAGGGTTTAAAAATTATATATTATTATTGTCATAATTTTCAAAGACTAGCTAATTAAAAAATAAAGTCCTCTGAGTAAGATAGTCATGAAGAAAAACAATCTTCCCTCTGTGGAGAAGAAAACCTCATTTTTTCTTGAGAATTAGTTAATGAGTTGGCTCCTCTAGACTGTGGTTAATTTCTCTAAGGAAGAAGCAGAGCTTATCTACTGTAGAGAGGTTTGCTGGTTGCCTGACTATTTCTGGTTATTGCTCATAGCGCAGTTGGGGACCAGGATCCAATCTTCTTTTTTTGGGCTGTGGTGAGAAGGGTTGAAGGCTTAACATTAAAATCTCATCTTCTTAGTGACCTTGCCATCTGAGTAGTTACATGACCTTGTTCAGGCCCAATTTCCTTATCATGGGCCCTTTTCCCCTCCCATTAAAAGGAAAAGGAGTCGGTTGGCCTAGTATATAATTTTCAATTTATCCTGTAACTTTTTTTTTCCAAGACAGGGTTTCTCTGTGTTCTAGGATAGCCTGAAACTCACTCTGTAGACAAGGTTAACCTTGAATTTAGAGATCTATCTGCCTCTGCCTCCTAAGTGCTGGGGTTAAAGGTGGGCACCACCACCTCCTGACTCACTCATATTCCTTTTAATTACCCAATATGCTCTAGTACCCACTGGAGGATGATTAAGATAAGTAGTTTTACTTACAAAGTTAAAATGTTCAAGAACGACAGTTTCCTTTGTATCATGGTAGCAGTATGAGCACAAGAGCAAGGGCCGTCTTAACCATAAGCTGTGGTTGGACACACAGACCCTTCCAGTGCATCTGTCTCTCCAGAACAGGGGAATATGAGGTGAGTATGGCACTGATACATTTTGGAATTTTTTAGCATGGTTACCTTGTCCTCTTCAGGTGTAGGATGGGGTTTTCTTTGGGACTATACTCCCACCTGGTGCACAGAGGCCTCACTCAGGGCTGCGGTCATTGTTGCATTGTGCTTCAGAAGACTATTGGAAGGAAAGCAGGGAGGGAGCAGGCTGTGAAGTCTGCTTGGTCTCTGATCCTTCTGGTTGAGACCCATTGCTTCTTTGGTTGCAACCCATTAGTCTAGGCATCTCTGGTCCCTTTAGCTTTGATCTGGCTTCCTGACATTGTTGTGGCATTCACTGTATCTCTGGTACTTAATGAACTGTGCATTGCTGCTCGTTGCTGATGACATTCTGAGGGTCATGGGTGGGGAGGGTTGGTATGGAACAGAAAGGACAGACTGTAAGTGGTTGTAGTAGTGTTTTCCCACCCACAGCAAGGTGTTAGGCTGTCTACTGTGGTGAGGACAACATATGCACTTGGATGCACAAAAATGGATTTTATTCAGCTTGGAATTTTCAGCTTTACAATGGTATAGAATTGATACACCAGTAGAAACCATATTTTGAATTTTCATCTTTTCCTCAGCTAGTAATAAGTGGGTACAATTAGCAACCACAGTGTCCTGGGTTGCTAAGACATGGTATCTTGTAAATTAGTTGTATTTAAAGCCCTTTTGAATTATGATATTTCCAGTTTACTGTGGGGTTTGTTGAGATGTAGCTCCATCAGAAGCTGAGTAGCATGTATTGTAAATACCTGTCCTCTTGTCCCATGCTGAATTTTGAGAGCTTACTAAGAACTAACTGGCTTTTTATTTTCAAGGAATTAATAATTGCTATGTGTCTTCTTGTTTATAGCTACAGTCAAGAAAAGTAGACCAGAATTTAAAAAGCAAATTATGTGTTTCTCACTTCCACCTCCTCCTTCTGAAACATACACCAACCTGTTTTGGTGCTAAAATACTTCTTGATGAAGTCTAGAAGGTCAACACAGTGCATTGCCTGCAGTACAGCAACAAATGTGATTTCTCCCATTTCTACTAGCTAGAAGGCCAATATCAAGGAGTAGGTGGGGTTAGTTTTTTTCTGAGGCCTCTCTTGGGCTTCCAGATGAAGAATACCCTCTTACTGTGTCCTCACATGGTCTTTCCTTTGTGTGGTGCAACTGTGGTGTATGTGCGAGTGTGTGTGTGTGTGTGTGTGTGATTTATATATCCTGATCTTTTACTGTGAGACTGGTTTAAGGCCTATCCCAAAGACTTCATTGTATAGCTCTGGTCTCCAAAGAAAGCCCTATTTTTGAAGTAGTAGAGATTAAGAATTCAGCAAATGAATTTCGGGGGATATAGTTTAGGCCAAACAGATGTAAGTCGAGGGTTACTGCCTAGAGAAACAAGCTCACTTTTCACTTTCATTTTAGACTTTGACGATAGCATGTTTGTTAAGACCTCAACTCCTGGTGAGTGGATCACACAAGGAGACTATTATGCCAAGCATCAGTGCTGGAAGGTAAGGAGCCGGGGCCAGAAGCCAGGGTGAGGAATGTCTGTGACTGCTGGCCTTGGCAGACCTCATGGGAAGGTTTCCCACTATCAAATTGGTGACTAGGACACAGTGATGGTGGCAGTGATTGTGCCGTTTCTGAGTTTATCCTGACAGGAGGAGAGCCCCTGCCCTGTTCCTTCCCAGTCAGTGCAGGCATGGTAGTCCTTCATTTCAGCAAAGTGCTGGCAAATAGATGGATGGATAGATAGATAGATAGATAGATAGATAGATAGATAGATAGATAGATAGATAGATAGATAGTCAGTCAATCAGTCAGTCATGGTCTGTCTCCTGCCAAGGGGCCTTCCTATTTATTTCCATGATTGATTTTTGCAGCTCAGCTAAACCATCACAGTCCCAATCTTACTTTATTTCTTCCCTTTGTCAGCTGCAGCTTGCTAGAGATGTTCCCCTCTGTAGCTGCACAGTGTCTGCTTCAGCAGTTCCGGACACCCCACTATCAGCAGCATCCCACACAGGAATGAGGGCAGGCACTAGCTTCTTTAGGATCTCTTTTTAGATCCAAAGTTCCCAGTGGACTTCCTCATGCTTCTCCTTGTCAGTACTAGGTCACATGCCTCTCACCTCTGCAAAGTCATCTGGGAGGGTAGTCCTCTTGACAGTTTAAGCCTTGTATGTAGAGTAGATTTTTTGATCTGGCAAGAAAGGAAGGAGAATGCTGTGGGTAGCAACGATATCTACCACCACCGACTGAGCTCAGGAAACTTACAGCTCTTGGAGCTGACTGCTGGGCACCTGGATGACTGGGTCGCCATGACTACAGCTGTAAGGTTTTGGCAGATGGCTTTCTTTCCTTCTCTGCAAATGGATGGGGTCCAGCCTCTCAAGTGTCCCAGAAAGATGTCTGCTGCTTCCCTTCCATGTCTGAACAGACGCTGTGTGGCTCATTTTGTTGCTCTAGCAACTCTTATTGTTGAAACCTGTAAGCTAGGTCTGAGTGAAGGCACTAGACAGTCATGAAGACCCTAGGACTGTAAGTCAGAAGTGATCAAAGACAGGCCCTGTGGTATAGACAGAGACAGAGCACCTCACATTTCCTTTGTCTCAGTTCCTAGAAAAGTTTGGTTTGCTATGATGGGAAATAGTTTACATGTACAGAAAAGGGATCATATCTGGGTTTTTCATAACAAGTACCCCCACCCAAACTTAGCGGCTTATCACAAGTCGTCTGCGCAGGTCTCTGGGCTAGCAGTTTGAACCAGCTAAATAGCTACTGGACCCACCAGAATTCGTGTGTCTACCCTTGGCCGCCATTCAGTTGTATTCTGTTTCTGGTGATTGGCCGGTTCCTGGCTCTGGTGATGGGGGGATGGGTGTGGGGTCACTAGGATTCTTGGAAAACTTCAGCAGATAAATTTGGGCTAGTTCATATTATGCCAGTGTTCAAAGAAATATGTCAGTCCTGAAGGCTTGTTCTTAGAATTAGCCCTGTGGCACTTCTTATGAATTCTCTTGGCTACATAAGTCAGAGGCCACTTTAAGGGACAGGGAGACAGACAGACTCACTAATGCTGGGGTAGAAGCAGCAAAAGTATATTCAAAGGAATGTGGCAGAGGTCAGAGGTGTGAGGGGCTCTGGCCACCCTTTTGATTTCTAACAATGAGGTGAAGAGAAAAACCATGCTATTATAGAGGTATGTATGAAAGGTTATTTTCAAAATATGCAATATTTAGCTGGTGAAATTGATAGAGCCCCCAAATTATTCATTATTGATCCTTGTTATAATTGGAAAGAAGCACTGAACATTTGGCTATTGTTGTAAAACCAAAATATTTTTTGGCAGGGTGGAGGGAGGCAGCAGGGAGGGAATGGCAAGGCAGGCTGGGCAGCAGCAGGTGTGGGCACCAGACTGGAGTGTTATAATATAAAGTCTTAACTCTTCATTCCTTTCAGAACATCATTGATGTTGCCCATATGTGTTGTCCATGGGTTTCCAATTATTTATCCCTTAAAAAATACCTTTTGAATGTTTGAATCTAAAATTTTTTTAGGGGAGCCGGCACAGATGAGAATGTTATAAAAAGCCTTCTCCTCGCCCGACTTTATTTTGACCCCCGCTAAAGGACTTCAGGACTCAGGTGGCTTATTGAGTTTTTGGCTGCATGTCAATGAATGTGTCAGAACCACCATGCAAGATCATTCATCCAGCAAATAATTGTTGAGCTATGGGCCAGACATTATATTTAGATCCTAAAAATATGATGGTGAACAACAGTGATACACAGACAAGTGCACAGTTCAGCAGTTCCAGGTGTCACAGATGAGAACCAGCTGTCCCCAGAGCCACCTGTCCTGGACACAGGAGGTCAGGGAAGCCTTCTTTGAGAAAGGGTATTGAGCTGAGATTGTAGAATAAGTGAAGTGAACTAGGCAGAGAAAGGAAAGGGGAGCATTCCAGCTAGAACAGTGCATGCAGAGGGCCGGCTGGGAATGCGGGTGGACAGGAGCAAAGAGCATGATGGGAGAGGTCGTTCTGTCTGATTTACCATAAAGCACCACTCAGTGTCTCCAGTACCAACATTGAGACCTAATGCCAGTGCAGTGTGAGCCTACTGCTTCTGTAGCTTGTGCTTTGAGACAGTGCAGGACCTCCTGTTTCAGAGAGCAGCTTTTCTGCTGGCCAGGATTTGGGTTGTGCTTGGAGACCTTTGACACTCCTTTGCACACCTCATAGTCAGAGGTTTGTTGACACAGGTTTGCATGCTTCAAGGATCTTAGGTGCTCTGATGCCATCTCTACTACATTTCTACGCCACCACGTCTACACTGCTGTCCACCAGCACACAGGCTGCCACTATAGCTAGCAACCATGTCAAAGCCCAGAAAAGCTGCTGGGTAATTTTGGGCCCTTTGCTCCATGGCTCTGACTAAGGTTGCTACTACATACAGTGAGGAGGGGTATGTCTTCTGCACGTGGCCATTAGGAGATTATACAAAGTTGGTGTTGTGGTGGCCTATAGATCTACATGTTGTATTCACTTTCTTCATGGCTACTGACTATTTCCTAATGAAACCTTTGGATTGTATTAGCTGGTCCCACAGCTGGACTCTGTCTTTGGAGACTCCTCTCTTTAAATCACTTGTACTTTCCTGCTCTTCCGTCAGATTGGGCTGGGCCAGACACAGGACTCTGTCCATAGCAACATAATGCATGCATTAATTCTTGTTCTGTTACCTCCATTACCTTGCTGGGAATCAAACCTTTGGCCTATTCCAGGTTGCAGCTAAGTGTTACCAGAAAGGAGATGCAGTTGAGAAGGAGAAGTTGGCCCTGGCCCACTACACTGCCCTGAATATGAAGTCAAAGAAAGTCAGCCCCAAGTAAGTGTCTTAGGATTGATTCTCATGCTCTCTGATGAGAGTGTCAGTACCGGCCACATTTCATGACAATGCTGATTCTTTCCCTTTCCCCCAGGGAGAAGGAGCTGCAGTATTTGGAACTGGCTAAGACTTACTTGGAGTGCAATGAGCCAAAGCTGTCTCTTAAATGTTTGAGCTATGCTAAGGAGTTCCAGCTCTCTGCCCAGCTGTGTGAGAAGCTGGGAAAGGTATGGCCCCAACCGAAAGATGCTCCTTGAATAATGGTGCTTCATCTGAGTAAATGGAGGGGTGGGCCATCAGTCTCTGCTTATGGCAGGAAGAGACTCCAATCCTTAAAGGAAGGAGAGGCTGGCTCTGTCATCTGGGATCCTTCTTTCTCCACTTGCTCAAGAGTGTGTTGTATGTGTTTGTGTGTCTCTGTGTGTATGTGTGTTTATCCACATCTGTGTTACTATTCAAGTCCTGAAGTCAGCCATAGGGAGGCCAAGTCACAGACCCAAACCAGACGGATGTTAAAATATTCTTGCTTTCTCTTTGCCTAGGTTCACAGTCTGGAGTCACTTGAGTAAGTAGTTTGGTGTATGTATACGTGGAGGGTTTTCTCTGTTTCCAGTAATTACCTAGATAGATCATCATGGTCTGATCCTGTAATCATGTGCAGCTACTTGATAGAAAGTTAAGTTAATTAAAAGAAAGTAAAGTTAAAAACTTGACCCTCAGTGTCACTAGTCATACTGTGAATGCTCATCATTCCAGAATGGAATCATCACTCAAAGCTCTGTTGGGCAGAACTTCTAGTGTGGAACACAGCTTCTTAGTGGTTAGCAAGCTGACAGTGGGACACAAATGGCTGCTTGTCTGTGGCAAGATTAAAACAGGAGAAGAAAGTAAGCAGTTAGAAATTGTTCATAGCTACATTGCATTGCTGTAACGTCCAAGTTGTGGGCATTTTCTCAACAGTTCCTTTGTTTTGCTTTTTTCCATTTGTGTGTGTGTGCGCACGCACGTGTGTGGGCGCCTGTGCCCAAAAGTGATGTCAGGAATCATCTTCCATCTTTCCTTCACCTTACTCACTGAGGCAGGATCAGTGAATCAAACCCAGAACTCACTGATATGGCCATTTTGCTTGCTAGCTTGTTCTGGGGATTCCATCTTTCCTTTCCAAAGCCACTCCCTCACTGGGCATTTTAGTGGGTTTTGGTGATCAGAACTCTGGCCCTCAGGCTTGTGCAACACACACTTTAACTACCGAGCCATCTCCCTAGCCCCGCAGTTCCTTGTGAGGGAATCAGATTTGGTGCAGTAAGAATTTAAAACAGTCTGGCAGTTGCAAAAAGTGTGCTAGAAAGCATGGGGCTGTGAACTGTTGTATTTTCTACCTAGGTTTCCTACTCCCTATTTGGAACATGGGTTTCTGTGTATCAGTGTAACAGTTTCTAGGATCCCTAGCACACCCTGGATATTGAAGTCAGAGTGGGGAATGGGGAATGAGACCTACTGAGAAGTTGAAGTTGTGGGCCCCATGTCAGTGTCTAAGAAGATCAGTCCCTCCCAATGCTGCAGCCCTGGCTCCATGTTTGTTACGGGATGTGGCTTATCTGGGAGATGGAGTAGAACAGGGAATAGATGTTCTACATTCTAGGAGTTAAGATAGTTTCTATACTTTCCAGTTTCTTTAGTCTCTGCCCTCCAATCTTTGGCGTTACCATCTAGAACCCTAATGGGAGGCTACAAGATACAGGCCTTGCCTGTCACTTTCCCCTTTGCCTCCCAGTACTGTCCATGGGAAAGGAGCTAAGTATCGCTTGTCTCTTTAACCTCACCTCAGCCTCACATGCTTGCATTGCTGAACACTAGATCATGGCATTTTCTATACACGTGGGATTTAAACTTGTCTTGTTCTGTGCTTTGGCTTTCCCTTGCCTCTTATGTTGAGCTCTGGCTGTGTCTCTGACCATGGTAATATTACAGAGTGAGTGTTCTCTGTATCACTACCCCCTTTCTCCAGTGATGAAAGTTCAGGTGTGGTGTGGCATGACTCAGTACTACTGTACCATTTGTGATGTGTTGCTAGAAGTGGCCTGCAGCCCTGGGTCCTTAGACATTGCTATCTCATTTTACTAGGTATGTCTACTTTGCTGTCCAGAATGGCATGCCATGTTGTATGTAAAGATACTGTGTTCCCTATGTCCTTGACCATGTTTAGCAGATTCTTATTTTTGCAAGCCTCTAGATGTTTCTCACTGTGGATTAAATTTCCACTCCTCTAATTGTTACTGCAGCTGTTCACATTTCTCTATTGTAAATGGTGGTTTATAGCCTTCCAGTATCTTTAAAATTCTCTTTTCAAAAGTCTTTGTAGCTACAGGATTTTTTTTAATGTTCTAGAACTGTTAGATCTTATATGGTAGCTTCTAGTCAGATATGGCTACTTAAGATTAATTAAAATTAAATAAAATTTAAATTTCAGGTTTTAGGTTACAGTACCCCATATATCAAGGTCTGTATTGAGAGTTAGTTAGTGACCAGCAGATTGGGTCACACAGTAATGAGAAACATCTGTTCTCATAGAGAGCTGTTGGACAGTACTGCTTTCAGTGCTTAAACTGGTTTTCTTTCTTGCTTCTTCTCCCTCTTCCTTCTTTTCTTCTATTTCCAGTGTCGGGAATTGAACCTGGGGCTTCATACACATCTTAAGCAAGTGCTCCATCACCAAACTGTATTCCAGCCCTGAAAATTGTTTTTCTTAGCTTTATTTCATGAGACTTTGTGGAGCAGTTTCAAGTCATAAAATTCATTGATGTTTCTCCTAAGATTTGAATTGTTAGGTTTTGTTGGGAACATTTTACTTGCAGGTCACAGATATTCCCATACATTTTTCTCAATAATTTTTGTATCTAAACCTTTGAACTTTTATTTTTTTTGTATATGGGTGTTTTGCCTGCATGTATGTATGTTTACTGCATGTGTGCAGTATGGGAGGAGGCTGGCAGTGGACATTGAATCAGTCCCCTGGGACTGGAGGGACAGATGGTTGTGACCTACTGTGGAGGTGCTGGGAATTGAACCTGGGTCCTTCTGCAAGACAAGCAAGTGTTGTTAACTGCTGAGCCATCTCTTTAGCCTCTGTATTTAAATCTATAATCCACCAAGACTCCATCTTTGTATATGATGTGACCTGGAATTTAACTTTCCCCTTTATTTTAAAAGGAATTAGTTTTTATTTTATCTATACTAAGAAATAGATACATAATCACTTTTACTATTCATGTGTTAGTTTTTTTTAAGATTAAGAAAGCCTAGAATACTTTAAATAAAAGCAAAACTTTACTGTTGTAGATAAGAGACGCTGCCTATTTCTATAAGCGAAGCCAGTGCTTCAAAGATGCCTTCCGGTGCTTCGAGCAGATCCATGAATTTGACCTTGCACTTAGAATGTACTGCCAAGAGGAGCTCTTCGAGGAAGCTGCTGTTGCAGTGGAAAAGTAGGTGGTTTTATTCCTTCGCATCTTTCTGCCTTCTCCCTTCTCTCAGGGGATGGCCTGCTGTGGTAGGTACTCTGATGCTTCTGAAGTGGCTGACCTGTCAATCTCCCTCACATGAGAGCTGCTTCAGTGCAGTCTCAGAGCTCCTTGAGAGTGGATTCTGCCTCTCAACCTCGTTCTTTGCTCTGACCCATCATCATAGGAGAGGACTGAAGATGAAGGATGTGTCCTGGCGTGTTTATAATAGGATACACTGACTCTAGTCAGTGGAGTGCAAGTGCTCCTGAGAGCGATATCAGTGTAGCATGATTCCCGTCATGCACACCGAACAAAAGAGAAGAACTGCCAGCTAGGTGAAAACAAAGACTGCTACAGCCACCGTTATGTCCTTTTCAGTGTCACAGTCATGTTTGTCAAAGCTGAAGCCCAAAATGGTTATTATGTTTTGGTTTTCAGTATGCATAAATTTTTCCTGGACAATGAAACATTTCTAGAAATGTTTGTGTACCAGACAGCTTTAGGTCTTTTCTCTAATATCTGCTCGTGGGAGCTTTAAGTTGCTTTGTACTGCATTTTGGAGAGACTTCTCTTTTTGCTGATAACAAGTTGACATGTGTACTTTTTTGTCAGGCCTGCCAACAGCTAATATTGACATGGAGACTTACTATGAATTATAAAAGTTCAGCCTTAGCTTAGGCTTGTTCCTAACTAGTCCTTATAACTTAAATTAACTTATGTTTTTTAAATCTCCATTCTTGTATGAGGCTTGTTACTTCATCTGTACTGCCCGTCCTGCTTCCTTCACATCGGCTGACGAGTCCGCCTTTCTTCTTCCCAGAGTTCTCTCTCTGCCTGGAGTACTGCCTGTATTCTATAGCTATTGACCATTCAGCTTTTTATTACACCAATCACAGCAACACATATTCACACAGTGTACAAATGTTCTACAACACTCTGTCTTTGCAGATATGAAGAAATGTTAAAGAACAAGACCTTTCCCATTCCCAAACTCTCCTATTCTGCCAGTCAGTTTTACTTGGAAGCTGCTGCAAAGTACCTGAGTGCAAATAAGAGCAAGGAGATGATGGCTGTCCTTTCCAAGCTTGACGTAGAAGATCAGCTGGTATTCCTGAAGTCTCGGAAACGCCTAGCAGAAGCGGCAGAATTGCTTAACAGGGAGGGTCGGAGAGAAGAGGCTGCCCTGTTGATGAAGCAACATGGTTGCTTCCTGGAGGCTGCCAGGCTCACTGCCGACAAGGACTTCCAGGCCTCCTGTCTCCTGGGGGTTGCCCGCCTCAATGTGGCCAGAAATTCTGACATAGAACATACAAAGGCTATTCTGAGAGAAGCACTTGATCTCTGCTATCAAACTAGCCAGCTGTCCGGCATCGCAGAGGCCCAGTTCCTGCAAGGGATTATCCTCAGGGACTTTCAGAAGCTTAAAGATGCCTTCATCAAGTTTGACATGCTCAACCACTCAGCAGGAGTGGTAGAAGCTCTCTATGAAGCAGCCAGCCAGTGCAAGTCTGAGCATCAGAAGGTTCTGGCCCTGGCTCCAGGGGGCTTGGAAGTCCTTCTCAACCTGGTCAGGGCCCTTAACAATGTGACAAACAATGCTGAGAGGGAAATGGTCAAATCTTGCTTTGAGTTCTTTGGAATTTCTCAAGTGGATGCCAAATATTGCCAGATAGCCCAGAATGACCCTGGGCCTATATTAAGAATAATTTTTGACCTGGATTTCACCTTGAGTGAGAAGAAAACAAAAGAACACTTCTTAATAGTGACTGATCAAGTGAAGTTAGCCCTGAACAAGCACCTCTTGAGCAGACTGTGTCAGATCACACAGATCCTGCTGGGGAAGACCTACCCAGGGGTCTGCACGAGATTTATTGTGGGTCTGAAATGTGAGGATGAGAAGTGTGAGGATTTCCACAGGCCCCTCAGGCGCTGCGAGGCCAAGTGCATGGTTCAGTCAAAAATGCACCTGGTGGCAATCAACGGATTGCTTCTGGAAGCCAAGAAAGTATTCCCTGAGGTCTTAGCTGAAGAACTTGAAGAAATAGACTGTATTTTGTCTCTAGATACATATGGCCTTTGCAAATCCTTTCTAAACCTCCTCTTCCCTCGGCATTTCCATCAGAGAATGCTGTCTGAAAACCCTATGGCATGCAGAGAAATCCTAAAGCCAAATTACAAGTTCTTCCGCTCCTTCCGGTTTGCCTTGAAAGAGTACATCCAGGACCTTTTTCATAAAGAAAGTGCACACAGCCGCAGGGAGTCCACAGACCTGTGGCTGAGTGCCATGCAGGCCTTTCTGCTGTCCTCCAGCTACCCTGACGACTTTGAGAAGCTGCTTCACCAGGAGGAGGACAGTTACAACCGGGAGCTGAAAGCACTCGAGTCTGACAGAGAGGACAGAAACAAGGTCAGGGGCTACAGAATGAAATGCGTTGAAGGGAAATTTGGCATGTTGGTGCCCAACAGGGAAGATGAGAGTGTGGAGAAGTCCTATCTGTGCTTCATCAGGCTGCTGGAGAGTTCCATGGACCAGCTCTATGTGCATAGGAACCCTGAAGACTACAAGAGGCTCTTCTTCCGCTTCATGAACGTCCTCATTAGGAGATGCAAAACACCTCTGGTCCCCAGCATTACCAACACGGTGGTGCTGCTGGAGTTGCAATTCATTCACTGTGGCGTGGTGCTGGCCCGTCTCTGGAAAAATGCGGTCTTGTGCCTCCCCAAGAGCTACATCGCACTCTTGCACTTCTGGGAGTTCCTGTTCAGCAAGAAGGACAGGGAATCTGGGGACGTGTTCTCCATCATCCAAGAGTACAAGCCGAAGGATGTAGCCAGAGCCATCCGGGACTTCCGGTCCCACCTCTCCTACCTTGTCAAGGTGCTGTGTGGTTACGAGAATATGAACTTCAATGTCTTGCTTGATGCCTTCAGTGAAATAGACTATGTGATCTCAGGGGAGGCAGAACGGACACTGGTGCTGTGTTTGGTGATGCTGGTGAATGCGGAGGAAGTCCTACAGCCCTTCTGCAAACCACTTCTCTACCGCCGTTTCCGGGAGATAGAGACAAGGCTGCAGTTGATGAGCGCGAATTGGCCAGACCAGGTGCCCAAGAGGCTGCTGAAAGTGGTACAGCGGGTGCTGATGGCTGTCAGTGTGAAGTCTGTGGCTGAGGCGCTGCAGGACCTGCTCTTTGAGCGAGATGAAGAGTACCTGGTGGATTGTCACTGGCGGTGGGACAGTGTGCATACCAAAGGCACTGTGGTCCGTGGCCTCTGCCATGAAGAGGTCAGACTGAACCGCTTGCTCTGTATGGGCCCTGTGGACCAGTTTGCTGACCCAGAGTGGGATTTTGGTGAAGATGAGACACATGAATTAGAGGAGTTGGCCCTGGAAGATCGAGATCATTTTCTGGCTGCCATTCTTTTCCAGAAGCAGCGAAAGGCCTTGATCCAGCGCAAGCTGCGCAGAGCCTGCCTGGTGGTGTCACTGTGCATCAGCTGGAGAAGATGGATTCAGACAGAGCACAGCAGGGAGGAGGCTAGGGAGCTCAGGGCTGGGAACTTCAAAAGGGCTGATGTAGACAGGACCCAGTGTGACCTGTGTGGCGTGAAGTTCATCCGCAGCCCCGAAAGTTACTTCAGTCCTGGCAAAGCATTTGAGGGAGCATCGGAGGCTGTGATCATTTCCAGGGCTGAGCTGGAAGGGAGAGAGGGTCGAGAGAGAATCAGTGAGTCATATGAGCAGCACATTCACTTGGAAGGTCACCGGAGGCAGCAAGCAGCCTACCAGAAATATCTGGAATTTTTCCATGAAAAGGTGGACCCGGCCATAGAAGAAGGCAAAGTAGTGGTGCAGGACATTGAGCAGAGCATCTGGATCCGTGGTCACCTGGGCTCCAAGGAGCAGAGCCACATGCTGCAGAGAAAGGTGCAAGAGCACATCAGAAGGGTTTCAGATCTGGTGGAAGAGCTCTACAGGCGGAAGGCCTGGGCTGAAGGTGAGAGCCTGCGAGGATTGGTCCAGGGACTGGTACTTAGGGTGTAGAGGTGGGATGTTAGTATTAGCAGAAAGACAAGAAAAGGCTCTTCTTAAATTCTAGCAAAATCTCACTGTTGAGGCCATCCTCAGTTAAATATGTGTGATTAGTGTAAGCTGAGATAGTTTCTCTGGGTACTTCAGATGAGAAAGTGGCTTGCTGTCTAATGCTATGGAGCAGATACAGAGAGGATGTTTAAAGTGGTGAGAAAACTCCTTGAGGTGCCTTTGCATTACTCACCCAGTGATCTTTCCTGAGCATCAGCAAGATGCTGAACCCTAGGGTAGGAACTGAGGACACAATCTCTTCTTGGGGTAGCCTTGAGTCACACTCAGTGTGAGCCTGTAATAGTAAGTGCTCTCATCTGCTCTGCAGTCAGGTTTCCCCTTTGCTTCTTTATTGGCAGTTTCTTAGCAGCACTGGAAATTAGCATAAAATGAACAAAGTTACATTGAAGAAGTTCTGTATTCAGTCACTTTCCCCACGTTAGGGCTTAATGACCTTTTGAATACAAGTTTCCCAGAAAGCTTTGCTTTTGGCATTCCGCAGGTGCACAGCTGTGGCTCTGGGCTAGCATTTAAGGCAGCCTGTGCTTGTGCTGGCAGAGGCAGCTTTGGGATGTGGGGAAGCTGGCATAGTGCTTAATGCTCTAATACCTGAAGCCATGTCTTTACTCAGAGCCTCTGTTCTTTGGTTTCTATAGCCGAGGAGGTGATGACTCAGCAGGTCAAAATTCTGGCTTTGTCCGTCAAGAACGCACAGGAGTGGCTAAAGAAGACAGAGCTCCGCTTAAAAGATGATGGTAAGGCCTGTTCTCCTAGAACAGGTGATACTTTGGATCTTGTGGGTTCTGGTACTGCTGGCTTCCAGTTGAGTGTCAGGTGGGTTTGTCAGTGATATCAGGAGTATCTGCCAAATCATTAGTGATAGAATTTCTCCATCTGATGAAGGGCATTATTCTGGACTCGTACTTGCTTATGAGTTATTATAAATGTTCAGTCGTCGTTCAAACTCAGCACAACAACTCCCAAGGACAGGTAGTCCTGTAAAGCCGTCCCTTGGTAGGAGTGTTTGCCTATCAAGTCTATCACGTTAGCCAGTGTCCAGTAGAGGCCAGCATGGGCCAGTGACTAGGAGGGCTGCAGAGGGCTCCACCTAGTGGAAAGCTGACCAGGTTTCCTAGCAGGAGTCACACTCCTAGCAAGATTTCTTCCCTCTTGCCCTTCCCAACTGCCGCACCACATTTTTTCTTCCTCTGAGTGTTTTGTCCGCTTGGAGACCCTTCCAGATGCTACTGGAAAACCCTGACCTTCAAACTGAGGAAAGCTTGGAGAAACTTGGTACAAATGCCTTTGCTATGCTGTAGTCCCTTCTGGGTACCAGGACTTGGTGATTATTTCAAAAGAGATAATTATTGTCATATCAGCTCAAGGAGCCAAACTATGAAGCTTTAACACTGGAGAAGAGTGCTTGCTTGGGTTCTGCTTGGGAAGCAACACCAGTGCACAGTGGAAAGTTCTCTTCTCTGCCACCCTGGCAGGGAGCTTCATTTCTTTACCTAAAACAATGATTTCAGAAACATCAGGTTTTACCTGGATGTTAAACTCTGTTCTGTGGTAGAAGAGGAAGTTGCCATTTTCACGTGGGTTTTGCTTTTTTGCTTCCTAACTAGGTGTTGTTCAGGAAGAGGAATATGAAAATGAAGTTGAAGACTTTGGTGAACTCCGCCCTAGAAGGCGTTCCCGGAAATGTGGAAAGCAGAGAAAATACTAACATTTTCATACAGCTATTGCCTCTTAAACCTTCAGAACATTCCATCCTGTTTTAGAATTCTAAATGCTGGGGCAGAAGAGAAACAGAACATGAATTAGTATTTTAAAAGGACACCTTTGCTCTTCACTGTTATTGCCCATTTAGTGATAGCATAGGGTCAGATTGCTCCCTCAAGTGCAGGGACCTCCAGTTTTTCAAGTTCAGGTCTAACAGTAGCCCTGCTCCCCCAGACACCACACATGTCCAGTTATGGGGGAAGTAGTTGAAAAGAGTGCTGGAATTTCTCTGCCCAAAGCTCAGACTCCGTGGCTCATCACCACTGTGTGATGAGTTGGCAGCAGAGGACTAGGCATTTAAGATTGGCACATTTCATCTTGGAGCGCCCCTGCTCCAGGTCAGGAAATTCCTCTGCGGATCCCTTATCTCCTGCCACACTGCTTTAAATCAGCAAGTAGAACCAAGACTTTTTGTGCCCAGAGTTCATTTGGGCCTTGCCATCAGCCACCCTGAGCCTAGACTACCTTCTGGTTGTCTCAGTGGCATCTGTGGTGTGTTTTCCTTTTCTCCAGCGACTTTTCTGCCACCCCCTTTGTGATCATTCTCAGCTACTTGTGCAAGTCATGGTTAGACTACCTCAGAATGTAGTCAAGCATCCGCCCAGCAGCCTTTGGACGTCCTTTTCATTCAAGGAACATTTGAGGGTGTTTCCAGCCTGCTCCAAGGTGGTCTTGCTTTTGCCTTGTGTAGATGATATGAGAAGCGCCTTGCGTATACTTTGTATGTCTATATTTTTTGGTTCTTCCCGCTATATTTGATACCCATGCTCAGGTTGACAGCTCGAGTTTCTGCCTGCTGGGCTCTTCAGGTGGGAGCACGGGCAGAGGAACCAGTCTTCTGATGGTAGTCTTTGGGATTTGGCTGTGGATCACTGCCATGTGGCCTGTAGGCCCTGCCAGAGGACTTGCATGAGGCTTATGTTCCCCTCCACCCACTGCCAGCAGCTCTCAGCCTGGGCTCATTTGGGAAGCCTTCCTTCCTCTGATGGTCACTGCCTGCCCTCTTGCCACTCAGCCCAGGCTCCCATGGTCCCTGGAGGCTTCATCTCACCACAAAACCAGCTTTTCTTCCACGTTGCTGCTGCTATGACTGCTCACTGTTGCCCTCCATCATCTTTCTAAAGATGTATTTCATCGAAATGTTTGTTTGGTAATTTTATTAAGTTATGTTTCTCATTTTCCAGATTTTTTTATGAACTTGCCAGAAAAAAATATCTAATCAAATATTGCTGTCCTATCACAGTTTTATAAAGTTACAGCATCTCTCTTACCTGCTGTTGTCTTTTGTTTATTTACAATTCCCTTTGAGAACAAATGTGTGACTGTTGATGCTGACTCCCAGGTTGTTGCTGACTTCCTGTGCCTGCTGAGATGGAGAAATTCAAGGTCAGAGAAACATAGCTGAGTGCAGGCTCTTATGTGTTGCTGAGGACCAGTCTTGTACAAATTCCTTTCAGTCTGAATGTTTCTGTACAGTAGGGTTTGGAGTGCATGGACTTTGTCAATGCTGTGTACCAAGGATCATGGCCCTAGAAGGTGGGAGGCCTGGAGTCAGATTTCTTCCCTGCCCATAGTGAGCTGAATAACCTGAGATGATCCGTTGAGCACAGTGTTCAGGTGCCCACCTTTCACAGGGCCTCATGACAGAGCTCTGGTGCAGTGAAGAAACAGTGATGACAGAGGCCAATTCAAGAGCTGGGCCTCAAGTTTCTCTTTAAGAAATTGGCCTAAGATCCCTTCCTACCTGACAGAGGAGGCCTGTAAGTTGTAGAATTTGAATACCTTCCGGTCTTGGTGTGTGATGTCCATGTTCACTTACATGAGGTGGCAGGACATGATCATCTGAGCCGGAGCACACCAAGTGTTCCATCCTGGGATTTAGATTAAAGGTCTCAACTTTCCTGGGCACTGCCATCACTGCTGTCGTGTGAGCACCTGGGCTAGGGCCTGTGGAAAGGGTGAGATTGTGGGTAGATGGGACTTACACTCCTCCCTCACAGGAAGGACCTGCAAGCCAAACAGTGGGGTTATTCCTATGGCCTAGGAAAATGATCCGAGTTTCAGACTCTTAAATCTTAACAAAGCAACTTGTGCATCTTATGCAGTCTTTATATGAAGCATTTCATTTGTATTTTTAAATGTTATTGGCCCAGAACATGGGAGCTACAGGCAGGAGAACACCCACAAGTTCAAGGCCAGCCTGATCTGTATAGTAAGTTTCAGCTCAGCCAGGATTACCTAGATCATGTCCCCAAACCTTGAAAAAAAAAAAGAATATGGATGAAAGCTTCCTACACCTGCCACTCTTTCCCCATTCTACTCCATACTATATTATGAAAGATCTCCCGTGTGTGTGTGTTTTGCAGTCATGCACCCAAACCCACTCTAAAGAGCCAGACTTGCTGCTTCCTGTCCCCAACCCAGGACATGAGCGAGAAGGAGACTCAAAGCTCTGCAGGCAGGGGCACCTGGAAACTAGAATGGACCTGGTCTCTTATTGTTTTTATTGCTGGGATAAGTGCCAGGACCAAAAGCAACTTGGAGGGGGAAAATATTTCATCTTGAACTCTCAGGTCACACTCCATCCCAGAGAGAAATAAAGGCAGGAGCCTGGAGGCAGGAACTGAAGCAGAAGCCAATGGTGGAGTGCTGCTTACTGGCCCGCTCTTAGGGCTTTTCCGTGAGTGGAGCCCACCATCATCAATCATTAATCAAGAAAATGTACTACAGACTTGCCTATCGTTTATTCTTACAGAGACATTTTTCTTTTAATTGAGAGTCCCTTTTCCCACATGACTCGCTGTGTCAAATAGACTAGCCAGCACAATGCAAGTATGGATCCACTTTGCAGATTTGGGGCACAGTGCTGCACTAGCAGTATGGTAGTGTCCCCTTTTCTGGGTCATTTCTCCCCAGGTATAGCTTCCTTAGGGTCTGTGTGGCACAGGAGTCAGAATTCACAGGTTCTTCAGCCCGTGGAAATCAGAATTTTCTCAGTCCCCTCCTCCCTAACTGCTACACCTCTCAAAATGAAGGTGCGCTTCCCAGCAGCTTATCTAGGCCTAGGCTGCCTTAAAAGTGTGCCAGGGTCCATATCTATAACTGTCACTGTCTGTGTCCCCCAGAGTCACCCTCCAGTTTAGAATTTGGAGGTACCCGTCTCTGATGCAGATGTTTTTTTCCTAGGTGATTGAAACTGGTTTTTAGCCTGATCTTGTCACTATAAATCTGCCTCAGAGAGTCTGCCTCTGGAACAAAATGTCAGTGGAGTGGTGAGGTGCCATCTTCCCACTCAGCAACCCCTGTTCCCATCAGCACAGAGTTTAAGAGTTCATCGATAACTTTGACTCCACTCTTCAGGGAGAAGCCAAGTCTTTGACAGTGAGACAGTGGAGCCTCCATCCTGACACCCACTCACTCACCCTCCCTCCCTGGGAAAATGCTCTTCCTCACTCAGGTGGAGGGAGAAGTCATCGATCAGCAAGGTAGCTAGGACGTGTGTGCGTGCATGCATGTGTGCATGTGAGTGTGCACCTTTGTGCCAGCAGGTGTGTGGAGGACAATAACAGGTACCTGTACTCACCATCCACCTTGTTTGAGATAGGGTCGCTCCTGTCTGCTACTGCAGGCTAGCTGGCCCTCAACTTCCCAGGGATTCTCCTTTGCTTCCCAGCTTCTCAGAGGAGCCCTAAGATTACGTGCGTATGTGCTACTGCACCCACATTTTTCTGTGGGTTCTGGGGATCAGAGCTTAGGTCGTCACGCAGTGTTTTGCCAGCTGAGCCATCTCCCCAGCATTGCTGGGTGTTCTTTAGGTGAACTGTTTAGAATAGCGTCTCCAGGTCCTGCAGGACTCCAGCGCTGGATTCTGCTGTCTGCTTAGGATATGCACAGTCACTACCTGATTATTTGCTGGGACTTTGGCTGCCACAGAGGAGCAAGTTGCAGCCACCACAGTATCTGGAGTGACACCTATGATGAAAATGTGACTTCCTATACTGACTATATGAATCCATACAACTCTTGGAGTCCAGATGGGCATTTGTAAAATGGAAGTAGCGACCTAGCTTCTGGTCTGACTGTAAATGCCTTTTCCTCCCTGCCTACCTTCTACAGATGAACCAAGAGTCTGAAATGATTTCAAGTAGGGATTTGTGTCCTGAGCAGGGAGGGTGGTCGCAAACAAGGAAGAACTCAAAGGGCAAAGCCGGGCCAGCTTTTGTGTACCCTTTGTCGAGAGGGGAATGTTTGTAAGATGGCTTTGTTACCAAGGCCTATATTCTTTTAGAGCTGGAGCCTATTTTTAACTTAGGTTTTAATGGTTCTACAGGCCAGCTGTTTCAAGAAAATATGTAGGTCAGTCTGTGATTTTGGGGAGTCATCATTTTTAAGGTTAGGGAGTGAGATGGGGGAAGAGAACACAAATAATTCTGGAGTTTCTGGAGGCGTCCACGGAGATCTCCACCCGCCCTGTGGAAAGCCGCCACCCAGATGCACCGTCTGGAGGAGCTGCATGCGGCCTGGAGGAGGAATATTCTTTTGTTACACTTCAAGTGAAGCATGCTGGTTCCTATTCTCTCTCCACTTGCCATCACCAAGCCATGGTTGGGAGAAGACTGACCAGACTCATGTTGGGAGGCTGTGAGGAAGGGCTCCCTTGCCCACTGCACAGGGTGAAAACCCTGACAGTATCTACTAAAATGAACACGGACTTGCTTGCAGATCCAGCACTCTTTATTCTTTGCAAGAAATTTAATTTGTGTGTGTGTGGGGGGGGGTTTACCTGCACATATGTACATGTGTTTGTGTATGTGTGTGTGTGCGTATGTACGTAAATGGAAACCTCAGTTATCATCTCTCAGGAGCCACCCGTCTTCTCTTTTTGAGACAAGGTCTCTCAATTTTGCCTGAAGCTCACTGGTTCCCCCCCTTCAGCTAGGCTGGCTAGCCACTGAGCCCCAGGAATTTACCCGTCTCTGCCTCCCCAATGCTGAGATTACAGATGAGTGCCATGCCCAGCTTTAATTCCATATGAATTCTAGAGATCAAACTCAGGTCTTCATGCTCAAAATAAAGTTTTGATTGTGGCAAATTTTACATAACCATAAGATTTACCATTTTGTTTTAAGCGTGCAGTTTGATAGTGTTGGATATATTCATATTGCCATATAACCCACCTCCAAAACTTCTACAGATCTATGACAGGAGTCACCCACTGACACCAGCTCCAGCTCTCCCATCTCCGCAGGCCCCAGAAGCCCACTCTAGATGCTTTATACAAGTGTCTGTCTATTTGTGTCTGATTTCTTTCACTTGGTGTAACATCTTCATGGTTTATGCACATTGTAACATGTGCCAGAATGTTCTCTTTTTTTCAGGTTATATTTCTGTTATGTGTTAAGTAATTACCAGCTTCGTTTTCAGGGATTCATATCAGAGAACATTTCTACAACTGGCAAGTAGATGCTTACTTCAGGGTAGTCTTGGAGAATGCAACACTTGAGGCACTTTATTGTTGGGGACTGTGGACCACCAGACCCTGAATTTCTTATAAACAACTTGTTTTTGTCTACTCGGAGCAGCCTGCAGCTGCTCTGAGCATGAGACCCTGATGGCAGGGGATTGGTTCTGATGAGTCTGCAGCTGAAAGATCCCGAGAGCTGGGGCGTGGCCAGAGCCCTATATAAGCTGCCCCTGAGCACAATAAAGTGGACATTCTTGGCATTCTTGTCTCAAGGAAGTCCCTGTGGCCCCTAGGTACGTCTGTCTCTGTCTGTGTGTGTGTATGTTTTAAATTTCAGTCTAGTTCCCATAGCGTATGTAGCAAGTAGAGCGTGGAATGGAACCGGCCGTAGTTTTACAAGTGGAGGCCCTCAGTGAGATCGCCCTCGGGAATGGTGAGGGTGGATTAAAGATGGCGGCTATGTGTGTTATGTGTGTTTGAGTAAGCATTTAAAGAGACAGAGTATAGACAGTTTATGAGTCATGAAAGGATGGAAGGTGCACAGAGAATTTGGATTATGTATGCTATTGTGTTGCCTTTTGGTTGGTTGACTGGAGAAAGACATTTGATTCCGGGAGCTTCTAAAAAAGGTATCTTGACTTTAAAATATGAGTCTAAGGATATGTTGCTTTGGAAAAAAAGGTTCTGCTTTTGTTTCCACAGAAGATGAGGATCTGTGGATTTCTTCTAGACTGGTGTGGTTTGATGGACCAAGACCCCTGAAATGTGGTTGTGAATATCTCCTAAGATACAACGCCCCCAAACAGCAGGAAGTAGTTTGGAGAGAGAGCTGCGCTCAAATTCCCTAAGTGGTTGTTTAATTGGGGCTTGGGAGTCTGTCCGCCATTGCGGGCCTGACTAGTGGTTTGCAGGAGTGCAGGCTGCCAGCTCAGGTCCTTTCTGCAATTCCTGAATGTGGGGCCTGCTTGCTAGAGTCCCCATGAGCGGAGAGGCAGCAGCTGGAGCAGAGCTTTGTGAGGGAGGCAGCCAATTGCTGTGAGTGCACATGGAGAGGCCCAGAGGCAATGTGGTTCTTGGCTCTGCGGTTCCTGGTTCTGTGCACCCATGGCATGAGTGGAGGGCTTTGGAAGGCACATTGTCCTGGCCTAGTCAGTGCCCAGCCTGGTGGAGCTGTCCAGGCTGAGACTTCCGGATCGCTGAAGGCGGCCACTGTTGTCACCACTGCGGCCTCCTTCATGGCAGCTGGAATTGCCATCAACCAGTTGGCTGCTGTACTGGTACCAGCATTGAATACATAGCATGAGCATGTTGGCAAGGGCATTTTCCAACCTTATTGCCATCATATCTGTGCCATGCCCATGCCAGTCCAAAACCTTTGTCTAATTATATAGAAAAGGGGGTTATGTTGGGGACTGCGGACCACCAGACCCTGAATTTCTTGTAAACAACTTGTTTTCCTCTGCTCTGAGAAGCCTGCAGCCGTTCTGAGCATGAGACCTTGCCTGCAGCTGCTCTGCACACGAGACCCTGATGGCAGGGGAGTGGATTCTGATGAGTCTGCAGCTGAAAGATCCTGAGAGCTGGGGCCAAAGCCCTATATAAGCTGCCCCTGAGCACAATAAAGTGGGCATTCTTGGCATTCTTGTATGAAGGATGACCCATGTCCCCGTGTCTCTGTCTGTGTGCGTGTGTTTTTAAGTCTCCAGCTTAGTTGCCTGCTTGTGTACCTTCCCATAGTGCAAGCACTACATTTTAGAAGGCTACAGGTGCATAAGAGATTTGGTAGTTCAACACACTTTTGTCAAAAAATAAGTAAAAGCGCAGTCAAGAATTGTAGATGGTGTTGACCTTGAGGAATCTTTAAGAGGCAGATTTCATAAAATAGTTTGTTTTGTATTTGTTAACCCAAAGCAATGGAAATGTTTCTGGAAGTCAAACTGGAGAGAGAGCCAAGAAGATAAATGTTTGTTGTTCAAAGAGATGGTTGGAAGAGAATTTGTTCTGATGCTTACGAAGAGGCACCTGGGTGTCAGCAAAGCCCTGGAAGAGGTGCTGCCATGTGTTCCATGGTGTTGAGAAGCTAATAGGAAAAGCCACTCTTTGGGACACCCTTGGAGAACTGGCCTCTCCACACAGAACTGGCCTCCCACTCATCTGTAGCCTCTGTTGCATAAGAAGGAGCCTCACCCCTAAGGTTGTTTGTACAATCCTTCATCCCAGGCCCACCTTAAGTCCTGCTCTGGGTAATCTTGACTCTCTCCTTTCTACCTTCCTGCCTGAGAGCATCCTTGCCCCTCGAGTCTCAGGACTGGCACTTCCTTCTCCTTCTTCCCCTGGGTTTCCTTCAGTAATAACTGAAGTCCTTCACACTGGCTCACACAGTCTTTTCTCAGAGAATAATGCGACAAATCCAAGAGGAATGCCACTGCTGCTGAATCTACTGTGCAGGTGAGATGGGGGCTTAGAGAACTCTATGGAGCCCTGATGCCCGGCATTCCCTCCCTAGCCACACTCCATGTAACTTCAGGTGGTGTGGAAGCACGGTGGACTTGTTCTTGAAGTTAAGCATACCTTCTTCCCTCTTCCACTCCATCACCGGCTCTCTCTCTGTCTCTCTGTCTCTGTCTCTGTCTCTGTCTCTGTCTCTCTCTCTCTCTCTCTCTCTCTCTCTGTGTGTGTGTGTGTGTTAGTATGCACACTGCACACAGGTGCTTGATGAGGTCAGGAAATGGCATAGGATCCCTGGGAGCTTGAGTTACAGGTGATTGTGCGCCACCTGCCATGGGAGCTGGGAACCAAGCATGGATGTTCTGGAAGTACATGCTCTTAACCACTGAAGCATTTCTCAAGCTCTTCCTTTGGCTTTTTTTTTATGCTGTCCTTACTGGTACCAATGGGAGTGGGAGCACATGTTTTCTCATGGTCACTGCCCAGGTGTAGGCTGAGCCCTTTACAGAATCTGTTTTCCTGTAGAGCTGCAAGGACTTCTGTCATCTGATAGTCTTGTTGGCCCTGAAGAGAGACCCCAGGATAGCAGCATTGGCCTCCTCCAAGAATGGAGAGCTTCTCACAGGATATGTTCCTGGGGACATAGGACTATACACAAGTATAGGTGCTGGCTTTTTCATTTTAGTCATCGCTGGGCAAAAAGACTTCCTGGGGCTACATGATGTTGGAAGGTAGCTGTATAGAAGGCAGGACACAGTCTGTCATTGTGAGACTTTGTGGTCTTGATGACAAATATCAGAGTCCTCCTTGTTAGCCCAAAGCAGTGCCCTTGATCTGTTGTGTTGGCTCACCAGCACTCTGCGCTCAGGAACCCAGGCTAGATAGTGCTCTCAGGGAGGCCTAGGCTCTGACAGTTCACTTTTCCAGAATTCAGTATTTCTTCTATCAAGAGCTTTCTAATGGGCTAAGAACATAGCTCAATTAACAGCACTGGATTAGCCTTCCTGAAGCTCTAGCTTTGCTCTCCTGTGTATGCTTGTAACCCCAGCTGTTGGGAGGTAGAAGCAGGATGATAAATTTAAGGCTATCCTCAGTTATATAGTGAACTGATTAGAGGCTGCCTTGGGCTATCTGAGATCCAAGGTGACCTCTAATTGATTAGATTTATTAATAGAGATTATAGAGATTTCTGGTTCACATTTTAAAAGCAGTTTATTTTTATTTTATGTACATGCATGTTTTGTTGCATGTATGTTCATGAACCATACATGCAACTGGTGCCCACAGAGACCAGAAGAAGGTGTCAGATTCCTTGGTACTGGAGTTACAGATGGTTGTAAGCCACCACGTGTCTACTGGGAAGTCAACCCAGGTCCTCTAGAAGAGCATGTTCTTAAACCACTGAGCCATTTCCCCAGCCACCCCAAACCAACATGTAAACATTTTAGAGCAAAATTCTTTTAGAATGAAAATATATTCCAAAGATGCTAAAGCTGATAGGACACATGCACTAAAGGAGTTGGGACATGGCTGGGCAAAGCTGTGAAGAAGGCACCCTCCTTCCCCCCTCTGTGTATGTACACACACATGTGCGTGCGCATGCATGTGAGGGAGCTGGGGCATGCAGGAGGGGTGCGTATAAGTGAATTTATTGCCTATTCTATTCCTTTATGTTATTTTCAAAAGTTCAAAAAATGCACAGCCTTCCTGAGGGTGTCCAGATGGAATTAAATCCACTGTAGATGAAATGCATCGAATCTGGGAATGTTTCTGAGAAGCAGTCTTGGCCAAGGAACGAACTCTGTTTCGTCTACCCTCGCTACTGGAGATATTTTAAAAAGCGAAGTGGGAGCATGCAGTATGAAAGGATCTAAAAATCCTTTTGTCATCTTTGTGCTGACGGGAGTAGGTGTACGTGGGAGGGTTTTGCAGGGAGAGGGACATTCTGCTGAGTGTTGGGTGGGATGCCTGTCCTTGGCCTCAAGGGAAGAGTAGTGGCCTTACTGTTCCAACAGTTACACTATCATCAATATCCAGGGCCCTTTAAGCATGGGTTGGGATAAAACAATTCTCCCATGTTGTCACCTGGCTATGAACTGCCCTAAGTTACTCCATATCGTATAAAACAATTCTCCCATGTTGTCACCTGGCTATGAACTGCCCTAAGTTACTCCATATTGTATAAAACAATTCTCCCATGTTGTCACCTGGCTATGAACTGCCCTAAGTTACTCCATATTGTATAAAACAATTCTCCCATGTTGTCACCTGGCTATGAACTGCCCTAAGTTACTCCATATCGTATAAAACAATTCTCCCATGTTGTCACCTGGCTATGAACTGCCCTAAGTTACTCCATATCGTATAAAACAATTCTCCCATGTTGTCACCTGGCTATGAACTGCCCTAAGTTACTCCATATTGTATAAAACTTGGCTTTAAGACTGTGCTTTGCCCCCAGATACTATCTTACAAACAGTATTTGGCTCCATCTTTGAATATAAATACTAAGATGACTGCACCTTGGTGACCATGTAAACAACACTATCTGGCACCATCCACAAGGCACAGACAGATTAAATACCCGTTCTGAAAGGAAAAAGGTGCTACCCTATACATTTGTCAAAGTAAATTGACTGTATGCATACGGATATATTAAAATCATGCCAGAAAAGTCAGGTCCAAGAAGTTCAGAGACACATCAGACCGAGGAACATGCTCACTTGGACACATAAAGAAGAGGACACACTGCATGACCATGAATTTATGAGAATGTAATTTGTTGCAGCAGTAGAAAATACAGATTAACATTCCTCCAGCTTCAAAAAAAATGTAAAATGAATAGTTCTGAGAGAAAAAAGGTATTATCAAGAATAGTCACAGGCCGTTTAGGTTGTACGTAAGCAGGGCACAACAGTTGGTAATATTTCAGAGGTACCAACAGCTCTACCTTTAAAATGGTTAACTTTGACATCAGAAAAATTACAGGTACTGGAACAGCTGGTACAGGAGCAGCTAAATTCTCAACAAATTAATGAAGAATCGACTAGTCCTTGGAATTCTCCTATATTTGTTATTAAAAAGGAATCTGGACAATGGCAACATATCTGAGAGCTATTAATAAGGTGATCCAACCAGTGGGCTCCCTGGGATTCCCTTGCCTTCTTCATTACCAAAGGGATGGTCTATTACAGTGATTGTTTTAAAAGACTGCATCTTTACTATATCTTTACAAGAGCAGGATAAAGAAAAATTTGCATTCATAGTGCCCACTTACAATAATTATCAACCTGTTAGAGGTGCCAGTGGAGGGTCCTGCCACAAGGAATGTTAAACTGTTCCATGTTGGATGACAAATGTTGTTTTTCTGTCTGCTTAATGGTCACACCTGAAGCTACTGATATGTCAACTACCATCTGTGCCTCCTGGCCTGCAGTCAGCCCTTAGCTTTACAAATTGCAGCCTGGTGGGATTTCTGTCCTGCCAGCATCAGCTTGGCCTCGGCTATTGCCATTGTTTTTTTTAAATCTAAATTGTTTTATTTACCAGTAAAGACTCTGGGAGTCAGATGTTGGGGTGAAAACCTGCTAGATCAGAGAAGTTGGGAAGCAACCAGATGATCTTTCTTTTTGGCTGGAGATCCTGCAAAGAGAGCCTCTCCACAGCATCCCAAGCCAAAAAGACCAAGAATCTCAAAGTCCCTCCCTACTCCTTCCTGTGTCTATCTGTATTGCTCGGTCCTCTGCGGTTTCTATGGTTAATTCTTGTAAACTAGTCACTGGCTTTGCCCCTGATCCAAGGTTAGTTCTATTAACACAGTCTCAGTTTCACAGTGTGAGTGTGAGATGTAACTTCAAAGTCACCAGGATGGCACAGATGGCCAATGTTAAGATGCTGAAGTGTGATTCTTCTGGAAAAGTCCACACACACACACACACACACACTTTGGTGTGTATCCTTTCCCTAAGTGTTGTTATACTTCTAGTAAAGTCTGTTTTATATTAGTTTGTCCTGAAATACTTTTCCATGCTATGACCAAGGATCCAGTTCTCCCCAAGTTGGGGTTCCTAAAATACTATGGGGACTCCAAAGCCTGCTGTGGCTACAGATCACTGTCTGTCCCTCCATCCTGCCCCTGCAAACATTTCCACTCAGCTGCAGCATTATATCCCTCCTTGAATGCCTCTCTCCTAGGCATCCAATTCCAAGAGAAATTTCCAAATCCTTGGGTGCAAATTTACCTCTTTCTGCCCTGGGAATCATGCTTTGCGACCTCAACCTCGGAGCCCCCAGGCTTCTTTCTGTTGTAGGACTTTGGAGCAGAAGGTAGAATAGGGTTCTGGAGTATGACTTGCCTCTTCCTGCCCTGAGCTAGCCAATGAAGCAGCAGTACTGAACATGTGCAGCAATATAAACGGAAATGAAATCAAATGGACAACTCAGTTTCCCTGTTGCATTAACCACATTTAAGTGCTCTGAAGACACATGACTGCTGGTCACATGTCAGACAATGCAGGTAGAAAATAGAGAACACTCTGCTTACCACTAGACTTCTGACGGCCAGCTCCTGACTGCCTGACCCCATGTTAAACATACAGCTGGCACACAAATTGGTGCCCAATGAATATTTGTTGAACTAAAGTTTCAGGAGAAAGATCCAAAGGCCAATGGTAAAATAAGTCTCAGGGTCTTTGGGCCTGCTCTGGAGACGTCCAAAGTGAAGTTACAGCTGGCCCTAAGGTACAGAGGCAGGGGTGGATGGGGGAAGGGCCGGGAGGGGAGCATCTGATGCTCATTATGAGCACAAGTTTTATGGAGGGCTGGGGGTGAGCAGTTGCTAGTTGAGACACATTTTCCTGTCTAGATGAAACACGTTTTCATTCACAGCTTCACACGGGATCAGGGCCAAGAGTGTGCACTTGAGTGAGTACATGGGAGACTGTCATAATGTTTGAGGAGGGCTGTCTCATTTGCTCCTCATTCCTCTCTGCTCCTCTGCCCTGCCCATCCAGATGGCTGGATTCCTGGGGGACCAGGACACCCTGGGCTGAGCTGAAGCTGAGAGGGAAGCATACTGGTATTCTATTGAGATAATGAGATGTGGTCAATGGGGGAAAGAGCTGGGCTCCATGCAAGCCTGGGAAACCTTCAGCTATGTGTCAACCTAAGCTTCAAACAGACATCAAGAGCAAACTGGTTTCCTGGGAAATCCCCGCTGTGGGTCCTCGGCTATGCATGGGAGGCTCTAAGCTATGTCAGGCTCAAATCTAGAAGCATATCCCTCCCTTTCTGAACTCTGCTGTTGTTTCTATAGATGCTTCTGGGAATTAATATCACAAGATGATTTTTAGGACTGCATGATAATACCATTATGTACGTTACACACCCATTTTCCTTATATATTTATCAGCAGGTGGGCGTGAGTTGTTTCCATTTTGTGTGCCTGTTATCATTGCTAGTGCTGCAGTGAACATGAGTGCCCTGATGTCTGTGCCATACTGGTGACATTTCCAGTATCTATCCAGAAGGAAGGTTGCTAGCTCATACAGCATTTGATTGTCAGTTCTTTGAGGAACCTCATTATTGTTGATCACAACACTATCAAAGACTAGATTTTTCTGGACCAACCAGATGACTTCTTTGCAAGAACTGTTTTACTCCTGATTTGTCTTCAACCATAGGATATAAAAGTTATGAGACTTGATGACTTCTGGACTCTATGTTTTAGACCCATGTTTTAGTTCAGATTTTTATTGCTGTGAAGAGACACCATGACCATGGTGTAAGAGAACATGGACACAGAGATACACAGTGGTCTTAGCCAGTGCTGACCATTGCTGTTCTTGACATTGTTGAGCTTGAAAGATGTTTCAGAGACTGGGGACTTAGGTCAGTTGGTAGTTCTGGATTTTATTAGCTTACACTAGGTGTTATCACATCGTCTTGGCGTTCATGAGGTGGAATCTTACAGTTCAGACGTTCATGGTCATCCTTGGCTACATTGTGAGGTCAAGGCAAGCCTTGAAAAAAATAGATGTCTTATTCTTATCTTTCTCCGTGTTCTGGTATGAGGGCTACTGATGCTGCCTCCTTCCCATCCCATGTGCTTGTCTTTTCTCTCCTTTATGATCCTAAAACTTAGCTGCATGATAGTGGCATGCACTTTTAATTCCAGCACTTGGGAAGCAGAGACAAGCAGGTTTTTATGTTCGAGGCCAGCCTGGTCTTCATAGTGATTTCCAGGACAGCCAGGGTTACACAGAGAAACCCTGTCTCAAACAAACAAACAAATGAAAAAACCAAAAACAAAGTAAAAACCTACAACCAATCAACCAACCAACTAAACAAACAAAATCCCCCACCAAACAAACACACACACACACACACACACACACACACACACACACACACACAAAAAAAAAAATCCAAAAACCATGGGACCCTGGGAGAGAGCTCTTCTACTTGGTAAAAGTGAGCTTTGCCCACTGGGTTGGAGGCTGTCTGTCAGGTTTGCCTGTGGCATGGCGCTGTTGCCTAGCAGCCTGGTTCAGATGGTGACAACAGTCTGCTGATGAGATATAAGACTCCCCCTCTGCCTGTCTCTCCTCGTGTGTTCTCTCCTTCACCTGGAGAGTGATTATTGTAGGACCAGCCAGGGGAGACCCTTCCTGCCCCTCTGGCATCTTTCAGCTCCACAGCTTTTGTTTACTATTTCTTTAGTGTGTGTGTATGTGTGCAGGCATGTGGGGGCCGGAAGTTGCCACCAGTTGTCTTTCTTACTTTTTTTTGAGACAAGGTCTCTACTGCACCTGGAGCTCACTGATTGGCTGGTCTGGCTAGCCGGTGAGTTATAAGGACCTGATTCTGGTGCCCAGGACTGGGGTTACAAATGCACACTGCTGCCCTGTTTTTTTTTTTAAATTTATTTTTTTAATGTGGGCACTCGGGATCTGAACTCAGGCCCTCATGCTTGCATGGCTAAGTCATCTCTCTCTCCAGCCCCTTCTTGGTTAGTTGTTGGAGACAGGTCTTCATATGCAGCTCTGGAGGGTCTCACTGTAGAGTCTGGGATGGCCTCCGTCAGCAGTTCTCCTGTAGCCCTGGGATACCTTGTTTTCTTCCTCATTGTCTGCCCCCTTTCCACTGGGATGCTGTTTCCCAAAGAGTCAGGCATTTGTCTTCATCTTCCTCTCTCCAGCTCAGATGGTTTCTCTCCTTTATCAAACACTGGGGGGAGAGGAGTAGAAATGTTAAACCTTGGAAGGACAGTGCCAAGCCTAGAATTTATGCTGGCTCATGTGCAGTAGTCCCCAGATACATTTAGACTTACTGTTTTTAATTAGAAAAAGAAAGAAAATGTGTGTGTGTGTGTGTGTGTTGTGTGCATGCACACGCTCACATGTGCAGGTGCCCGTGGAGGTCAGAAGAGGACAAAAGATTCCCTGGAGCTGGAGTTACAGGCTGCTGTGAGCTGTCTGGCTTGGGTAATGGGACCTGAACTCACACCCTTTGCAGGAGCATTTTCTTAACTGCTGAGCCATCTCTCCAGCCCTTTAATTTGTTATTCTCAAATGAAAGCCCATTTTTTCTCCTTGTTTCTTACTCAGAAATCCCTAGCTCTCTTTCTCCTTCTTCCACTCCCACACACCAAGTCCCTGGAGCGTTTTTTGGGAGCATGTGCGGAGCAAATGGGTCTGGAAAAGCCTGCCGAGATGTGCACAGTTGGTAACGGCTGTGTTTGGTTGTTGCCATAGCAACTGTTTATGAGACAGCACAGATAAATCCCCAGGGTGTTGCTTTGTCATGCTGGAAGATGGATTTTTAGCCTAACACCTATATGGCTTCCATGGACAAGGGAAGGAAAATTGAATTTGCTTTATTGGGAGTTGAACAATGCCTAGAGGTTCTATATGAAAAATGACAGAGACCAAGTGGCTTATAGCAAACAAAATTATTCCAATATACAAATATTGAGGGAACATATTCAGTCCATAGCCCCTGGAGAGAGATCTCTAAAGGAAGCATTATTGCAGAGGCCAAAAAGAGTGATATTCCAGTTGGTATTAGACTTTATTTAGCCTTGATTGTCCCTTAGGTCAGATAACACATAGAACACATTTGCAGCTGGTTATGAATATTTCATGTCATGTCCTTTCTGGCTCTTTGATTCTATTTGCATCTTGCCTCTTTCAGGAAGATCACCCCTTTTACTCAATTGAACACTAGCTCCGAGCACTTGTGTGCGCCCAGAAAATAGGCTGTGCTTTTCACTGCCCTATCCTGGAGATGAAAGAGTTTGGGGTGGTTTGGGAATCAAGGGGGAAATTGAGGTGGATTGTTCTTTTGGGTAAAAGATTTCTCAGAAGAGTTACTGACACCATGCACATATAGACAGCAGCCCTGGGGGAAGGTCTCAGGAGAGTTGGGGCCCACTAAGCAGAGTGGTGGGGCTGCATGGGGTGTCTTTTCTTGTAGGTCTCAGAGGAAAAGGGATGCTTCATGAAGTCAAGGTGCCTTGATTCCCCTGAAGATAGCAAGGGAGAGAAAGGGTGGCCTAGAATGTGTTCCTCAGAGGATGTGGGGTTACTGAGGAGGAGGGATCCATCTAGTTGAGGCGGACCCATCATACAGATGAATAAGGGAATGTGTCACTATCAGTAACACTCCCTCTGAAGTCCTGGGATCTGGTCTAAAAGCTTCATATGGGAAGTAAGGATGACATTTGCCTAGTCCAGGTCTGGGCACTTGGTAGTCTATTAGGAGGTTAGAGATCCTCAGACAGGTTCTCCAGGAAGGTGGCGATGAGAAGTCTGGTTTGCACTCTACCCCTGACTATGCCTATCTGGTTCAATTGTGGAGCCTCTGCACACAGCCACACAGCACTGGTGTAGCATGTACTTGGATAGCTGTGTATGAGGACATGGCCCCGTAAACTCAGTAGGAGGGTCAGGAGCTCAAGGCCAGCTTCAGTTACACAGCAAATTTAAGGAATTTGGAATGACCCACAGTGAGACTGGTCTTCCTGCATCAACCAGCAACGAAAACAGGCATGCACTTTGAATGATCTTCCGGAAGCAATTCCTCAATTGGGATGAACTCTTTTCAGGTATGTTTAGGTTTGTGTCACGTCAACAGGAACACTACTGTAGAGTAGCTCGCGGAGGCCAGAGGAAAGGCTGAACTCCGTGGGATGCACAGGTCAGATGTACCTTAGGGATTGTTGGGAAGGGAGGTGGTGGAGTGGGTGCGCAGATCCGCTTCCTTAGTAGGAATTAGCTGAGGAGCCAGCGAGATGGCTGAGCATTAAGGAAAGGTGCTTGCCTCTAAGGGTAGAGGAAGATACCCAACTTCCATAAGTTGTCCTCTGATCTTCATGTACATGACTGTACCTATATACATGCACACACACAGACACACACACGGTAAATAAATGCAAAAAAAATTCAGCTCCAAATGCCAGTAGTCTTAATGTTGATACACCTTGTTCTAGATGTGAAAACAACATATTTTGGGTTCATTTTGGATGGTAGGAGGAGGTCAAATAAAGAATTACTAATTGCTTGTATATTAATTGCCTGGGAACATACCAGTATTTTTTTGCTGTTACTGTCTGTTGAAGATTTGGTTCCATGGGAAACTCACATTGAGAGGGAGCTTAGTTGGCAGTATGTTTATTAAATAGAACCCTTGAGATCAGTACTGATGGAAGGGAGAGGAAAGAAGCAGAAGTGGGCCAAGGAAGAAAACTTGAGCTGCAAAGCAGAACAAATGAGAGCCTTGAACGACCTGCTGGGGAGCTCAAGAGCCCCAAAGAGACCTAATGGCGCCGGATGAGAATGGCCAGGCTTGCTCAGTAAGTGGGCCAGTAAAGCGTAGGTGATGCCCCCAGGGCTAATAGCTCAGGACTGTCCCCTGCTGGGTCCAGGGCCAGCGCCTCCTTCTGCAGCCTGACACAGTGAACATCTCATTTGGAACTTGGCAGCATGAGGCAGTAGCTGGAAATGTCAGAGGTAGAGACTTCTGGAAGACAAAATATGGAGGAATGAAGAAACAGGACAAATGGCTGAGGTAGGTAGGGAAGCATACGAGTGGACATTCTGGGGGCCAGGCCAGATGCCTGCCAGATGAAGCACGATTAATAAAACCTCAGGGTCAGAAATTGGGTTCAACCTGAAGATCTGAAAAGCAAAACAGCCAACCACTGGCTCTTACCTTGACCTCAGTCTGAAATGGCGATTCTGCCTCCAGGAATCTCAGAATGAGATTCCCCCCTCCCTCGTTTTATATTCCTCTCTAGGGGTGGGAATAAGGGCATGCACCACTGGGATTAAAGGCATGCACCGCCCAGTTTCTATAGCAACTAGTGTGGCTTCTAGTATTAAAGGTGTATGTCATTGTGGTTCCTGGGATTAAAGGTGTGTGTTATTGTGGTTCCTGGGATTAAATGTACGTGTTACTATAACCTGATCTATAAGACTGACCAGTGAGGACTGCTTTACTCTCAGATCTTCAGGCAGTCTTTATGTATTAAAATTCAATTGAAATGCCACTACAGCCAGATACAGCCCCTCCTGTGCGACTCCATCAAGCTCCTATTGGTCTGTGTTTTTACACAGCGAGCATTTGCAGAAGCTGATCTCTTCACCCCCTCATTTGTGTGCATGTGTGTGTGTGTGTGTTTATGTGTGTGTGATGATGCAGGTCTGCTCTGAGTGGGGCTGGAAAAGCAGGGTGGCTCAAGGCGAGATGAAGAACATCCAATGTGGTCGCACTACAGGGTTCTGGAAGCGCTCAGCTTAGAGGAAGAGGGCCTCTCTGCCTCTGGTCCCACCCACATGCAGACTCACAACCCAGGAGGGTGTTAAGATGATCGATCAGTAATTATTAGGACAAGGGATGGAGAAGAACTAGCTTGCAGAACAGACAGCCATGCGCAGGAGACAGTGATCTTGCACTTTCTTCTTGTTCTTTAGGGGAGCAGGGCTATTTTCTTTAACATAACTTTTGTTTTTAATTTGGGAATTTCACATTATATACCCTAGTCCCATTCTTTTCCCTATCCTCCATGTCTGCCCTCTGCCCTTGTAGCTTCCCCCACAAAAAGAAAAGAAAAAAAATGAAAGAAATATAATAATGATTAAAAAAACAAACTTCATTTCACCCCTCCATCTTGCCCGCCTTCCATCACATGTTGGTTCGTTTGTCACAGTGGCATTGGGAACCGCCATGTGTCGGGCACTAGACCCTTTTGCCTAAACAGCTTGCAAATGTTCATCGCAGTGAGTTGTTGATCTGGCTCAAGACCCCTGACTTCTGCTACACCATCAATACTGGACCCTCACCAAAGCTACTCTCAGCCATCCTGTGCCCTGGGTCATGGAGGTCCTATGCCTATGGTTCTGCAGGACCAGTCCGTTCATGCTCTCCAAAGGGTCATAGATGGGATAGACGTGGACCAGCTCAAAAGCCTAGATATGGGCCTGGGTATTAGCTGAGTTGGTTGGCCCAAGCCGCCACTGGTGCTCCCCCTGCCTACTTCCGGTGAGGGGCAGAGCCAGCTGTCCTTGTCCACATCAATAGGTGTCTCTCCTGTGCCACCCACGCTCAGCACCGCCTTCAGACAGCAATATGGCTTTAGTCCAGACCAAGGGCATCCTCATGGCCTTTGGTGGTAACCCAGACCCTGGCTGCAGTAGTGCCACGGACCCAGACATGGCAGCCTGGGCTCAGACAACATATGGCCCAAGGTGGCTGCACGGGCCCCTCACATCAGCCTGTTCTCACCGCTGTCTTGTCTCCGGTTCCACCTTTCTCCACAGCACATGAACAGTTCCCCTTCTCTTTCTCGCCCATTTCTCTACACATATTTGCTCATTGTAGTGGCACCTGGTGATCCTTGCGGCGCCGCAGCAGGTGGGCCTCGAGCAGGGCTACCTTTGACCAGGGCATCAGTGAGAACTTGTCTGTGTCCATTCACATATATAACCTGTCCGCGTAAAACTAGGAGCATTGTATACAGAAGTGGTTAGTCTTAGATCCAGCGGGAAAGTATGAAAATTGTTGATTTATATTTATATTTAAATTTATATCCAATTTAGGATGCCAAAAGAGACTGAAATCCATGATGCTACAAGAACCCAGAAGACAAATAAAATGGAATCCAAGCATTGGTACAGGACTGTAAAATAGATAAACCGGAAAAACTTTAGCTATTTATCCCTCTCACCTTTACTTCCTCCTCTCACTCTGAAGCACACACACACACATACACACACACACACACACACACACACACACACACACACACACGGAGGGAGGGAGAGAGGGGGAGGGGAAGAAAGCGAGAGCGAGAGAGAGAACCAAGAAGAAAGTGCTGAGTCAGAACTTGACTCCACCGTAGCAAATAGAGTAAGGAGTTAGTGGATTGTGTTTCCAGCACTGAAACTGGACTTTGAGATGTTCTGACTTCCTTTGGTCTGTGTACTGTGTTGTTTACTACATGGAAACGTGAGCTTTAAGTACACTGAAAATGCTGGAAGTTTCCATCGTTGCTTTCTTTCTTCCACGTATATAGTGTGTCATAGAGAGCAGACCACACTGTTAGCCTGGATCACAGAGTTCAGAAGACTCTACTGATGATGCAGTTGAAGAAGAAATTGATTCCCAGCCTTTGGTAAAGCCTAGTACGGCTGTCATTTGTAATGTCTTTCAATTTCTAGTCTTCCTCTTGACAGGAGGTGTGGGTGGTATAGAGGCAGTGAGAAAGGGGTCACCCTGTTTAGGGGTGGTCATCACAGTCAAGGAAAACCAATATGGTCAGAATTGATAAGTAAAATTAAATGAAGTGAAGTAAAATCATGACTCAATACGGGGAGGAGGCCTTAAGGTAAATCTCTGCTGTTTTCTCAGTCTCGGTATCATCCTATCTTTCCAAACTTACGTTTCCTGTCCAGGATAATAATTCACTGATGAATACTAGAGCTACATCCCTGTTAGCCACACTTGTGGGTGTCTATGCCGTGTCTGCGGCTCTTGGTTAACCTCTTTTTTTCTCGGGTTGGATGCCCGAGCAAGCAGACCTGTTCTATCTCTCTGCTTCTCAAGGTCTGAGTCTCACCTTGCTGTTCAAGAACTCACAAAAAGCATCCACAACACACAGAGAGCTGGCTTTTGGTATGGTCTGAGGTTTCCCGGGAGAGTCCGAGCTCCATGAGGACTCTTCCACCAGGTTTTAATTTGGAAACTGTTGTGTGGTTCCATTCAGGAGCCATCTCCTCCCCTCTGCTGTCCCCTGGGGTCCCCCACTTCCACACACCCCATTTATCTTCCCCTTCCTGTGACTGTGCTCTAGAAAAGGGTTAGGGCTCTCCCTGGTGAGGTAAAGACATTAAATAAGTGTTTATTGAACCACTGTTCCGTGGCAAACTAAGCCCTGGGGATGGGAGTTGCTGTTGATTTGAAGAGCACACAAGCATAGATTTCCATCTATTTGGTTCACCCATGACTCCAGAGGGCCTAGATCCATGTGGGCTGTACTACACATTGCACGGTGGGTGGTGTGTGAGGAGTTTGAGGCAGGGAAGAGAATTCCTGATCAAGCCCCCTAAACAAACGCCCAAAGGCAGGCACTGACAGGCTCCGCAGCTAACAGTGGGTGAGTGGTCACAGTTGTCTCCCAAATGCTGGCATCATGGCATCATTTCCTGTGCCAGACAGCACTGGAGAAGGAGCAGGTTGGATTTGGGGTGCTTCTGCGGTATCTAGGTTGGAATTATGTGGGTGACAAATGAGATGGCATGAAGGGATAGGCACAGAGGGATCCCTGAAGTGTGAGCAAAGGGAGACCCCTCGAGCAATGGTACTTGAAGTGGAGACAGGAAGATGGATGCAGGATGAAGGCAGGGAAGTAATAAAGACATGGAAAGACAAGACACCTTGTAGATGAGGATTTGATTGGTTTTTCTGCTGAGAAAGGCAGGGAACTTCAGATTGCACTGATGAAGCCCAAATTGTCCTTGGGGACCGAATGTGTTTTACAAAATGCATCTTGTTAAAGGCAATAAATAATTTCTCCCTAGGGCCAAGTGACACATTTCTAAAGATACTGTCAAGGCTGTCAAGACTGTAAATGGGTGTGCTTACTCGGTCCAATGATGTGTAACCATTCCTAATTCTAAACAAAGCATAACACATAAATCCACCTTACAACTTGTTTCAGAAAAATTTTCTGGTCTTTAAACCTTATAGCGAGTTATATTCTCTTGATAATGTTACTTAGAAAGATACAGACTTAATCACACACATGCGCATGTGCACACACACACACACACACACAGAGAGAGAGAGAGAGAGAGAGAGAGAGAGAGAGAGAGAGAGAGAGGAGAGACATCAATTGTCGAGACATCCCAGTGTGACTTGTCCATGGTAACTCCACATCTACGCTCTAAGTGTGATTTGTCTTTCCTGGAACACCTTGCTTTCCACTAAAACATTCCAACTCTATATTGGCTTACCTTGAAATTTTCTTCTTTTTTTCGCTTTAATAATTTATGTGTAGGCATGTATGCTTGTGTATATGTATGAGCACCATGCGCATGAAGGTACCCTCAGGGGCCAGAGGAGGGAATGGGCTGGAACTGGAGTTACAAGTGGCTGCGAGTCATTGGACATGACTGGAAACTGAACGGGCTCCCCTGCAAGAGCAGCAAGCAGTCACTTGAACTATTGAGCCATCTCTCTGAACCCCTGAGATGGTTTTCATTGTCTCGGGCATGAGTCCCGGCTTCACCTGTAAAGAACTCTCTGGCTATTGCTCGTCAAAGCATGGTGTGAGTGAGGCGAGGTCACCATCTCCATCCAGCCACTGCTGACAGATATGGAGGGGTTTCAGTGGTGGCAGAGTGATGGCTGTACAAGAGAATGTTATGATCATGACTCCCATGCTGAGAAAGAATACTCTGGAGAGCTGGTGAGGACACGGGAAGTATTCTAAAGAAAGATTCTTATGTCCTTTCAAGATGAGTATATGCATATATATCTATATATTTACATATATGTGCATACATATATTTACGTATATACATAAGCACACATACACATGTGTGTATATATATATTTTTTTCTTTCGGAATATGGGGAAACTGAGGTAGCGGGTATGGATCTAAGTGCCCAGTAAAATATGAGACCCATTGATGGTAATGATTCCCACTGGACACAACACTTCAGCGGAACTGACAGCCGAGGAGCAGGGCTGCAAGCCCGTGGGTTGAGGAGGGGGAAAGGTGGGTTGAGGGGCTGATCCTAGACCAAGGAGACAAGTTATCTCCAAGGGCAGATGGAAGCAGTTGGTAATTTTCATGTACCTTGGTAAACTAGATTTTGATAAGATCAAACCCTCCTCCACCTTAAGTCCTTGGGATCCGGGTCTTACATGGACATTAAGGCCCATGAGGTGGGCTTCTGTGGAGTGGGAAAGAGTTCAGCATCCACATCACCTGTAGCTTGTTAGGGCGGCTGAAGGTCAGCCTCGCTCTGACACCTCAGTCAGAGGACAGCGAGCCTTCTCCATCTGCTTCCACCTTCCCCAGAGACTCCCTCTTCGCCACCAGAGGCCTTAATCAATGGTTCCAAAGTCTGTGGACTGACCATTCCCCACCAGTGGCTGACATAAACCCTTGCTCCCTTGGTCGCAGCAACAAGGAAATCACAAATACGGTAAGTTGTCGGCTTCCCGAAGCCAATCTTTCTCATCTTGAAACCAACGGAAAAGAGTGAGGCAGCTCTGCCTCTGGAAGTGAGGTCAAAATCTCAGGGTTGCTCACCTCTCAGACATGGACTTCAACAATGCTCCCTGTAAATGGACTTGAACAAGGAGTCAAGGTCACGTGGTTCACAGTATAAATCAGTGTATATAGTACAGACATAAGTACTATATACTTATATTTAACCCCACTTAAACATCCTGTCATAGAATGGCCTTCAGTGAACCCTAAAATCAGCCATGTAGTGAGGACCCTCCCTCTCCATTTGATAAGGAGGAGACAGAACCTGGGTCATTAGCAAATACCTTCAAGGCCTCTGGTCAGTGCTTGTGAGAAACCCTCGCCCAGGTCTAAATGGGAACTCTGTTCATCTCTTCTGAACCTATAAGCAAATGCCTGAGGCTGGCTTCTTTGGAAGCAGATGCTGGGGCAGAAAGTGAGGAACAGACAAGCTGTTCACTAGGAATCAAAAGCCACTAAAGCAGAAGGAGGTGCAGAGGCTGGGAAGCATCCTGTGGGCCAGGCTGTGTGTCCCGGAGTGGCCTCACCAGGAGTTGGCCTGAGGCTCTCTGAATGCCAGGCCTCCATGCCCCCTTTCCATGTGAGCAGTCTTAGCTAGGGCCTGGCCTCCCTGAGACAGTGCTCTGCAGCCGATGTTGCCTCTGAAGGGAGTGATGGTGGAGTTCCCTTGGCATGGCTCTCAGTGGCTGATCTCACTGCTGGAGGCAGCAAGACTTGCAGTATCCCCTTGATGTGAGTCCACCCTGTCTATTATGAAGGGGGGCACTAAGCTCCAAGCCTGGAGAAGAGGGGAGGCTGGGTGTGGGCAGTTCTTTGTCTCTGGGAGAGCCTTCTGCTGGGAGAAGACCATGAGTGAGCAGACTCCACATGGAGCCTGGGGAGGGAGAAGCCTCTGGGAAGGGAAGGTGTGTGGAGCCTAAAGGGCAGACTTGGACTGGGTAATGGCCCAGTCAAAAGGTGTGGGTCCTCTAGATCCTGAGCTGGGGAAGGAGCCTCCAGGGATGTGCCTGTGTAGAAGCCACTCCCAAGATGGCTTCTTCTGGGTTTAACTTGACTCACGGAGGACAGCACACGGTGGAGAAAAGAATAAGTGGGGAAGAGCTTCCAGGCCCAGAGTAGAGGCTGCACGGAGGCCGTGAGATGCAGAACAATGGGGCTAAGCCACAGATTGAGGCCAGAGGGATCTAAATCCAGCGAACAAGGACAGAGGAGAGGCCGGAGAGACACATGGTGGACCAAGTTGTGTAGGCGCTGGGGGCCATGAGGAAGCTCACACGCACTCCTAGGCACAAGGGGAGTCGTTTGGGGCAGGAGGCAGAGGACAGAGGTGGAGGGGAGGTTCAGGGGCACTGAGCAAGGCTTTCTTTTTTTAATTTTATTTTTTTTCAAAAACTATCTTTTCTCATTTCAAATGCCAAATTCAGTCCCTACTTCCTCCCCTCCTCCCCTTCCCTCCATCTCCCCCACCCACATCCCACTCCCCATTCCACCCCCTATCCACTGCTCAGAGAGGGTCAGGCTTCCCATGGGGAGTCAACAAAGTCTAGCACATTGCTTTGAGGAAGGTCCAAGGCCCTCCCCACTATATCTAGGCTGAGCAAGGTATCCCTCCAGAGAGAATGGGTTCCAAAAAGCCAGAACAAGCAGCAGGGATAAATCCTGGTCCCACTGCCAGTGGCCCCCACAGTCTGTCCCTGCCATCCAACTGTCACCCACATTTAGAGAGCCTAGTTTGGTCCTATGCTGGTTCTCTCCCTGTCAGGCCAGAGTTGGAAAGCTTCCATTAGCTCAGGCAAGCTGTTTCAGCGGTGTCCCCATCATGGTCTTGACTTCTTTGCTCATATTCTCCCTCCTCCCACTCTTTGACTGGGCTTTGGGAGCTCAGCCCAGTGCTCTGCTGTGGGTCTCTGCCTCTGCTTCCATCAGTGGCTGGATGAAGGTTCTATGATGACAATTAAGGTAGTTATCAGTCTGACTACAGAGTAAGACCAGTGCAGGCACCCTCTCCACTGCTGCTTAAGGTCTTAGCTGGGTCATCCTTGTGGATTCCTGGGAATTTTTCTAGTGCCAGGTTTCTGAGCAAGGCTTTCTTAAACAAAGCATACAAACAAAGGTTTTGCTGTTTGTGTGTCTCTGAATTCTGCAAAGCGAGTGGGAGTTAGACAGATGGGGTAGATGAACTAGGCATCTGACAGTGTTCTAGGCCAGGGCTTGGCAGCGTTTCCCCACGAAGGGCCATAGTAAACATGTTCAGATCTGTGGGCTGTGTGCTGTCTGCTGCTGTTAGGGCACAAGAACAGCCACAGACAGTTTTTCAATGAACAGGCATAGTCTGAATACCAGTAAAACTTTATTTACCAAACAAGCGGTCTGTGGGTTATAGTTTGGCAGCTGCTGAGTTTTGTAGGCTGAGGGAAGGTTGGGCATAAGGGCACCAAGGGAAGACGCAATAAGGGCTTGACAAGGAGCTGATTCCAGGCCACTGTAGCTCTTGAGAAGGATGAAGAGGTGGGCAGGTGCTGGGTAATTTAATTTCAATACTTACTAAAACTTAATTATAAAAATCGAGAAAAGGGTCCCTAAAATAACCCACAGCTTGCTGAATTTTCCTAAACCAGCTGTCTGTAACAACCAGCAGCGTCACACGCAGCTGGATCATAGGCAGGAGGAGGACTTCCCTGCACCCTTGCTCTGAGAAGAAGCACTATTTTGGTTTCTAGAACCAGAATATATGCATGCTTGGCTGCGCTGTGTTTATGTAAGTGTAGTTTCTCAGTGTGCACTTGGATACCCGACTCCTTTCACACTGGTGTTGCTGAGAGTCTTCAGAGTGGTGGTGATTGTAGGTTGTACAGTCTCACTGGGTAAGCAGGTCATTGTTTTGGCCATCCTAATATGGGAATGTGCACCTAGGTGACCTTTGACCTCCTTCACCAGAATGACATGGCATGGCATACATCGGTTGTCCCTTGAGTCTAGGCTGGATTGGAGACTGAAGCGCAGTAGCCTGATCTTGAGTCTTTTCCCTGGAGGGAGTCCCTTGCTGTGCTGCCCTGGTTACCCAGAGCTCCTAATCCCGGGGGAGCTTCCTCGGGCTCAGGGGGACTGAGCAGGAAGCGGCATCCTTGGGAGTCTTCTTAGCTGTTCTTCAGAATGTCTCTGGGTCCTGAAGTCCCATGACTTAGGTCCCACAGGAATCGTTGGGGGTCTGTTAGCGTAAGTTTTATGTCTCTGGGACACATTTTTTTTCCCCCGCTGAGCTTATTTCTTGTGACCAATTCCCTTGATGTTCTCACATCTGTCTCTAATGCCCTTGACAGAGGACAAGTTCTCTGGGAACTGGGAAGTGGGTCATGAGCTCTCGCCACCTCACTCTGAGGTTTCGTCTCAGAATTTTCTATCTGGTCTCAGAATTTTATCTAATGACATTAAATTACCCAGCACCTGCCCATCAATTCATCCTCCTCAAGAGCTACAGTTTCCTGGAACCAGCTTCTTGTCAAGCCCTCATGGCGTCTTCCCTTGGTGCCCTTATGCCCAATGTTCCCTCAGCCTACAAAACTCTGTGACTGCCAAACTGTAACCCACAGACCAATCCTGTCGAGCCCATATCCTCCTGCATCCTTCAGCAGAGGGCTGAAGATACAGCTCTGGGGGCCCCAAGTCCACAGAGCCATTGTATTAATCACTTTGTTGCCTGCTGTGGCCAAATACCTGAAAGAAGTTACTTAAGCCAAGCAAGGTTTGTTTTTGCTTCCAGTTTGAGGGGATATGGTCTGTTGCCTCAGGGGTGACAGCAACAGGAGGGGAGGCATCTGGCCACATCACATCTGCAGCCAGCAAGCAGAGAGATGAAGACGGGTTCTCAGCTAGCCTTTCTCTTTTCATGAAGTTTGGAGTTCAGCCCTTGAAACGGTGCTACTCACATTTAGGTTGGATCTTTCCACAGGAAAATCCTTCACAGACACCCTGGAGGTGTGTTTCCATGGTGATTCTAGTCAAGCTGACAGTGAGGATAAGCCATCCCGGCCATGGTGACTTGTGTTTGAACAAGAAACATTCCCCACTGGCACATGCATTTGAAAACCTGGTCCTCAGCTGATGGTTTAGGAAAGTTATTGAATCTTTAGGAGGGGGAATCTTGATGGAAGAAGTACATCACTGAGGGGCAGGCTTTGAGGTTTTGTGGTCTGCTTCCACTTCCTGCTCTCTCTCTCTCTCTCTCTCTCTCTCTCTCTCTCTCTCTCTCCCTCTCTCTCTCTCTCTGTCTTCTTCCTGTGTGCAGATAATGTGCAATTACTCATGCTCCCGTGACCGTGACTTCCCTCCCACGGTGGACTGTATCACTCCGGAACTGTAAGCCCAAGAAAGCCCTTTCTTGCTAAGCTTGCTTTCTGCCAGAGTGGTCTATCATAGCAACAGAAAAGTAGCTAACACATGACTTTAGGCAAGAGAAAGACAAGGTGAGGAGCCGTAAGACGGAGAACATGGTCTTTATTATTACATAAAACGGAGTAGCTGCGTGATGCTGGCTGAGTTACTTAGACAAGGTGTCTAATGTACAAATGGGATTAATTATACCTATCTCTCATTTCCACAGCTTTCCAAGGTCAGAGTCTCAACATAAAGACGAGCAGTAGGATTCCAGTAAATATCTCCCCCCACATCTTTTTGCTTCCAAGAGTGTTTTCCTAAGAAAGAATCTCTTAGAAGGCAATTCTTGAGAAAGAATATGTAAATAGTTTTACAGACTCTTAAAGCCAACCACTCCTGAAACACCGTGACCCTGTAAAGCTATCCTTGAGTGTCCTTATCACGTGCCACTCCTGAAACACCGTGACCCTGTGAAGCTATCCTAGAGTGTCCTTATCACGTGCCACTCCTGAAACACCGTGACCCTGTGAAGCTATCCTAGAGTGTCCTTATCACGTGCCACTCCCGAAACACCGTGACCCTGTGAAGCTATCCTTGAGTGTCCTTATCACGTGCCACTCCTGAAACACCGTGACCCTGTGAAGCTATCCTTGAGTGTCCTTATCACGTGCCACTCCCGAAACACCGTGACCCTGTGAAGCTCTCACATGCCCTCATCACATGCTCGCTGGAGTTGAGCACTGAGCATCTAAGCCAGAGGCCCTCATCGCTGCTCCCGTCTTGTTCCCCTCATCTTATCACTCTGAGAGTGACTGCACCTCACTATTTTCCCATTTTCCATTTATATTAGTCACTTTTAAAATACTTTGTTTTCTTTTCTTTTTGAGATAGAGTCTCACTACATAGCCTTGGCTGGCCTCGAACCATAGAGATCTGCCTGTCTCCCAGGATTCAACGTGTGCTCTGCCACACCCAGCAATTGTTTCTTCTTAAGGTAAGTTTTCATGATTCTTGACAACTGTATACACATACGCATATATGAAATATACTCATGCCCACTGATTTTCCTCCCCTTCCCCCATACTGCAGTGTGCTGGCTTCTCCTCTCTTTAGGAGGTGAAGTCCCAGTCCTCCCCCTTGTAGCTGAGCTGGACTTGAGACTTGCTACGGATGACAGAGTGTGCTGGGGGAAAGGGTGTTATGTCACTTTAGAGTCTGCGTGCTCCAAAGTGTGCACACTGTCAGCTGTTCTCTCAAGACAGTGCGCAGTCACTCTGTGCCAATCTTGACCAACCTGCTAAGGGACCAGAGACAAGCCCTCCTGGACCAGACAGTGCTTATAAGCCACTCTGTCAGAGCAGGAGGGAGCTTATCTGAACCTCCGTCATTCACCACATCATGAAGCAATTGGCTAGACACGGGGCCGTGATTTTACGACACTCGGAGTTAGTGTTTTGTTGCTGTTGTTTATGGTGTGTGTGCTGGTTATGTATATTCATATATATGTATACACCTGTATGAGCCTACGTGTGTATGCAAGTTTGCACACACACATATGAAGGCTAGAGGTTGGTACCTCGTATCTTCTTTCATCACTCCCTACATGATTATTGGATCCGTGTATCTCACTTGTATTAGAACTCACCTATTCTGCTAATCTAGCTAGTCAGCTTGCTCCAGGGGTCCTCGGATTCTGCCCCTATCCTACTGGAATCACTGGTGGGTTGCTGTGACTACGAGGCTTTCACATGGGTTCTGCACGTCCAAACCCTTGTCCATGCGTGTGCATTAAATACTTCACCCATTGAGAGTCTCCCCAGCTCTTTATTCTGTTTTTTTTAAAAAAAATAAAAAATAAAAAGATTAAACATGTGTGTGTGTATGAATGTTTTGCCTGCACCGTCTATGTACCACATGCTTGCAGTGCCTATGAAGGCCAGAAGGGGGTGTCAGATCTCCTGGGACCTGAGTTAGAGGTGATTGTCATCTGCTTTGTAGGTGTTGGGAACTGAATCTGAGTCCCCTGCAAGAGCAGTCAGTGCTCTTAGCCACTGAGCCGTCTCTTTAGCCCCTTGATTTTATTTCTTGAGACAGAGTGTCCTGTAACTCAGGCCATCCTTGAATTCACTACACAGCTGAGGCCGTTCTAAATTTCTGATCCTCCGGCTTTAGCCTCCTAAAGTGCTGGGATTTGGAGAATAGGCCGTCACGCCTGGCAGGGTAGTTTGTCACACAGAACAAGCTGGCTATTACACTCCCAGACTGTGACAACAGGATACCATAAAATCAGCAGCTAGGTTCATTTCTTACCTCCGTTGTTTATTAGTTATACGATCTTCAGCCGGTTCATCCTTCAAGCGGGGACAGTTTCCACATGTAGTTTCTAGTACACAAGACAATTTGTGTACAGCCAGCAACACAGCCTAGCACATTCTAGACGCTCAACAACTGAGTCTCAGAGCCGAGGCGACACCTTCTGAAAGTTCAAGGTGTAGGAGGCGCCATTATTCTGGGAAGCCAGTCTTTTGTCTCTGATTGTGTGTCACACGTGCTTTGGTAAGGGAAAACATTCTTTTAACCGTTATCTCGGTTCTTCGTTACCCGCGATTTCCACCTGCCCTCTTTAACTTATTTTTCCCACAAAGACTAAGCTAAATAGCGCCTGTCCCTGCAGGACACTGATGATACCCCAATCTTCGCTGATCATCTCCAGAGATCTGGAGCATAAGACGCTGCAGATATAAAGGTGCAACATGAATCCCAACCCGTTTTTTTTTTTTGTTTTTTTTTTTTGTTTTTTGAGACAGGGTTTCTCTGTGGTTTTGGAGCCTGTCCTGGAACTAGCTCTTATAGACCAGGCTGGTCTCGAACTCACAGAGATCCACCTGCCTCTGCCTCCCGAGTGCTGGGATTAAAGGCGTGCGCCACCACCGCCCTGCCCGTTTTTTTTTTTTTTAAGCAAAAGTCAAGCTGCCAAAAGCTGAGGAATTATATAATTATCAGTTTTGCTTGCTGGATAATTGTACTTCTAAATGCTCGTCTCAAAATAGCGTTTCTCTCTTTCTTTCTTCTTCTTCTTTTCAAATAAAAGTCTACATTTGCTGCCTTCTTTGACATAGGGATAATTTGAATTTTCTTTCTTTTTGGCGTGATTATTCTTGGTGCTAAAATGTTGTAAGAACTGGCATTACTATAAGTAAACAGAGCAAAGTTGGTGGGGGGGGGGGGTCTTTTAAAGAGAAGATCCGCACTGCGTTCTCTGGCACTGGGTCTGGCCTTCACCATCCACACTGAGTGTAAGTGGGATGCTCTCAGCACTTCCTGCATAGTTACGAAATTCTTAAAATTTCAAACCAGGAATTTCTATGCAGTGTGAAAGACAAAGACAAAGAACTCATCAAACCACCAAACAAACACCTGACTGGCTGACTGGCCTGCTTCCTTTACCCATCCTGGCTGACCTCCCTGCTTCCTTTGTAAATGGAGATGTGTTGTCATTTCTTTTTAAAACCCCCCTTTTTTGTCAAAATTTTGTCCTTTAAAAAATTTAGATCCTGCATGGAAGTTTTGGACCATCAAATTTACCACCCTTTGCTTAAAAAAAAAGTCAAAAAATTTAAATGTCATAGGGTATGATGTTAAAGAAAAAGCCAACACTAATCACGACAGTAGCTTCGGATGTAGAGTGGGAGAGGTGGGTCCTGGTTTCTCCAGCTCTTGACTTGAACCATGGAGCAAGCTTACTGCTACTAAATCACAATTCTGGGTCCTCAGGATGCCAGAGGGTGCCAGCTCTGCAGCTATTTGGTTTGAATACGGGCACCGCTCCATAGAACTTATGGTGCAGCCTCTTTCTGAAGACCATACAAAATGGTCTCAGAGCCCAGGTGGTGAGCGTTAGAGTTTATCAATGAATACTTGTTGACTGGATACATGTATTTTTACTATTTTTATTTTAGTTATTTAAGATGCACACATAAAACAATGTCTGTGGCTGATTCAAGCCGCATCCAGACCCTGGAGGCATCTTCATCTCTATACTTAGATATGCATACCTCTTACTGTAACTGTGTCTGACTGTGGGAAAAAACGGAGTTATATTTATTGCCTGCTTTTCTCCTTGTAGCATGCCGAGAAAGGAGACATTAGCTGCTGCAATTTGATCGTCCTGATTTTCATGGGTCCCTCAGGTATGGTACAGTGGCCACAGGGCACACCGGTTCTAACTTCTGATGTTCTCGGCCAACATTGTTCCTGCCATATAAATTAGCCTTTTAGGAGCAGGCTCATAGCTTGGTGGGGATATTTTGCTTTGTTTTGGTGTGTGGCCGATAGTCTATTAGCGTTGTCCCCAGCATCTATTCTCCAGTTTATTCTACATGTCCTCCATGACATCTCTTCATCAGGGACACGAGAGTCACTTACGCATGGCTTCTTCATTTATGTGCCATGTGGGTGAGAGCTGTGTCATACTTTACGAGGTTTTGTCTAAATATGAACCCAAGTAATTTCAGTTTTACACACACACACACACACACACACACACACACACGCACGCACACATACACTCACTGCTGGACGCGAGGCACAGATCACTACTTGCTACAACCCTATTGTGTTAATAGCAATAGAATCAAAAGGGCAGTTTTCAAAACCACGAACCGATCTTGAGCTGTGCAGCGACGAAGGACAGTAAAACCAGTCTCAAGTCTTTATTATACAGTGATAGATTCATGTTGGGTGGCACAGGCTCCTGGCAGACTTTTGAAACTTAGTCTGCACATCTAAAAACAAACACACAGCCTACGGTTGAACATCGTGGCTGAAAAACCACTAGATTGAAGCCTGAAAATGCTGAACTACTGCAATAATACATTGTATTCTACTAAATGACCAACCCTGTCCTCCAAGAGTAAAGAAGTCACACAAAACGACTGCCAGTTCCACGTCCCACAGTAAGGTACGGAGCGTGCAAAGCCAGGCATTCATGTCCACACACAGACAGAAGACATTTATATCTAATTCACCCCTACCTTTCAGATCCGCTGAGCTGCAAGCACCAGAAGTTGCCCAGCTCTCGAAACACAATCATCCACAATGCACTTGGCCTATGATAAACTCTTGGCGCTCTTCTCAATGTCAAAGGATAGCTCGGGAACCGCAGCGATGCGTGCTGCACTCCCATGTAAAGAAAGAAGACAGCCTTTCCCACCTGTAGTGTAGCTGAAAAGGCTTGCCCTGCTGGGTTTCGGATCTGCAAACTGCCTAGATCTTGAAGCTGAGCCTGACCTGCCGCTAGGCTTTTGTTATTGTTGTTGTTGTTGTTTGTTTATCCATTTGTTCTTTTTTTTGAGACAATCTCATTACATAGTCCAGGCTATCCTCCATCTCTCTATCCTCCTGCCCCAGTTCTGGGATTAAAGCAATAGGTTCTAAAGCGGATGTTATTCTCAAAATAAACTATTCTGCCCAATGTCTTAAAAAGTGGATGCTAACTCTGTAAACTTAATAAAGCCTTTGAATTTTCCAGTGGCGGCTTGGATTATTTAAGGGAGGATTTTTTTTCTATATTTCTCCACCGAATCTCTACAGCTATGCTAAGTAAAGAAAATGGATTATAAACATTGGCAATTCAAATGCTCTACATGTAAACTGTGAAGAAAATTAGATGTAGCAAATAGATCCCACTGTGCAAGGGGGAAATGATGCCGGGGTCTCTAAATGACTTCACTCAGTCACATAGTTTTGTTTTTGTTCTTGTCTTTGTTTTGATTTATTTGTTCTTAAAGAAACTAGTAGATTCACAAGGGAAGGTATAAAATCTGGCACAGCAGCATCAACTCAAAATGCTGCTTTTGCCTCAAAGGGAATAAAAGATAATTTCTTCTGAGTCTAATATGAATGACCAGGACCTGGGAACACAGTCTGAGCTTGCTCCTGAGTGACATGTGCCAACGGGAAGACAGTTGCACGATATTTTTACAGTTACAGAACGAAAGTCATAAACCAAGGCATTCCCAACATATTAGTAAGGCCATCAGATGGGTGGTCGCCCCAAAGCACAGGAGACTCTGCTGTAGGCTTCAGATGCCATCGATGGCATTCTTAACTTTTGGGTTGGGGGAAGCTACCTACGTCTGCTCTGCCAATAGTTTTCCCTGATAACGAAAAGCAGACACACAGGTGGACAGTGGATAACTGTGAAGGGGAGAAGAGAACTCAGATAGTTTGGTTCTGCATCTGCAATGTTCCAGAACCCCACAACCATGAAGTTCTGATCAATTGCTTGGGCTTCAATCCTCAGCATAGGTGTGACTTTCTGCTGGGAACTTCAGCACACAAAAGTCCTCTGAACCCGACTCCTTGAAACTAAACGGTAGGCTAAACGACAGGAAATTGCATATTCTTTTCGTCATCTTAAACAGCTACAGAGCCCCAGGAATGGGGCCCAGAATAAACCACACATTCAAGTGTGAAGTTGGCAAATTTGTAATTAATGACTGGGGAAAAATACCCAGAGCAGCAGGCACATTTCAGGAATGGTAACCTTTGCTTGAAACCAGGAAGGGAGTCAGGAAACAAAGCAGGTAGTCAGCCACAGCAAGGTCGTGCCTGGAGAGAACACACGAAGACAGCTAGTGAAAGATCCTTACCCCGCGGCTGTTACGGAAGTCACATAAACCTGTGGACACTAAAGGAAAAAAAAAAACAATTAAAAAAACCAACAATTTTTAGCCGTGTGTGTGTGTGTGTGTGTGTGTGTGTGTGTGTGTGTGTGTGTGTGTGTAGGGGGGACTTTGCCAGACAGTGGAAATAAACTGATCTGTTTGAGGGCCTGGAGAGATGGGTCAGTGGATTAAATGTTTGCTGTACAAATATGAGGACCGAGTTTGAATCTTCAGAACTGATAGGCATGGTGGTCTCACTGTAATCTGAGGGCTTGAGATGCAGAGACAGGAGATCTTTTGGCAAGCTGCCTAACTAGACCAGCCAAATTAGACACACACTCTTTACTCTCTCAAAAGAAAGGAGGAGGAGGAGGAGCTAGAGGAGGAGGATGAGCAAGAGGAGGAAAAGGCGAAGGAGAAGAATAAGGAGAAGAAAACCCAGAAAAGGTGGTAACATTTTAGATATGCTCATTAATTCCCATTATATGGAGCTGACTTACCAACCAAGCTAGAAAAGAGATTACAGGCACTTGAATTCCTTGTTTTCTCTTAGGCAGCAGCTGACTTCTTTGTCCTTGAAGCTTCTCAGTGGAGTGGACCGTGGTCTGTTTTGATGAGTCTTCAAACCAGAGAGACAACCGTGCTGACTTCAGGATAGGTCAAAACCAATGGCTGACTTGATTACCACTGGTGCGCTGGAGGGGAGAGATGCAGAGACGCCTAGGATCTGACACCTATATAGTGAGTGGGATAGAAGGGACAGCAGAGCACTTGGCAACAGGATTGGACTTGACATTAATTCATAGGTTTATGGCCGGGCGATGGTGGCACATGCCTTTAATCCCAGCACTTGGGAGGCAGAGGCAGGCGGATCTCTGTGAGTTCGAGACCAGCCTGGTCTACAGAGCTAGTTCCAGAATAGGCTCCAAAGCCACAGAGAAACCCTGTCTCCAAAAACAAAAAAAAATTCATAGGTTTATGGCCCTGTTATTAGTTCAGTGTCTGTGAGTCCCTATGAGATTGCACGGGACTGACCTAGGAACTTTGCATATATGTTACAGCCATGTAACTTGGTCCTCTTATGGGACTCCTAACAGTGGGAACAAGGGCTATCTCTGACTCTTTTACTGGCTTTAGGGACCCTACTTTTCATACTGGGTTGCCTTGCCCAACCTTAATACTTGGAGTCTTACTGTGATTTGATATGCCATGTTTTATTGATACTCATAAGAGACCTGCTCTTTCACCAATGGTGACAGATGAAGAGGCAATTGGGGGTGGGTGGGAGAATGGGATGGGGAGAGGGATTGGGAGTGGAGGATGTTGGGGGAGGCTTGACCAGGATCTAAAATGAATAGATGAATAAAAAAAGAAAAACTATATTAATCTGTTGAGCAGACTGTGGCCTGCACGCTGCAGACTCATTAGACTAGCGAGCTCTACCTTGGAAGAGTCTCCTTTTCTCCCCTTTCTGAAGCTTCCGCCTGGAGCTACCCTAACCCTATGTGATTCTGGGAACAAATAGGGCGGATTCTCTCAGAGGTTCCATGATCTCCATCAAAATCTCTCCTCCAAGCCACCCTTAAACCCACAGTGGCAATCGCAGTCAGGGTAGCCTCCTGGAGACACTTCCGGGTCCTTCCTCAACAAAGCCTACGGGTGTCCTTGTTCTGTTTATTAATTTTCTCACCTTGTGTAACTTCCTCTCAGGTCTTAAAGTGCCCTGCACACTTCAGTATGACGGTCACTCCTTTATTCCTGTCTTCTTCCCACTGGTCTGTGGACGTTTTGGACAGAGAGGGACCCCTCTATTCCAAAGGAGGTGAGCCAGAGTCTGGCTGGTTAGACTAAATCAACGGGGGTGAGTGCATTCTTCCCTGGGAGGAGGTTGATCCTGAAACACGGCAATAGTGAGGGGCGTTTCGGAGTAAGGCTGTAGAGTTCTGCTCTGCTGCTTTTGAAGGACTTGGAGATTTTTTTTTGCTTTCTTTTTCCATTGATGTGTGTGTGTGTGTTGGCATGTGTGTGTATATGTGTGGGGTTCAAATGCATGTAGATGCCTGATGTTATTTTGGAAATCATTCTTGTTCATATTATTCATTGGGGCAAAGTCTCTTGAACCCAGAACTTAGCTCAACAGTACGGCTAGTCTTGTTATTGAGCTTCCTCTGATGACCCCCCTCCCCCATCTCTGCCTCTGAAGATGAAAGAGCAGGTGAGCTGCTGTACTAGCCTGGTGCTTATGTAGGTCCCAGAGATCCCTACTCTGGTGCTCAGCCTGTGTGGGAAGCGCTCTAACCATGATTTGTCTCTCCACCCCTTGGAGATTTCCCTAGACAACCTCAGAATGCCTCTGACTCTTCCACTCAATTTGAGCTCCGTGAGTGAATATTGCTCACTTACGACCAAAGTAGTGCCTTGGTCGGGCTCCATGGCTACTGTTCCACTCCCTTGAGCTATGCCAAACAATTTCTAGTTCAGTGGCTCACTGTGAGCATGGCGTTCCTTCGCAGACCTCTATTTCACTGGAATGACTGCCTATGCCTGCACTCAGTGTTACCTTTATTAAAGGATGAACACAAATGCCACTTCCCAGGTAGTAAGACTGTAGTGGCTCAAATATACAAGGGTGTCCTCTCTCTTTAAAGGGAAATTTAAAATTGACATAACTTCATGATATCACAAAGAACCCAGGCCTCTGTTTTATTGCTCTCTAATTTTTTGGTCTTGTCTTAAAACTTTAAGGCTACCATATAATCCAAGAAGGCTGCTGGACCTCCAGCCTTTGCCAGTCATCAAAAAAGCTAGCTTTTGCTGAAATCACCTTGAGGGAAAAAGTAGCTCAGAACTTAGTTGTTTGTAACTATGGGCATTTATTTATCGGTGTCACTTCTGGGTCTACAGTCCTATGTGGTGGCCCCATCAGGTCAAATGTTAGCTGCCAGCTGATACTGAGGTCTGAGTCATGTTTCTGTATGTTCGCCTTGGGCAGTAGCTGCTCAACAAGTGTCAGGAGCAGACCCTAAGGAGTTAATCCAGGAGGGTGCATATCCAGTAGAGTCCCATTGGCCATGTAAGTAAGATGGCCACAATTAAAGACAAGATGCAAAGCTGGGCGATGGTGGCGCACGCATTTAATCCCAGCACTCGGGAGGCAGAGGCAGGCAGATCTCTGGGAGTTCTAGGCCAGCCTGGTCTACAAGAGCTAGTTCCGGGACAGGCACCAAAGCTACAGAGAAACCTTGTCGCGAAAAAAAAAAAAAGATGCAGAGAAATGCTATAGTTTAAAGGGATAATGGTGTTATGATTTAGATCTGGGATTTCCCTCAAAAGTCCAGGAGTTGAAGGCTTGTTCACTAGTCTGTGGTGCTATTAAGGGACGGTGGACCATGTGGGTGTGGCAATTAGTAGGAAGTTAAGTCATGGGCATCACACCCTTGAAGGGATACCAGGGCCCCATGCCTTCTTATCTTTGCTTCCTGGCAATCATGATATAAATAGGTCCCCTTGTGTTCTTGTCATGGCATACTGTGCCACCACCAGGGCCAAAGTAAGCATGAATTGAAACCTCTGAGACTGTGAGACACACCTAATATTTCCTCCATTTAAAGTGGCTAACTCAGGGAGCTAGAGAAATGGCTTAGTGGTTAAGAGTGCTTACTTCTCTTGCAGAAGACTTGAATTGCACTCCCAACAGCACATGCCTTGGCTCACAAATGCTGGGGATCGGACAAGCCTCTGCTGAACTCTGTGGGCACCACCTACACGTATGTATACACACCCGCCGACATTCTAGACCCACACTCTAGGACACATCATTTAAAATCATAAAAAAGATCTTTAAATTTGGTTATTGGTTAGCTTGGCTGTTTCATCACAGTAATGAGAGACTGTCCTTACAGGTGGATTTTCTAATTCTGTTAGAAGATGGAGCCAAGAATCGACCCTAAATTCTAACCTACTATAGACATCATTGTGGGATGCTGGGACGAGGCAGGAGGTTGGAAGGGGCAATGGAACATATCTATTAGCCTTAGAATCATTTTGAGAGTCACACACAAAGCTTCCCAGTTATATTTCACTGGCCAAAAATTTCTCTCCCAGCTATTTTGGGCACTGGGACAACAGGGAAATACTTTTTTTTCCTTCAGATTACCGTATATTCAGCTAATAATTGGGATTCTGTTGACAGGTCAGAAAGGGGGAAAGTGGAACAGCAGTTCAGCAGTTTCCCCACAGCATGCAGCAAGGTGTGCGATTGCTGCGCTTCTCTGTGGTGTGTTGTCTTGAGCTGGAGCTTCGTCCCTGCTGCTGGGTGGATTCACCAAAGCCAAAGCCACATGTAAATGATTATCCACCCTGCCATCAGCTGTTGTTCGACTGTTGCTGTGGCAGGCAGAAAGCACACCATTTGATCTCTCAAGCTCAGTTTGCTTGACTCGTATCCGCTCTTTCCCCAAATATAAAGAACTGGACTAGAAAGAGTGGCTGTGAACGGCCCCTAAGGAGAAAATCGATCTGTTACTGAAACTCCAACCCTTCAGTGTGTGCTGCTGAGAAGGGGCAATTTCACAAAAGGCCTTCCATGGCATCAGTAACCGCAAGATGGGAAGACCTTCTACAGTGTGTCTTTCAACTTGTGAGTTTGGACCACTGTGTCCTAACTTTGATTCTGGGTGCAGGAAGGATGCGTTGGTGGAGTTCCTACAGTCTGCTGTCTACTGCCCGCCGGGAGAAGCAGGATTGCTGGGGTTGCAAGTCTCCTTGACTTGGGTGTCACCAACTGAGAACACTGTGGAGACACAGGTCAAAACCTGTCTCCAAGTTCCTTGGCTGGAACAGCCTTGCGGAGGGAAAGGGGGAAGGAAGGAGAGGAAGGAGGAGAGAGAAGGGAGGAGGGAAGGAGATGGGAGAGGGAGGTCTCATGGGATCCTTACTGTCCTGAGAGCACTCCTCCAGCGTCCTGCTTGACCAAGTTCACCGCCAACTCCACCGCCCACAGGAGGCCTAGGGCGAGGTGGGGCGGGGCGGGGCGGGGCGGGGCTGGAGGGTGGCGGGGCGGCGCGCAGTTGTCAAGCTTGCGCCGGGAGACTTGTCTTTGCTCTGTGGCTGCCGCCTGTGCCTACAAAAGCGAACAGGAGACCCAAGCTTCTTGGTACAGACTGTAGTCCCGGAGCCTTCCCGTGCCCGCTTGGCCCCCGTCGGGCCACGTCCCGGAGCTGCCACCTGCAGCCAGGCCGCCAGCCATGCCAGCCGCGCCCGCCCTGCGCCCGCCGCCACCGCCCGCGACCCCGGCCCCTCCGGCACCCACCCGCCCTGCGCCTCCAACTCCGGGTAAGTGCCCCTGGCGACTGTCGGTTGGAACCCCACTCTGGAGCGAAGGGGCAACAGAGGTAGACCCCACGGGGCTGCGCTGTGCATGCGTCGGTGCATGCGTGCGTGTGTTGTGTGCATATGTGCACTTGTGCAACCCCTCTACACCACGGGGAAACTCACTTGCAAGGCGGTGACAGCGGCTGGAGCTGCTCCCCTTTCTAAGTAGCCAGAGCGCCATTCCTGGAAAAACACACTGGGCAGGTGCTGCAAGGCTGCAGGAGGAAAACGCACAGAGGGAACTGTCAATGATTGATTGTCTTCGTGGGCCAGGCGCTAGTCACCTAGGGACCTCCCTCATTCCATACTTTCTTGAAAGAATCTGTTTTGACGAAGCCACCTCCTTGCCTAGGATTACCCCCAGAGTGGTGGAGTAGTTTCTAGAACCCTGTTCTCCGGAGTGCTGATCTAGCTAGAGAGACAGACACTGAAGAACAAAGGGGGACCAGGAAAAACACACTACAGGCAGAGCATTTGGGCATCAACAGGATAAATCAGAGCGGGAGAAACCAAACCATCAATTCATTTCAAATATAGAGCCACGTTTTTCACTCCTTTCCACGTCTGGTTCTGGGGGCGAGGTGTGGTGGAGAAAGGATAAGGCTGCACCCGGGCTGGGCAGAGGCGTCTGGGGACACCTTCCCAGAGTATCTGCCTGCTGGGAGTGGGGGTGAGAAGTTGTGGAGGGAATTAGGTTGTTTGCTCCTGACAGTGAGTCATTTCTTCACCTCACTCCTTCCAAGCCCAGACCATCCTCTTCCTTCTACTTGGTGGTGGCTGTCCAGTGGAAGCCAGGTCCCATTGTCAACAACTTTTATAACACATGGTGGCGGCGGTGGGGAGATCCACCCTGTGATGAGTGTGGTAGCGGCTGCGGAATGGGGTCTGTGGATTACAGGGGTAATCTGCTGAGTTGGTGTTGTGCTAAGGGTCACAAGGAAATGGGGTACCCAGGGCTATAGGCAGGCACACATTAACCCCAGGGCAGGCAGCAGAAAGCAGAACCCCAGGGAGGTAAGCAGGGCTGGAGTACTGGTTTACCTACAGCCCAACTTCAGGAAAGCTTGTTGGTATGCAATTGTATTGTTAATGATGCCACAGGAGAGAGAGAGGTAGATGTGATTTCTGAGTTATACTCTCCAACTCACTTTTCATTTAGTGCTAAAGGTTTTAGAGCATGGTTCTTTTATGGCCAGCCCTGCTATGCTTGCCTGTCTGTGCCCTGAGTACTTGGTTCCCAGGGGCAATGCCCTCTGCCTGTGGAAGGGACCTTTGCACTGCTTTGCTTGTACAAGCTCAGAGCAAGGACTGGGTGGAATTGTATGTCCCCCTGGGGCAGCCCTTGACAAGGAACTGGTGAATCTTCAAGAGAACATTATCTAGCTCCCAGGCTCTTCACTAGGACAGCGAGTGAGGCACGATACCCTTTGCTTACCAAAGTTCCTGTGGCCTTCCATCAGGTTGATCGCCAGGCTCTTGGCTGACTTTGCCTGGCTTGCGCTGGTTTCTTGGCTCATTTGTCACCCATTCTTTCCTGTGAACAACTGCTAGCATGCTAACACACTAACTCACTCTCCTAGGAATTCTTCCTCAGTATCTGATTCCAAGGAACAACAACAAAACAAACAAACAGAAAAATCCAATCTCAAGACGGGGAGTCATTTCCCTCCTGGTCTAGTTTGCCTTCTGGTGCTGGTGTGAACACTGTAACCAAAAGCATCTTGGGGAGGAAAGGGTTTATTTTGGCTTTCTGGTTGCAGTCCACCAGGAAGGGAAGTCAGGCTAGGAACCTGGAGGCAGAGATGGAAGCAGAGGTAGTAGAAAGAATGCAGAGTACTGGTTTGCTGCCCATGGCTTGGTCCTCTTGCTTTTTGATATAACCCAGGTTGACTTGCCCAGCGATCACACTGCCCACAGTGAGCTGGACCCTCCCACATCAATCATTAATCAAGAAAATGCTCATCGACTTGCCTATAGGCCAGTGTGATGGAGACATCTCACAATTGAGGTTCCCTCTTCCCAAGTGACCTGACTTGAGTCAACTTTACAAAAATCAAACCAGCACACATTCCCTTTGCTTCTCTTTCTTTCTCTTCCCTTTTTCCTTCTCCCCATTTTTTCTTCCTGTGTTAACTTTTGAGGGCAGGATCTCGTGTAAACCAGGCTGGTCTTGAATTCATGATCCTTTTGCCTCCACCTCTTGAGTGCTGGGATTACAAATCTGTATCTCCATATCTGACAGCCTTCTCAGGCAATGTGTTCCTCCCCCATCTGCTTAAACAGCAGTGGACAGCCTGGGTCCTCTAGGATACCTTTGGATAAATTCACAGAAAGTGCCCATGGGTCTTGGTACCCAGATGGGGACTGGCAAGCTGCAGTGCTGTGGCCTTCATCAGTGTGCCTTTGGCAGTACATACAAGTGTTCTAGGGGGCACAGCCCTTGGGCTTGGGGCTCAGAGTAACAAAAACAAAGTGGAGAGTTGTTGGGCTGTCCCAAGTTCTCATTTCTCTCTGTGTCTCTCTGTGTGTGTTTGTATGTGTGTGTATGTTTGTGAAAATGTATGTATGCATGTATGTGCGTGTTTGTGTGTGCATGTGTATTATGTATGTGTGTGTGTGTGTGTGTGTGTGTGTGTGTGTGTGTGTGTGTGTGAAGCTCTCCCATTTCCCAGTCCAAGAGAAATTTCTCTCTTATGTTTCCCTTACTGTTTCAGGCAAATATTTTGCTTTTCCATGGACAAGCTGAGTAAATAAAGGCCTTCGTGTCTTTCTAAATGCAGCAAGGGGAAGGGAAAGCACTGGGTGAACCTGGGTCTCACAGCTTCAGTTATAGTGGCACCTCTCTGGGGTGAGTGGCTGCCTTCTCCCAGCCTGGTCTCTGCTCAAGCAGCAGCAGACAGCCTGGGTCCTCTAGGGTGCCTTTGGGTAAATTCACAGAAAGTGCCCTGTCCAGGCCCATGGGTCTTGGTGCCCAGACATGGCAAGCCGCAGTGCCATGGCCATCATCCGCGTGCCTTTGGCAGTACATACAAGTGTTCCAGGGGGTACAGCTGAGAGGACTGCTTCCTTAGAGGCCTTTGATTGATGAATGTTCCTTCCTTGGGGTCAAGGGTGTTCATGCCCCAAGTCTCCCCATTTTTAGGTGGCTGCCTGACAATGTCTAAATTCATCCTGCATGGTGGTAGACCCCCCCCTTTTTTTTCAAGACAGCTTTTCTCTGTGTAACAGCCTTAAATGTCTTGAACTCAATTTATGGACCAGGCTGGCCTTGAACTCACAGAGATCCGCCTGCTTGTCTCCAGAGTGCTGGGATTTAAGCCTGCGCCATCACCACCCAGCTGCCAGAGCCCCTTTTGAGGTGTCTATGGGGGAGTCATTTGAAAGGGGTGTTTCTGTGAACTGCATGGTAGTGTAGGTCAGAAATCCAGAAAAGTGGAGGAAGAGGACGAAGACATCGATCCTGGGAATTGGGGAGGGGCTTTGGGTTTCATTCCTAGTTATCCTATGTTTCCCAGAGATCCCTGGCAAGACTCTGAACTTCCCCGGGAATCCAAAGTCTTCACCTTCCTTTCCATAATGAGAGCCCTTCAATTTCCCTCAGCATCTTCTATGATTAAAGGGGAGAGATTTTCATGAACTCGTCAAACTGTTATTGAGCAAGCTTGTAAAGTACTTACTTGGGGATGAGAAGCCGTCTCCTAGGGACAGTGGCCTGTGTGGAGCCATCATCCCGTGGGCAGGAAGAGAGAAGAGAGATAAAGGCTGGGTCAGTGGTGGCATGAAGGGAACTCTCTAGAGCTGCCTGTGCCACCCTCAAGGCTAAGTATTCTCAGAAGTTTGCAGATGGCAAGGTTCCAGGTCTGTGTGGTTACAGAGTGAGGGCTCTCAAGTCCTTCAGACCTGCCTGCGAATCCTGGCTCTGAGACGTCAAGGCCACAAGACCTGTGACCAACCTACTCTGAGCTTCTTTCCTTTATTGGTAGGGTGGGCATGTTCCAACTGTTCTGTGACCGTGATGTACAATGCTTACCAGATACTACAACCAAAACCAATTGAAATTACTGACATGTTTAGGCAGAGAAGATTGTTTGGCTGTACCAGACTTTAAAGCAGCTTTGGGCATTTGAGCCATCTGGTGATGTAGGTAAAAATGGAGATTTGGGTTCAGAATGTCTTCGTGTCTGAGATGCCGCCTTTTGTACTAGCTCCTAAACTCTTGTAGGTGTTTCTTGTTTGGGGATCACACTTTTAATACAAGGTTCATGGTCATTCCTTCCCAGGAGAGTGTGGATCCTCAAGGGGGCTGAGCATGAACCTCTCCAGTGGAGTAGACCCCTTAGGCACTGCTCCTGCTCTGCCTGATGGCTTAGATGAAGTCGGTTGAGCTTCTTGTGGGTGTTGTTTTGGTTTCTCGGGTCTGCAGCTAGAGCTCTCTGGAGATTCAGTTTCTGTGTGGCAGAGACAGTTGGTCTCGGCAGATGCCAGTGTGTTTCCCCTTCTCAGCTGATGCCGTTGTCTCTGTCCATGGTCCCTGATCACACCTCCTCTGTCCTTTGCAATCCACCTTGGCCCTGTTAGAGGGCTTTCTCTGGTAGCAGGGGTTTGATTGGTCCATCTTTAGTGCAGTCCTGAAGCACTGGGCAGTTCCTGAGCATTGGAGACATCCCCAGCTGCCAGAGGGACACAGATAGTTTTCAGTGTCTGTGTCACCTGTCTCCTCCAGGCAGGACAGCCATGTCCACACTTGATGGGGATTCTTAGCATGGTAGCCCCAACTCCATTCAAATCCTTTCCCAGCTTCTGTTTTGGGGAGGATCCGCTGTGGGGTTTATTTGGGTTTGTGTGAGTAGCGACTAGCGACGGTGTGGGTGGGAGTCCTGTTTGCCATCTCCCAGGCTGGACAGTTGAAAGCCAGGGTACCTTCCTCTACTCTGTTCTGTTGCTCTGGTGATTCTGGGGACTGAGTTCCTCAGCTGGAGGAGCTGATATAGAGGAAGCCTTGTAGTCACACTGGGATTCATTAGAGCAAAACCTCCTGCCATGAGCCCTCAGCTTCTGGGCATTTATTAACGGAAGCACTTGCTTGTCTGCCTCTGGCCATCAGGGGGACCCTCTAAGGGGCCTCTACCAAAGTCCTTGTGCTTTCTACCTCCCTATTCTCGGTGAGAACTCTTGGCCCACACTTTCACTTTTGAAAATTTTGTACTTTTTATCTATTCATTTACTCTTTTTGAGACATGATCTCATATAGATCAGACTGGCTTCCAACCAGCTATAAAGCCAAGGGTGACTTTGAACTTCTGATCCTCTCGCCTCCACCTCCTGAGCACTGGAGTTACAGGAGGCTTTGCGAGCATTAGGTAAGCCTCTACCAACTAAATTACACCCCCATATCCGATCGGTTCTCGCTTCTAAACGACTCTTCGGGGGTGTTAAGATGAAAGTAAAAGCGAATGGCTTTCTGTGCCGCCCTTAATCACTGGAAGGGCAGCTTGATGTCAGTTTTGAAATTTACCTAAATTCACCTTGTTTCTAAATCATTAGTCCATTGTCCCAATATTGAATAAAAATGATTCCAGCTTGCCTGCGTGGCTTGCAATCATCTTTGATTCCATATTAAATTATAGCATGCAATGGTAGCTATTTGGAGGCTAGAGTTTCGTTATTTCCTTGAGTTTCTGAGAAAGCACCCTTGTGACCGGATCTCTGTAGTGCATGCTGCAGATTCTTAAACAGGGGGTTGTGACCCACATGGGCTTGTGTAACCAAACGTGAGGCTGGGGGTCACAAAACACTTGGCAACAGAAAGGTTTCTGAACACACAACCAAAAATTAATTCAAAGGCCAAGTACATAATGAGCCAGAGGTGTTTCCGCCAGTGTTCATGGTGTCTCCTCACATGATTTCATTGCACTTTCCCCTTTGCATTCTGCCATCCTCTTTAACCCCAAGGAATCTTGGGTAAAACACCTTGGCTCTGATTCAAGAGCAGTGTATTTTATGAACTGAAGTGTTTTCATCCCCGTTTATACAAAGTTTCCTGCTCTTATAAAAGCACAACGATTCAATTAGAAAAGACTTCTGACGGTTTTTAATGTTTTCATGTTGCCATTCACCAACATGCAAGTATAAAATTAGTAATATTTGTAATGTTTCAGAATGATTGACTTTAATAATAGTTGTTTAAATTTCTGGCTTGAGTTTCATAAAGAATGATTCAATGAATTTTGACTTGGGATTAGGACAGGATTTCTAACAGTTTCAAAATGGTCCCAAACATATTGTTGCCACCTCTTTACTATGTATTTATGCAAAATGGCATTCGCAGTATTGATAATTATGAAATCAAAACATCTGTCAACTCTTGAGAGACACTGAAGATGCCTGTACCCTACAGAATCAGAGCTGTCGGCACTGGCATTGGGTTCTTGTGACCGGGCTAGAGAGATTAAACTACTTGCTGTGCAAGTATACGGACCTGAGTTTGGGTCTCTGGCAGTCATGTAAGAAGCTGTGCATGGTAGCACATGCCAGCAATCCTAGCCCTGGGGAGATAGGCACAAGAAGATCCCCAGGGCTCCTTGGCCAGCTGAAACTGACCTCCAGCTTCAGTGAGAGAGCGCTTCAAAGAGAAAATAAGGTGGAAAATGATGGAGGAAAACACCTGCTATCAACTTCTGGCTTCCACATCTACATGCATGTACACATGTCCTTCTCACGCATGCCCTTTGATCAGATGCACGCCTACCTCCCGAGAGACTGTACACTCCCTCGGGACAGGCAATGTGTCCCTTATCTGTGTTTCCCACTCACGGAGCTTCTGCAGAGAAGCAGATCCCACAGGCATGGGCTCCTGCGGGACTCCCCAGGAAGGTGGGGAAAGCTTGGGAAACCCCACTGTCTCTGAGCCTAACTCCTCTACCCCTCAGCTCCTCCTGTTCTCTCAGGAACTTATGCAGTGTTTACATAGCCTTGGACAGACCTGCGGATTACAATGGGGAGGAGCTGGCTGCTGTTTAGAGTGGGTTTGGCTTCTTAGGGTTTTACCTTCTTCCTTGGCTGTGGGTCACATGACTCTTCCAACACCTCTCACAGTGTGTGTGTGTGTGTGTGTGTGTGTGTGTGTGTGTGTGTGTGTTCATACCAGAGGACTACCTTGAGTGTTGTTCCTCAGTAGCTCGGCAATTTGTTTTTGAGACAGTGTTTCTCATTTGGCTTGGAACTTGTCAATTAAGCTCGGTTGGCGGCAATGGATCTACCTTATGGTCTCCCCAGTGCTGGGGCTTCAAGCAGGTTCCACTGCACCAAGCTGTTTATGTTTATGCATGGATGCTGAGGATGGAACTCAGGGCATTAGACTCGTGCAGAAAGCACTTTACCAAGCAAGCCCCTCTCCCCAAACCCTCTTCTCACAGTTTTATAGTAAACTCCTTACACCAATCAACACATTTCTAGTTAAAGCTCTCCCCTGGCATTTTCAAAAGTTGATTTAAAACACACACACACACATGCACACGCACACGCACAAACTTATTGAAGCTTCTGGAGGGAAGCTGGCATGTGTATCAAGTTTCCATTATACATTGAAATTAACGTATAAGAAACATATGTCACTAAGTATTTTTACCTTATATTTTGCAGTAAGAAAGCATATAAAATGATTTCATGAGCTCAATTTGCTTTTCAAAGTGGCTCAGAATAATTAATAGGCATATCCTAGAGCTGAAGTGTATTTATGGAGGGAGGGAGAGAGGGAGCGAGGGAGCAAGGGAGCCAGCAAGGAGACTCACAGAGGCCCTGGGCACCACAGGGTCCTGCTCTCACAGAGGCCCTGGGTGTCACAGGGTCCTGCTCTCACAGAGGCCCTGGGCACCACAGGGTCCTGCTCTCACAGAGGCCCTGGGTGTCACAGGGTCCCGCTCTCACAGAGGCCCTGGGTGTCACAGGGTCCCGCTCTCACAGAGGCCCTGTGCACCTCAGGGTCCCGCTCTCACAGAGGCCCTGGGCACCACAGGGTCCTGCTCTCCCAGAGGCCCTGGGTGTCACAGGGTCCCGCTCTCACAGAGGCCCTGGGCACCACAGGGCCCCTCTCTCACAGAGGCCCTGGGCGTCACAGGGTCCCGCTCTCACAGAGGCCCTGGGCACCACAGGGTCCCGCTCTCACAGAGGCCCTGTGCACCTCAGGGTCCCGCTCTCACAGAGGCCCTGGGCGTCACAGGGTCCCGCTCGCACAGAGGCCCTGGGTGTCATAGGGTCCCGCTCTCACAGAGGCCCTGGGTGTCACAGGGTCCCGCTCTCACAGAGGCCCTGGGCACCACAGGGTCCCGCTCTCACAGAGGCCCTGGGTGTCACAGGGTCCCGCTCTCACAGAGGCCCTGGACCACAGGGTCCCGCTCTCACAGAGGCCCTGGGTGTCACAGGGTCCTGCTCTCACAGAGGCCCTGGGCACCACAGGGTCCTGCTCTCACAGAGGCCCTGGGTGTCACAGGGTCCTGCTCTCACAGAGGCCCTGGGCGTCACAGGGCCCCTCTCTCACAGAGGCCCTGGGCGTCACAGGGTCCCGCTCTCACAGAGGCCCTGGGCACCACAGGGTCCCGCTCTCACAGAGGCCCTGGACCACAGGGTCCCGCTCTCACAGAGGCCCTGGGTGTCACAGGGTCCTGCTCTCACAGAGGCCCTGGGCACCACAGGGTCCTGCTCTCACAGAGGCCCTGGGTGTCACAGGGTCCCGCTCTCACAGAGGCCCTGGGTGTCACAGGGTCCTGCTCTCACAGAGGCCCTGGGCACCACAGGGTCCTGCTCTCACAGAGGCCCTGGGTGTCACAGGGTCCTGCTCTCACAGAGGCCCTGGGCGTCACAGGGCCCCTCTCTCACAGAGGCCCTGGGCGTCACAGGGTCCCGCTCTCACAGAGGCCCTGGGCACCACAGGGTCCCGCTCTCACAGAGGCCCTGGACTACAGGGTCCCGCTCTCACAGAGGCCCTGGGCACCACAGGATCCCGCTCTCACAGTGGACCTGGGCACCACAGGGTCCCGCTCTCACAGAGGCCCTGGACCACAGGGTCCCGCTCTCACAGAGGCCCTGGGCACCACAGGGTCCCGCTCTCACAGTGGACCTGGGCACCACAGGGTCCCGCTCTCACAGAGGCCCTGGGCACCACAGGGTCCCGCTCTCACAGAGGCCCTGGACCACAGGGTCCCGCTCTCACAGAGGCCCTGGGCACCACAGGGTCCCGCTCTCACAGAGGCCCTGGGCACCACAGGGTCCCGCTCTCACAGTGGACCTGGGCACCACAGGGTCCCGCTCTCACAGTGGACCTGGGCACCACAGCGTCCTTCTCTCACTGCCAAGTATCGGGTTATAGACGTTGTGAAGACAAACAGCTTGGGTTCAGCGTGCATTTTCTCTTTGAGACACATTCTCTCACATGTATAAAACCCACGTGTGTCTGGTCAGAGACTCCAGTAGTCCACACATCAAAGGCTTCTTGCAGACAACTGGCACTTGTCAGTAATAACATAGCCTGGGTAACAGCAGATGGTGCCAGAGGTAGCCGCCTCTGCACTGATGCTAAAGACGGGCCTGGCAGGCCAGACTGGTTAACATAAAAGCAAGTGTAAGGACATCATGTCCCAAGTCATGTTCTTAACCTGTGCACATGTTGAGAAAACCAAAACGATAGGTTCTACTTCAAAAATAGAAAGGAAACAAAGAAGTTGAGTATATTAGCATCAGCTCCCTTTATATTTTTGGATTTGGGGACACCTGCAGCCCGAGGCTTGTAGAGGCCCCAGCATCTGACTTAAGAGAAAGTCCCAGTTTGTGGGTGGAAATTTGCTGGGGTTGGCTGTGGAAGTCACTTGGTGCTTTCCCTCGAGCACTGGTTTATTAAGCTAGACTTTTGATGACCTGATTGTTTTATGCCCAGAGCAGACAGCTGCAGAGCTTTCTCTGCTCTTAAAGAGGGTGTTTTTTGAAGATGTTGACACCGTGAGAGGAAGACAGTCACCAAGCTCACCAGGAGGGACTCTGGGAGCCCGCTGACAGTCTAGGGTCCCGCGTCCCAGCCATCTGTGATGGTTGCTTCCTGCTTTCTATACCGTTTGGTCTGTTATAAAGCAAAACCAGCACATCTGCCCGGCCTCTCTCTGTTTAGTTGCTTATATTTTCTTCATGGCCAGTACCAAGTGGTGAAGCATGTTGGTGGAGGGGCAGGGGTAGGCGTAGAAGCAGAGTGGGCTTCCTCCCTGGACTCCAGGATGCTGGCTGGGACAAAGGCACAGTGTGCGGGTTCTTAAGAGCTCTTAGGAGTGTGGCAACAGTTAGGGAGGCTAAAGAAGGCTCAGTGGGCCAAGTGTTTGCCATGCAGGAGGATCTGAGTTCAGATCTGCAGTACCCAGGTTAAAAGTCAGATGTGACGACATAGGCTTTTAATCCCTTGCTGGGGAGAGGGCAGGGAGATCCCTGAGGCTGGCTGGCCAGCTAGTCTAGCCAGGCAGTGAGTTCCCCTGCAGTGAGAGAGAGATGAGAAGGCTCCTCTGGTAGAGGCACTTTTGTCTTGAGCCTGGTGACCTGAGTTTGAGCCCCAGAATCCCTGTGAAGGTGAAGGAGAGGGCCAGCTTCACATTTTCTGACCTCCAGACTCACACATCCGCACAACTGTACACTATTGTGTGTGAGTGAACGCACATAATAATTACACATAAGAAATAAAGTGGAGAGTGATTAGGAAGACACTGGGTCGCTCTTACACACACAGGCACACATGTGCACACATGAACACACACACATGTGCACACAGACACACACAGAGATCATGAATGGTGGACTTTTTGCAGGATGGAGTAGAGCACTAAGTATCTGTTCATTTTATGGGGAAACAGGAAAGTTTTACATTTCCTATGTTGCCTGGAGTAACTGTTAGAAACTCTGCCTTCCTGACGCATGAGCCGTCTCCATCTGGAGATTGGCGTTGTGTTTCTTCAACCTACAATTAACTACCTTCCTCTCATACAGCCAGTCATAGGCATGACACTTTCTTAGTTTAGTAACTTTCTTCCTTACATGTTCTTCATTCTTTCCATTTTCTCGACGATATCTCTTTTTAGGATAATAGCTTTAAAATTAGGTTACCAGGACAACCACTGATAACTGCCACGAACTAGCCACTCATTCACTCACACATAATTACTGAGAGTCTACTCCATGCCAGTGTGGTCGACACAGCAACGTCATGGTAACTGTGGTATTAGAGCTGGAGGGGCCAGGGCAGAGGTCAGAGCATCTCAGTTCCTCCCTTGGGACTGTACAGAGGGTTGGTGCTGGGGCGGACGATATGTGTCCTTAGCGGATGACTCAGAGTGGGGCGTGGGGTCTCTGGAGGACCTGAGCGAAGGAGGGGTCTATGAAATAAATGGTCGAAAGGCACTCCAGTGAGCTCTGGGAGATCCGTCACTGGCATGTTCACACACACACATCTTTATAGGTGCACATGTATGTAAGGGGGGAACATCACATGTGGGGTCACCTCTCAGTGAGTCCGTGGAGAACTCCAGGGCATGCGTGACACCTAGGAGTTGTCGTTTTGGGCAGCTTTCTTGTGTTTCTCTGGCCTCTGTCAACCATCATTGATCAGGCTGGGTGTGAGTGTGGAGTATCTGTGTGGGACTCACGGGTGAACGGAGCAAGTCAGGCAGCAGAAGGTAATGCATGGGAAAATGGGCATAGAGGGGCCCTCAGTGCCAATACAGCAAGAACAGGGGTTAGAGATAGTGCCTACCTGGAGATGGGGGCCTTTTCACCAGCCAGAGGCATGCTGGATCTGCAGAAAACTGACTGAGAAGTTTTAGATAAAATGTAGGTCAGAATAGCTGAGCATGGTGGCTCACACCTTTAATCCCAGAGGTCAGGAGGCTGGGGTACAGTGATCTTTCTGAGTCTGAGGTCAGCCTGGTCTACATAGCAAAATCCAGGGTAGCCAGGGCTGCACAAAGAGACCCTGTCTCAAAAGGAGGAGGAGGAAGAGAAAGGAGGGAAGGAGGGAGAGAGAGAGAGGACAAAAAGGTAGAAAACCCCATGTATGTGATTGACATGCTTGCCTGGCACATTCTGAAGGTTACAGACTCAGGCTGCCGGCTGTTTTCATTAATACCACCTGTGGCTTCCCTCATCTAATGCCTGTACACTGCTATGCACCTCAGTCCATGCTATGCAATAACTTGGTGTGCAAATCCATTTATTTAGTAGACTCCACTCTTGCAAGCCATGTTTCTTCTTCTTCCTCCCCCTCCTCCTCCTCCTCCTCCTCCTCCTCCTCCTCCTCTTCTTTTCTTTCTCCTTTCCCTTCCCTTTCACCTTCTCCTTCTTCTTCTTTCGCCACATGGCAAGAAACAGTATTGAAAGGTTTTCTAAAGAAACTTAGCCATCACTCCCTAGGGAAGCCAGGAGCTGCCAGGGGTGACTGGAGGTTCTGAGGCCATCTGTGTTTGATGTCCTCAGAGAGTGGTGTGGGCTCTGTGGTGGAACTGTTCTTCTTGCAGGGAAGCATCCTGCTTTGGTGGCACTGTGGTCACAGTGTGCTGATTGTTTGCTGCGCACACCAGAGCTTATGGCTGGCACCTCACTGCCGCCTTTACAGGTGTGCCACAGAGGGGGGATGCTGGACCCTGTCAGCATCTGTGATGCTCTCCCGGCCCCTGCTTCTCTGAGTGGGTGCTCTGTGGACACCTGATGCTGTGTCTAGTGTCCATCATCCTTTTCCTTCTTCAGGTTAGAGAAAAACCACACCTAATCTGAATCCCGCCCGAGGTAGAAAAAATGCTTTCTCTTAGTCTGCTTTATGCCGACAATCTCTTTTGTTTGGACTCTTCATTCACTTTAGAGAGTTTTTTTTTCAGTCTGTCTGCAGGGACATCAGGACGCTCACCTGTTTATCACCAGCTCTGGGAACAGGATGTGACTGTGTTTTGCCCTGTGGGATGCTGACTGACTTTACAGCTAGGGCAAAGCTGAGCTCTGGCTGTTTTGCTGATGCGTTGATGCCCACTGCTGAGTCTAGTATCTGTTCCATTTTCTGCTTTTTTTTTTGTTTTTATTTGCGAGACAGAATTTCTTTTTTTTTTAAAGATTTATTTATTATGTACACAGTGTTCAGCCTCCATGCCTGCAGGCCAGAAGAGGGCGCCAGATCTCATTACAGATGGTTGTGAGCCACCATGTGGTTGCTGGGAATTGAACTCAGGACCTCCGGTAGAGCAGTCAGTGCTCTTAACCTCTGAGCCATCTCTCCAGCCCGCGAGACAGAATTTCTATGTAGCTTTGGAGCCTGTCCTGGAACTAGCTCTTGTAGACAAGGCTGGCTTTGAACTCACAGAGATCCGCCTGCCTCTGCTGGGATTTAAGTTAGGCACCACTACCACCCGGCCACCTGTTCCATTATCTCCGCAGACCAGGAAAGTTTGTTTTAATTCGTGATTACAAAGGACAACATAAGCACCAGAACTCTTGTTCAAAACGACTCAGGTTCCACGAAGAGTTGCTTTAGTGCCGGCTGATGGTCTGCTTGGTGACTGCTGTCTGCTCACTGGCTGCAGCTGTGGTTGTATATTTATCAGGGGCTGCTTGCCTATTGATAGGTGCTTTCATATACAAATATTTGTATTCAGACAGCCTTTGCACCCTACACAGTCCTCCTGAGACTGGATTTGTGACTTTACTTTTGTTGACAAAGGATTTCTATTTCAACACAAGCCTTCTTAGGGATTTTTACCAGAAAGTCAAGTGGATTACACAAACCACCATGTTATTGAATATTTATGAGAAGTGTCTTGCCAATCAGGTGTACCCAACTCTCAGATAACAACACAGTGTAGCGAGGCAATATCTGTCTTCCATGGAATTCATACATTTCATTTGTATTATTAATTGGCACAAAATCATTCAAAACATTTACCTATTATTTATTTTGCAACCAGCTCCACTATTTCCCAAATGAACCATTCATTTCTCATGAATATGAATGAAATCTATATTTAAAATATTTATTTTAAAATTATATGCATGTGTGGTGGTATGGGCACATGCGTGCAGGTCTCTGTAGGTAGAGACCAGAGGAGGGCACTGGACCCCCTGGACTGGAGTTACAGTGTTCCTGAGCAGCCGCTGTGGATGCGCGGATCTGAACTCTACTCCTCTCCAAGAACATCAGGTGTTCCTAGCCACTGACCAACCTTTCCATCCCCATAAAACTGTATATTTTTGAAACACCCTTGTTAAAATTATTTTAATTGCTTACTATTCAGCTATTTGTGGTTCACTGATGTGGTCTTACTAGGAAGTCAACATCACTTAAAAGAGGGTTTGGGGGGCAAGGGTTTGAACTCACCATGTAGTTCAGATTAGCCTCCAAGTCATGGCAATCCCCCTGCCCCAATATCCTGAGGGCTGGGATTACAGGTGTACACCACCACATTCCACTCTAAAAAAGTGACCACGTCGCTCTTCTGTTCTGTACAGTAACAGGGAGGGGGACTCTCTCTGTTCAGATACACACATGACCCAGGGACAAGTAAGTCCCAGGTGCAGGTACTGACCGATGGTTCAGGTGTCTTTGTATCCGTCTAACTCATCCAAACAGACTTGAGGAAACGAAGACATGTGAGTTTGCTCTTTAAAAAACAAAATACCAGATGGGCAGTGGCGATGCACGCCTTTAAGCCCAGAGGCAAAGGCAGGCAAATCTCTGAGTTCCAGGACAGCCAGGGCTTCACAGAGAAATCTTGAAGGTTTTTTAAATTTTATTTTTATTTTATTTTTTATTTTAATGGTGCTGTGGATGAACTCCATGGCCATAGGTATGTTGGGCAGGTGCCCTACTGTGGAGTCAGTGACCCACTGACCAGTCCAACCCTGGGACTTTGCCTTTCTAGTGCTTTCTGTAGCCCTATAGGGAATGTACTTCTTACTTTTCTATGTCATCAAACATCTGACAGAAAGTAACTTCTGGGGAAGCAAAGTTTGTTTTGGCTCACAGTTTGAGCAGATAGAATCCACTGTGTGACAAGGTGTGGTGACAGATGGCTTCTCGGCAGCAGGGACATGCGACAGGCCCTTGCTCATATCTCAGCAGAACAAGGAGAGAGGACCGGGCCTTTCAAGGAGCCGCTTCCTCCCTTGGGCTCCACCTTCTAAAGGTTCTGCAGTTTCCCAAACAGGATCTCTTTGGCGGCCCAGTTGTTCAAACACAGGAATCTGGGGGCTATATCTTACCTTTAGACCCTAACAGGGAGAAGTGTGCTAAGTCTCCCTCCAGCCTGGGGTGTCTGAAGTGCTGTAGACACTGACCAGTGGCCTGGGAGTCTAGAGTAACCAGATGGCCCTAGTCAGTGGTGGTCTAGCATCTATATGGCTGGAAGAGAAGCGGGCACAAGGTGGTCCTTCCGAAAGGATCTACCGAATAGCCTTTCTTACATAGCACTCAGCCAAGCTACTAAGATCTCTGCTCGAGTTAGGTTTAACAATTCAGGCCAAAGAAAGAAACCTCAGGGCATGGAAACTCCACCCTTTTGGGATTTCATGTAGTGGGTGACAAAGCCTCAGGGACGTAGTTGTAGGTGAACTGGCAGGAAACACTAAACCCAAGGACAGGAAGGAAAGAGCAGCTGTCCCCAGAGATGGCCCCTGCGGACTCAAAGCAGGCCAGCCTCCTCAAGTGTCCTAGAGAGAGACAATGTGACGGACACGGTAGACTGGCAAGAACGCTGGCCAAGAGACTGTTCAAGTAGAGTTTAGGCCACTTCAGAACCAGTGAGAGCAAAGAGGAGCTGGGGAGATCGTGCCAGGCAATGGCCAGAATGCCCATCTGGAGGAAAGGGAGCCGGAGAGAAGGGTCATCATTCCTGCCAGCTCCGGGAGCAAACGGGGCCATGTTCATAGCAATGCCCAGTGTGCTGAGTCCCAGCAATCCACTCACACAGGCCCTCTACCTGCAACCTCAGTCCACAGAGCATTGAACCACTTAAGTCTCCTGTGGCTCCTCCTCTTCCCCCAGTTGCTATGCAACTTCTGACCCCTCCCTCTTTTGACTTATTGCTGTCACATTTCTTCCCGGTTTCTGCTGGTCCTGTGCAGGGCGGCAGGCAGGGGTGGCTCTTCTCACCTGTATCTGGTCACCTGGGGCCCAGAGCTCATACAAGCTTTGAAAATGTAACCCCTTACCCCGCTTCTCCCTGTAGCTCGGAGGTTCTTAAACCAACAGGGTTAAGTGCCATGTTGTCCCCCATTATTTTTCTCTGAGTTGGGGTCTTAAACTCGCTATGTACTGGAGGATGACTAAACTTTGGATTCTCCTGCCTCCATTTCCCAAGTGCCGTATTCCAGATGTGCACCCCACATCCAGATTATGCAGTACCAAGGAGAGAACGCAGGACCTCATGAGTGCTAGTACCCTACCAGCCTACCTATGCTCCAATTTCTGTTCCCTCTCCAGACACAGAACCTGTGCTCTTCTCCCAGGAACTCAGGAGCCTGGGCACAAAAATGCCTTCCCTGATATTTCCTAGCCTTCCTGCTCTTGTGACAACTGGTGCCAATAAAGGTGTATACCCAAGTCTGGCCTGTTGGCTGTTCCCTATGGAAGATAACCATGGGTTACATCCTTTGTCCTTGTTCTCCATGGCATGTTTTGATAATATCACAAGTTCCTCACTATTAAATAAACACTTGCAGACAAACAACACTCCTAGGAGGACCCTGGATTTTGACTCTCTAGCCTTGCTACTCAGAGTGTGGGGCAGGACCAGTAACATTGATTATTGAGAAATGCAAATTCTGGGGCCCACCCCCAGAAGACTGGTCGGATACCAGTGTACATTTAACAAGTCTCAGGTGGTTTCTGAGCACTCTGATATGCAGGAAGGTCTGGACTACAAGACACAGCTAATTGGAAATTAGCCAGCAAGCTGCTGGCTTAATCATTAACATAGGCACTCAAGGAGGCAGCAGATACAGGAGGGGAGAGCTCAGAGCCTGGGTACCTCCATTTTTTTTGTCCTAGGGTATCTTTTTATTTTGTCCTCGGGTGTCTTTAGGCTGTCTCCTGAGGTCCTGGGACCTCCAGGAAAGAGAAGCCTGCTTTCTGGCTGCAGGAGGGGGAGGAGTTTCAGGCAGTAACTGTGGCAGAGTTGGAAGTGGCACTGTGATGTGCGATGGGTGGGAACCGGGCACCAGCTGAGAGTGAGTGAGTAGGTCTAGGGAGAAGGGTGCTTTACTTGAAAGGTGCCAGGGTTAGGCCTTTAAAACAAGGAAGGTATGCTCATTCAGAGATGCTCCGGAAGTGGGGCGTGGTGGCACACACCTGTAATCCCAGCACTTGGGAGGTAGAGGCAGGAGGATCAAGATCCTCTTCATCTTCAGCTATGTAGGGCGTTCAAGACTAGTCTGAGCTACATGAGATACTGGAGGCAATCTGGGGGTCACAGCCCTTCTCATGTGGCTGTTGTGAACAGTTTAGGAAAAAACAGTCAGGCAGAATAGACTAAGGACTGGCAGGTGCCACTCACAGAGACCCTGTCAGGTGCTGGGACTCCGTGCTGGCAGGCACTTAGGGACATGGTTGCCAGTGGGTCAGCCGATAAAACCAATGCAAAGTAGAGACACTTGCAAGACAATAGCAGAGAAACAAACTTAATCTCCCTTTGAGTGTCTCAGTCACGGTCACGAGGGCAGTAAAGATCAAAGGTGACGCCGTGTGGGAGAGCCTGGTGTGTCACCAGGGATGGCAGTGTATACAAAGCACCGTAATACTTTGGTTTTCTCCATCAGTGACTCCAGTTTGCAGCCTGTGGATGATGGCTGGGTTCCTGAAGTACAGAACGGAAGCATTTCCACAGCTTTCTGTGAGGCCATGTTCCAGCTTTAAAATTCCTTTAGGAAACTCTCCTTGGGGTGTTTGCATTATCAACTGTGACTTCACAGATGTTTCTCTGATTGCATACCCACAAGTGAGCAGAGTGAGTTTGTTCCCAAACAGTGTCTGGAAAATGCCCAGAGCAAGTGACTCGGTGCGAAGGGAAATTTCTTCCAGTCCCCCTCCCCATCTCTGCCTCCTCAGTGAATAGTCTCAGTGCTGAATCTGCAGACTGTAGCAATTCATCTGGGGAAATCACCAGGAACGGAAAGGCCAATAACAGGGAACATATAAAGGGGAATTTCCCTGTTAGGGAGAGCGAGTTAGTAATTCTCTATTAGGTGCGGTAACTTTTTATTTTTATTTATTTATTTATTTTGTATTTGTTATTACAGGGTATTTTAAAACACCAATTTCCCCTTTTTTTGTTTATTTTAGAGATAGAGTTTCTCTGTGTAACAGCCCTGGCTGTCCTGGAACTCACTCGGTAGACCAGGCTGACCTTGAACTCACAGAGATCTGTCTACCTCTGCATCCCCAAATGTGGAAAATCCTGCACCATTGGAGAGCCCATCGGGGCCAAGCAGGACGCCGGTTCCCTCAGTGTGAATGAGACATTGTGGCTGTTTGGGACTGTCCTATGTGTCTTTCTATTGCTGTGATACATACCATGACCAAGAGCAACTTGGGAAGGAGAGGGTTTATTTGGCTTACATGGCCTGATCATAGTCCATCACTGAAGGAAATCAGAGCGGGAATGCAGAGGAAGGGACCACAGGGGAATGCTACTTACCACCTTGCTCCCAGGCTCACTTTCAGCTGTTTTTGTTATACAGCCCAAGCCCATCTGCCCAGGGCTGGCACCTTTCACTGTGGCCTTGGGCCCTCCTACATTAGTCAACAATCCAGAAAATGCCACCCGAATGTGCCTATGGGCCAGTTTGATGAAGGCATCTTCTCAATGAACTTTTCTCTTCCAAAATGACAAAATAGCAGGCAGGCAGAAAAACTGAAACCCAAAGGGATTGTAGCATGTTACTGCATGCTCCAGCTAATGAGACTCGCTCGGGTGGATTTAGTATTATTGGAGGTCTTCTTGTTCTACACTCGAGGCTGCAGTCACAAAATGAAGTTTGCCTCAACTTGGAGCAAATGGACCACTGTTGCCTAGTTGTCCTCGACACACTTTCCTTGATGGTTTTCCTTGTGGAAGGTGAGTGTTTGATCTCAAAGTCTTTCTCCCTCCAGCTCCAGCCCATTCAGTAGGTGGTCTGCTCAATGACAACGCTTGCTGCTCCAAATAGTGACACTGTTGCTTGTGACAGAAGGTGTGCAATGGCTGATCTTGTCAACTTGAACGGGTCTAGAGTCACCTGGGAGGCAAATCTAGGGGTGTGTTCTCGAGGACGTCTCCAACTCAGGCTAACTGAAGTGGGATGACCCGCAAGAACTGTAGTGGCACCAGGCCGTGGGCAGGAGTCCTGGGCTGACAAAACGAGATTATGTAGCACGATTAATAAAAACTCAGAGACAGAAATTGGTTCAATCTGAAGGTCAGAAAAGCAAAACAGTCAGCTACTGGCTCTTACCTTTACCTCAGTCCAAAATGATGATCCTGCTTCCAGGAATCTCAGAATGAGACTGTGTGTGAGAGCTGTCTCCTCCTGTTTTATATTCCTCTCTAGCGCTGGGATTAAAGGCGTGCACCACTACAGCCTGGTTTTATGGCAAACTAGTGTGGCTACTGGGATTAAAGGTGTGTGTCACCACTGCCTGGTCTGTAAGGTTGATCAGTGCAGTCATTTTACTCTCTGAACTCTAGGCATTTTAATTAAATACAGATGAAATATCACTACAAGATTGGACACCAGTCTTTATCTCTTTCTCCTTTCTGGCTATGGATGGAATGTAACCAGCTTCCTCCCCATCCTGCTTCCACGACTTTCCCCACATGGCAGACCGTATCCCAGAGCCCAAATAAACCTTCTATTTTGTAAGTCACTTCTGTCATGTTTCCTATTAGAGCTCCAAGGAAAGCAACAAATACAGTCACTAAAACAACTGCATTTTCCCTGGGGATCCCTAGTTCCTTGCTGTAGCCAGAACTCTGTAAGCTCCAGTGTTAGTAGGAAGGTGAGGGGCTGAATTCTCTGTCTTTCTTCGGACTATGTTGCTTCCAGTGAGCTGGGTGTCTAGGCAGTGGACTGGACATAATTGATGCTTTGTTGTAAAAACCGAACTGTTCTGTTTTTATATTCCATTTGACCGTGTCCTGGGTTGTCTTCTTGGTCCCATCAGCTCGCTCTTCTACTTCCCGGGATCCATGAAAGCTTTGGGCGGACTCTTCTGAAGATGTCTAAGTATCCTGACAATCCATTCTCTTCCACCCAGGCCTGGGTACCTGGGGTCAAACTGCTCATCAGGACTCATACTATGCACTTGCAATGTTTGTGCTCTTGAGAGTGCAGGTCCTGTTGTGGCTCATATCTTCATTCTCCTTAGCTGCTCTCTGGTGCAGAGGCCACCCAGTGTTGGTCCTGTTTCATGAGCACCACTTCACACCGCCCTCTCTCTGGGGTCTTTCTAAGCCTCCTTCCATGATGAATGCCCACCTTCGCCAGTGTATTTATAGATTTTTGTCTGCCTGGTTGTCCTCTGAGGACCCTTCTTCTCTTCCTCCCTGGAATAGAGGATTCTTCTCTTGCAAAGCCCATGGATTTTGAAGGCAGGACTGGGAATGTAGCTTCTCAGGGCTGCTTCAGGGCTTCCTATTTTCCCACCTCCCAATCCTGTTCTTCCCCAGTGGAGGCTTGTCTTGTCCCTTGGTCAGACACTGTCATATAGAGACTGATCATTTCTTCAAATAACTGGCATTTTCTGCTTCCCCTTGAGTTCTGCATTTATTTGTAGTAACCTCAGGACCACATGGACAACCTGTGCAACTCCATGGCAGGGTCCTGCGCCCCACTACTGTGGGTCTTCACCCCATTTAGTGCTGAAGACTCAAGTCAATGCCTGTCCTTCAAGCATTCTTGAAACTCTTCTTATATTTGTATTCAATCTGCCTCTTGGCTTCCTGGGGGGTGGCCTCTGATCCTAGCCAGTATTTGATCCTTTGAGTTACCCTTTCTCTACTCCTACTTGGGAAAGTTCTTTATGGGATATTGGCTGAAATAAGCATTCTTTGTTCCTAGACTTTGACTTCTCAACCAAGAATTTGATAAGTCTGAATCAAGGTTCTACCCCACATAAAGAGCACAAAAAATAAGGACAATGTTCTTATTTTTATCAGCCCTTCACACATACACATACATTTCATGGTCACCTTCCTCATAGCCTTCTTCAGGTCTGCAACGCAGGGAGTTCAGATCAATGTTCCACTGCCTACGACCGAGGCAGGTGACTGCGAGAAGAATAACAGATGTCCATAAATAAATCTCTTAACTGTAACTGTGATTGTCAAGCTCATAAATTCCTGGCATGTGGGAAGATCAGCGCCAGCTACTACTCTGTCATCTGATCGACAATGTGCCTGGATAGAAATCGTCTCAGAACAGATTGTATGTTATAATTAAAAAAACAAAACACATTCTGTGTGGACATGTGGGCCAAGCTGTCCATCTCTGCACGAGTGAGATTTCTGCTGTGGTGGATTCAAATGCGCTCACAGGGAATCACTTTGAAAGTTTGAACTTTATAGTTACTTGAAAAGTATTTTTCTTTTATTTCAAAGTCTTTGTGTGTGGGTGTGAGTTTGGCACATGAGTGGCCAGAAGAAGGAGCTGGATCCCCTGGAGCTGGACTCACAGGTGGGTGGTATGGGTGATAGGGGTGCTGAAAACCGAACTCCGGTCCTCTGCAAGCCCCATTTGTGCTCTTAATCACTGGGTCATTTCTCCTGCCCCCCTATTAACCCTTTAAAACTAATATTATTATTGTTTTATTTTATTTTACTTTATTGTGTGGGTGTTTTCCTGCATGGTTATATGTACACCATGTGTATGCCTGGTGGCCAACGAAGTGTGTATGTTGAATCCTGCAATCCAGGACCTAGAATCTTTTGGAAGGGCAGCCAATACTCTTAACCACTCAGCCGTTTCTCTAAGCACACTTTTTTTCAGACAGCATTTCACTATGTATCCCTCATCTGGCCTGGAGCCCACTGTGTAGACCAGGCTGGCCTTAGACTCACAGAGATCCACCTGCCTCTGACTCATGAGTGCTATGATTAAAGGCATGTGCTGTTGTGCCGACTTGTTTATTTGAGACGAGGTCTCACTTTGTAGCCTGCTAGCCTGGAACTCAGGCTCTAGCCTCAGTCTCACGCATGGCAGTTTTCGTGCTTCAACTTCCCCAGTGCTCGGGTCACAAGCTTGTGGTACTGTACCACCTTTCTTTCCTTTTCTTTTTGGTTCTGGGATACAATAATCCAGGGCTTTGTACACTGTTCCTGTTAATTGCACTTTGTAACACTGAGATATAGCTTACTTTAAACAAGAGAAGAAAAACTTTCTACAGAATGAGGTTTCTTTATATGGATTGAAATCAAATCTTTACAGCAACATTTTCTCTAAACTCTCAATTAGAGCTTTAACCCTGCCCCTCCCCCCATTGGCCCAGCCCTGTTTATGATGCCAGGCAGAGCTGTGCCTACAGACTTGTACCTCAACTGAATGAAATGATAACACAAAGCCAATACTAAGACTATAAAGTAAGTTCTGATAAGTGTCAGTATTTTGTTAATATTTGTATTTGTTCATCACTTTCCTATTTACTCTGCAAAACTGGGAGGAAAATGCCACCCTTCCTACTGTATAGATGAAGAAAACGGAAGCACAAATACTTTGCCCACATCTATAAACATAGGGGTCACTCCAGGAGAGACATCCTGGGCATGCCCTCTTCTCCTACCGCCTTTCTTGTAGGAGTTGAAAATATAGCTGGACCAAGGATGGGGAAGATCGGAGACCCTTAAGTTCTGGAATGTTTTAGCTTCATCTTGCATCCTAGGTAGGCAGTTTGGGGCTTTAACTTGTGTTCAATGGACCAGATTCTGACTCTAGAAGGTCCCAAGTGTGGCGTGGCTCAGGGGAGGTCCCTGCAAAAGAGCCAGCTCAGCCTTCTGCTGATTCAGTTCCAGGTCCTGTTTTCTCATGGAGAAGATGGAAACTAAGACACAATGCTTAAAGGCTCCGTCGTTTCATATACTTAAGAAGTGACAGTAGAATATAGATTACATATAATATAACGGATATGTCTGTCTGTCTGTCTGTGTGTCTACCTACTTATGGCTGGGACATAGAGCCCATGTCCTCTCATGTGCAGGTCAGCTAGCTGCTCTGTGACTGAGTTACACTTCTGGGTCCATCAGTCAAGTTTGATGAAGTCCAAAGGATTTCTTTAAGCCCACTTTGACTAGCCTCCTTTGTCTTTTTCCTGTTGCAGGCCACCGAGGACCATGTGACCAGTCTCTAAAATGTTTAAGCTCGAAGATTTCTGAACGAAAGCTGCAGGGCTCCTGGCTACCTGCTGGGCGAGGACCTCTGGAGAAACCTGTCCTGGGGCCCCGCGGTGCCATCATGCCCCTGTTCAGTCCTCAGAGTGGCCTTCACTCAGTCCGTGCTGAGCACAGCCCGCTGAAGCCCAGGGTGGTGACGGTGGTGAAGCTGGGTGGGCAGCCCCTCCGCAAGGCCACCCTGCTCCTCAACAGGCGGTCTGTGCAGACCTTTGAGCAGCTCCTAGCAGACATCTCGGAAGCCCTGGGCTCTCCACGATGGAAGAATGACCGTGTGCGGAAGCTCTTCACCCTGAAGGGCCGGGAAGTCAAGAGCGTGTCGGACTTCTTCAGGGAGGGCGATGCTTTCATAGCTATGGGCAAGGAGCCTCTCACCCTGAAGAGCATCCAGTTGGCTATGGAGGAGCTGTATCCCAAGAACCGGGCCCTGGCCCTGGCCCCACACAGCAGAGCCCCCTCCCCAAGGCTGAGGAGCAGACTTCCCAGCAAGCTTCTAAAAGGAGGCCACCGCTGTGGGGAGGTGGGAAACTGCAGTGAGGTTATGGGAAGCAGGGCAGTCACCAGGCATCAGGGCAAGACCCCGACGGAGCTGGCCCTGGAAGACAAGGTAAGGGCCCAGAAGAAGTGGGTAAGAGGGAAACAGGAGCCAGAACCTGGTGCCCTGCCACCACCCACGGAAGCCACTTTGGAGGAGACTCATGCAGGTGGGGAGAAGCATCTGGGGCTGGAGATTGAAAAGACTTCGGGGGAGATTGTCAGGTGCGAGAAGTGTAAGCGAGAAAGAGAGCTGCAGCTGGGCCTGCAGAGGGAGCCATGCCCTCTGGGGATCAGTGAGCTGGACCTGGGGAGGGGTCAGAAGTGGGATTCCGAGAAGCTGGTGAGGACCAAGAGCTGCAGGAGGGCTTCTGAGGCAAACTCCACGGATGGAGAGGAAGGGTGGAAGGGCGAGAACCATCGGAGCAGCCCCAGGAATCCTCCTCAGGAGCTGAGGAGACCCAGCAACCACTCTGACAAGAAAGAGAACAGATGCTCGGAACCTCAGGAAAGTCACCCTCAAGGAGCAGCTAGGACCCAGAAGGACCTCACAGAAGGTCCACCAGCCGTACAGGACGGGCTGGTGGATGCGAAGAAAGACTCCAGGCACACATGCAGGAACAAACATGGGGCCTGGCTCCTGATGGAGCACCAGGCTGAACCCCCACAGCTCCCCAGGACCCGAGGGGAAGAGAAGGAAGCGGACCACGGGAAGAAGCCGGGTATGTCAGGAGGAAGGAGGACGGTGCTAGAAAAGGAGCCAAAGACGAAGCTGGAAGAGAGTAAGCCAGACCGGCCCAGTGGCCGGAAGCTGCGGCCGCTGGGCATCATCTCAGCTGATGTGGAGAAGCACTATGACGTCGGGAGGGTCATTGGGGATGGGAACTTTGCCGTCGTGAAAGAGTGCAAACACCGCGAGACCAAGCAGGCTTTTGCGATGAAGATTATTGACAAGTCCAAGTTGAAGGGTAAGGAGGACATAGTTGACAGTGAGATCTTAATCATTCAGAGTCTCTCTCATCCCAACATAGTGAAACTGCACGAGGTCTATGAAACGGAAGCTGAGATCTTCCTGATCATGGAGTATGTTCAGGGAGGGGACCTTTTTGATGCCATCATCGAAAGTGTCAAGTTTCCAGAGCACGATGCTGCACTCATGATCACAGACTTATGTAAGGCCCTCGTTCACATGCACGACAAGAAGATTGTCCACCGGGATCTGAAACCGGAAAACCTTCTGGTAAGTGGGGAGTTTGGCTGTTAGTGGAGATGGTTATAAAATGAAGGCTGGAAGGAACAGCAGCTGCCTACCCTGTGTTACCTTTATGTTAGAGAATTATGCTACTTTAATGTAAGCTTAATTTCAGTACTTAAAACTTTGGTTATAGCTCCTAAATTGCTGAGTGAATTTGTTTTGATTGTTACGGAAATATAAGCCTTTTGATTTAAATAAGTCAGGAAATGTTTCCTCTTCCCTAGGAGATGGTGACCATGTGACTTAATTTCTTGAACATTTGCACATCCTCTGGCCTAGGCAATGAGTGTCTGCCGGTGGTGGCTTCTCCCTCAAGCTTTGCAGCTACCATCTGACCACCTCCTTGAGTCCTCTTTGAGGACAAGGCTTTGCCAAAGAGTTTCCAGTCTGCAGAGCTGGAGAGACCTGTGTGAGCATTGCATGCAGCTCCCGGCTTCTATGCTGTGATGAAACACCACTGCCAAAAGCAAACTGGGGAGGAAAGTGTTTAATTTGGCTTTTGCTTCTAGATCTCAGTTCAACACGGCAGGAAGGCAGGACAGGAACTCAGATAGGGCAGGAACCCAGAGGGAGGCAGGCGCTGATGCAGAGCCCATGGAGGGATGCTGCTTACTGGTTTGCTCCTCATGGCTTGCTCAACCTGCATTCTTATATAACTCAGGACCACCAGCCCAGGGGTGCATCTGCTATGGACTGCATGCTCTCCCATCAATTACTGATTAAGAAAATGCCTTTCAGGCTCGCCTACAGTCTGATCTAATGGAGACACTTTCTTATTTGAGGTTCCCTCTTCTCGGATGACTTTAGTTTGTGCCAAATTGACATAAAATCCCCCAAATTTGCTTCCTGGTTTTCTTGGTTTCTTTCTCTAGATGAAGTCCTTATCCTTTCTGGACCTCAGTGTTGTGTGATTTTTTCCTAGGGAGACATGAACAAAAGCCTGTGCAGTCCAGACAGGGCACAAGTGACAGGCAAAGAAATGATTCCCACCAAGTTTAGCTTAGTGGACCAATGATTTTGTTAGCGTTACCTAGAGGAGTGTGACTGAGAAGCTACCTAGAGGATTGTGGGAAATTAAAAGGCAGCTGTATCCCAGCTCATCCCAGCACGGGTGATGGTGAAGACTCACCCAAGCTACACCCTGGGGCTCTGCTCAGCCTAGGGCAGCTCTGCAGAGACTCTCTTCTCCTCTAGCTACACCCTGGGGCTCTGCTCAGCCTAGGGCGGCTCCACAGAGAGTCTCTTCTCCTCTAGCAGGTGTTTGCCACTTTTCATAAAACCTTGGAGAGGGGTGGGGGTGGAAGGAATGGGAGGGAAAATGGACTTCCTGTGTCTTGTAACTTTCTAAGCTTCATGAGTCTTAAGAGTCTTCCTCTTTGACCTAAGATTGAAGATTTTGATTAGAAGGAAATAGCTGCATAACACATAGTTTCCTGATTTATTTAATTTTTTTTTCTTTTTACTGGTGCTGGAGAGATGGCTCAGTGATTAAGGACACTTGTTGCTAGAGGACCAAGCACCCATGCTTGGCACCTCACAACAGCCTGTAAGTGCAGTTCCAGGGGATCCAACACCGCTTTTAAACTGAACACATGTATGCATGCACACACAGATAATACCCTCACATATATACATTATTAAGTAACCAAATACATTTAAAACTATTGATTAATATTAATATCAATGTGTGTGCACATATGTGTGTGTGTGAGAGAGAGGGAGAGCTGGGGATGGGGCATGCATGATATGGCAGCACGTGTAGAGGTCAGAGAACAACTTTATGGAATCAATTCACACTTTTTACCTGTACTTCGTTTCCAGGGATGGAACTAAGGTGTCAAAGTTAGTCTGTCAAGGATCCTTACTCAATGGGCCATCTTTTTAGCTCCAGTTTCCTAATTTAATAAGAAAAGAACACTAACAGCAGTATCTTGGGAGGCTGAGTGAGAACAGACCCGAGAAAATCAGCAGCCCCTGCCATGAAGGAGTCAACACACGATTCCTTGGCTGTGGCACTCCTGTTAAACACAAAAATGTCACAGTACACATATTTCCCATAGGGCCACTCTGCGTCTTGGGTGGATCAAGACAAAAACAAATCCCTTTGTCATAATGTCGGAAAGCATTGTTTAAGCTGTGAATGTGGTTACATGTCCCTGAGACGCCTATCAGAGACTGTTGCTGTTGGGAGCTGTAAACCCCCAGATCCTGAACTTCTTGTAACAACTTGTTTTCCTCTGCTCTGAGACAGCCTGAAGCTGCTCTGAGCACAAGACCCTCAGGAGTTCCTGATGGCAGGAGAGTGGTTTCTTTTTTTTTTTTGAAGTACATATGTGTATATTTAAAATAATCATTGCTTTTTCTGTTTGTTGTTAAAAAAAAAAACTAGGTATAAGCCAACAGCTCCTAATTTTATCACTCTGTCAATAAACACACATTCTAAAATGTTCAGAAAATTAATGTGGTATTAGAAACAATTTATTATTAGGTGTGTGTGTGTGTGCATACATTTTAAGGGAAAAGTAATACAGCTACTTTTCCTCCCCTTTGTACTGGTACTCTACAGTTGAGCTATATTCTCAGCCCTGTGGCCACAACTGGCTTGTATCTTAGTTCCTGATTCTGCAGCATGGGATAGCATCATAATTTACATATCTCCTCACGGACATGCATGACCTTAAGTTTTTACTCTTGACCAATGTTTTCACAACAGGACTTTTTCTTTTGGTGAAACAAAACAAAACAAACAAACAACAAATTAAAGACATATCCTTAAAACCAGGTTAATGAGCTCGCTACCCAGGAAAATGTCCTACTATCCAAGGCTAGGAGAGTGGTTTCTTGTGGGTTTGGCTGGGGCATGGCTATCAGTTACGGATCCCTATATAAGCTGCTGCTGGATACAATAAAGGGGGCATTCTTGGGGCATTCCTGTTTCAAAAATTCTGACATCAAGGATGACCCGTGTCTTCCTGTCTGTGAATATTTGTGGGTTTTAATCTCCAGCCCCTTGCCTGATTCACCAACTGTGTGGTAGCTCATAGAGCACAGACAGGCATGGTGCGCTACGTGTTACGTCATCCTTCCATTCCTGGGTGGGAATCAGGACACCCAGTCATAGACAGCCAGGTGTGGTGCTTCACACCTGTGACCCCAGCACTTGGGAGGAAGAGGCAGGAGGATCAGGACTTGAAGGTCACCTTTGGTTATTTCAAGGACTAGCAGGGTCTTTTTATTGGCCTATCATCTTTTTGTTGTTTGATTTTTGAGACAGGGTTTCTCTGTGTAGCCCTGGCTGTCCTCCAGCTCGCTCTGTAGAGCAGCCTGGCCATGAACTCAGATGATAAATAAGCCTGTCTCTGCTTTCTGAGAGCTGAGATTAAAGGTGTGTGCCGCCACCTGCAGGCCAATGCCCTGTCTCAACTGCGAGACACCATAGAAGGACTCATCCAGACCCTGTCCAACCCAAAGTCAAACCCTGTTTTCGTGAACTCTTCTTTCCTGTTCCAACCTTCTGAGTGTTTTGGGTGCTCTCTGAGTCAGACCAGGATCCCAGCCAAGTGCGTTCTCTCTTACTGCAGTGAACTAATGAACCCAACATGTCTTATAAGTATGCCCCTAGGAGTCTTGGTCAGGACAACAGATCTCATGCTGTCACCATCTGGAATCTTTGTCTCACTTTCTTGGTCTAGCCTTGGCTTGGGTTCAGGTCCTGAGGTAGGGAAGGGGCATCGGCACAAGGAAAACTTCTGATCAGCAAGTGAGTTGCACTCATGTGGCTCCGAATAGCTCAGGCCGTCTTCATTCATACTTATCAAGAGTTTTTCTTACCAGGGTTACATAAACAGCTTTATTATTGGCTTCTATTTTTGACTTTAAGAAATACATCATAATTTAAGGAATACATAGTGATCACTATGAAAGCCCCCATTGTTCCTTTTATGTGTCCCCGGTACACCTTCCCACCCCACCCCCTGCACAATTTTATTCTAGACATAGAGTTTAGCATTTTTGTAGGCTTAACTAAATATGGAGCCAGACACATTTGCTCTGGCTGCACACAGTCAGCTGACAGCTACTTGCGATTACAAAGTCAAAAAGTAATAGACATGGGAACAATGCTTTAAGGACAACATTTTCAAACCCAGATATTTTTTTCATGTCTGCAGATATATTTTTAGAGTTTCCTTTTCTACAAGAGGGTAGCCTTTTACAGTCTCTCTGTAAAAGGCAGACTTTGACTAAGCCATCTTTCCCGATCCCATTATACCGGACTTCTCCCACCAATGTAAGCTCCTGTGTATGGTAAAGATGGATCTCTCCACCCCACATTTTGCACTATAGTTAGTTTTTCCTCTGGGAGCATACCAGATCTTACCAGTGATTCTATGCTTGCTGTGCAGGGAACGTACTCTCAAGAGCTGGCCCTTTGTGTATTCCTGAGGTTCCCGCCATTGTGTGTATGCATGCCCTATTCACCATTCCAGAACTGTGAGGCACGGTTAATGCTCCAAGTGTTGTTTTCTCATATGTATCTGTCTCTCTTGAGTCAGAAAAGTTCCCAGGCGTGGGATTTATAGTTAGTGTTCAGATAAGAGACTTGAGAAGTGTTCACCCCCTGTTGAATCTTAGGGGAAAATATTCAAGAAAGAACAGAATTTCCAGGGAAAATTAGAGCCATTGCACATGTGACTGAAACTAAAATCCACCCAAAGAATCACCAATATGAGAAAAGAACCTGCACACTGCACGAATCTTGAAAATTCCTATGCTGTCATGTGGACTACCGGGACTTGCCCAACTGAGAGTCTGTTTCCACAGATACTTTGCCCTTTGGATGGTAGTCATATCCCGATCTGAGATTGGGCTGCACAGCTCCCTGTTCCTGACAGCTGTGATCACACCCGACAGGTTCTGATCACACCCGATGGGTTCTGATCACACCAGATGGGTTCTGACCACACTTGACAGGTTCTGATCACACCTGACAGATTCTGATCACACCTGATATTTTCCATAGCTCTCATTTTAAGAAAATTATTAGGGGGCTAGAGATATGGCTCAGTGGCTAAGAGTACACAGTCTTTCTTGTTACTGTTTCTGTGTCCTCCAAGGTTACTGGCCCCAGAGCTTCTGGGAACTTCTCCCGTCTCTGTCCCCACCTTCTTGTAGGAGTGCTGGGATTGCACATACACGCCCCTGAATCTGGCTTTTTACATGGTTTCCAGAGATTGAACTCACATCATGAGGCTTGCACAAGTGTTTAGTCAACAGAGTTGTCTCCACGGCTCGACATCTCCTTTCGTTTCTTCCTTCTCTGCTGGAAAGACAGGCGCAATTTTGTTCAGACTCCACCATGAACCTGAGAACGATTTTGCCATCTGGCAGAGACAGTTAACAGACGTTAGTTGGATGCCGTTATTGCATGCTACCTGGGAAAGAACAAGCACCCCTTTGGCTGCGGATCCCATTGAGGTCAGCATCTAAAGCCTGTGGTCCCCAGACACTTATCATGAAGGCGCACTCAGAGACAAGGCAATAGTGCACGAAGACAGTTATGCCAATAAGCCACTTGTTTTTTGGACGGGGGAAAAGGGTCAGGAATTTAGCCTGTTTCCTTTAATGTGTAGGGCCGCAGAGCTGTGTCTGTGAACTGCCCCCATGCGCAGGCTGCAGGCAGAACGAGACAAGCTCGTTTTCCAGTGAAATGAGGCTTATGTTGACCATTAACCCAGGCACTCTTGTTTTTGCCAACTTTAAGAGAATTGCAAGAACAATCTGGCTGGTTGCCTGCATGGTTCGAATTAGTCTTCACCAGAGAAATTGAATTTTTATATCGGTTGTCCTTGTCCCTTCTCTAATGCTTTAAAAGATCTTTATTATTATTATCAGTTTTTTTTGGCTAATGTGTTTACTTGTGGATGCCAGACTTGCCTTCAGTTTGCTGTGTAGCCTGAAGATGACCTTGAACATCTGATCTTCCTGCCTATATCTCCCAAGTGCTTCTGGGGATCTAACGCTGGAGTTTGTTTGCTAGGCAACCACCTACAAATCCAGGAGTTCGTGTGTGCTAGGCAAGCTTCTACAAACTGAGTTACAGGCCCTGCCGCTCACCCATTTTTTTTTTGTCTGTTTTTCGGGTCTGAGCTGAGGCATTTTCTACGCATGATGTCCAGAGCCCTGCTCTTTCTGTTTTCACTGACTCCTTTAAGCAGGAGAGATTCCTATGAGAGCCCTGGGCAGGTCCTGTGGGCTGGGCATTTCCTACACATGTCTACTGATGCATTCTATCAGTTCTACACAGCCATAGTTTACATACGTGAGATCAGGTGTCCCCCAGGACTGTTTCCACTTGGGGACAATTGACTTACCTTGTATTTTCTAACAGTGTACTGGAATCGGTCTGGGGCTCAGGTTGTTCTCACAGTGTGAAGGGGGGTGGATTTGCTGTCAGTGTCTCACTGGAGAGTGAGCTCTGCGGCTGGTTGGGCATGTGAAGTTGCTCTGGGCAGTAGATACAGTAAAGGTGATCTGCTCAGCATGGATACATATCTATGTAAGTCCAGGCAGGCACCGTTCCTTGTGGAATTAAATAGAGCTGACATGTTCAGTGCTTCGAGTCAGCAGTGTGTGTGTGTGTGTATGTGTGTGTGTGTGACGACAAACTGCAGTTTAGCTGTAAGTTTTCTTTTTAAAAATGTTCACATTTGCATACATGTGCAGAATATATTATGAGCAGATTCATCTCCCATAAGTGTCCAACCTCTCCTGATGCTGCTCACTCATTTTTTCCCAACCAGTCTCCCAGTCTCTCTCCCTGCCATATTCATGTCTTTGGTGTGCGTGTGTGTGTGTGTGTGTACAAAGCTTGCACAAGTAAATAGCTATAATTTTACAGCTCAAAGACACGATTTGTTCATTATTACCAATTGAGTTGACATTCAGCACTTCTAATGATTTTTAAAAAGCCTATTTTATTTTATCCAAATATAAATCTCTCTCTCTCTCTCTCTCTCTCTCTCTCTCTCTCTCTCTCTCTCTCTCTCTCTCTCTCTGTGTGTGTGTGTGTGTGTGCATGTGCACATGTATACGTGTACGGATTCAAAAACATCAGAAAGCTATGTGTGAGCCATCTTTTTGGATGAGATAATGCCCTGCTCTTCCTGGGTGGTTTGTCAGTAGGCCCTCATTGAACAGGTAAGTCTATCACATTCCTGAAACATGTTTGTCCTTTTTCTAGATAAGTAAAGTTTGACATATCATGTCAGGAGTCTGAACGTTATTCAGTGCCAGGCTGTTTTTCTTCTTCTTCAGACAAAGATGAAGCTAATGCCGGATTTGATGACTGCTGGTTTTCTGGGTCTCATTTCCAAGCGTGTTGTTAGGATAATTATGTTGCAAATTGGTTTGGTTTTCCAAGATTCAATATTCATCGTTGTTGCCATGGTGATCACCGTCCATCAGTTAGTGTTCTTTGCTTACCTAAACATGTTGTCATGTGAATGCTTCCTTTCTTTAAGGGATGGCTGCTGGGTCTCTGTTAGACCTGTCTTTGCTAAGCCTGGGGAAATGACTATTTTAGCATCAGCTTCTGACTGAGCAGTGGATTGTAACTGCAGCTGCTTTTGCAGACACTTTCTGAGCATACTAAGAGCTCTTAATGAACATAGCTGCTTATCATGATGTTTTAATCAACAGAAATATTTACATCTGCTAATTAGGCCCCGGAGTAGCGTTTCGGGCCCATAGTGCCAGGTTCATCGGATCCCACTGATCTCATTTCCTGATATTACACTTCTTCTCCCCTTAGGGTGCGTTAGACTCCTGGGATCTTGCAAGCGAAGTTTTAATTATGAGAGTTTCCAGCTTGCAGAAATAGCCATGTTGATGGCTTCTTCTGCCGGTATGGGATTCCTGGAGGGGTTGGGATAGTGTTGACTGAGTCCTGGAGAGAGACGGAGAAAGACACAGGAGCCTGACAAGAGATGGTGGTTAGACCAACTCACTCAGGGTGGATATAGTCGGCCAAGACAGCTGGGCGAGCATGGGAGCGATGGGAGAGACTCCAGGCTGGAGCAGAGTCATTCTGGAAGCATCTGTTGCAGTGGGAGGGGATGGAGAGTCAGTGTTGCTCTGGAATGGCGTTGGGAGGAATGAGATGGTTGTGACCAATTGTTCCTCCAGTTGGTGTATGGAGTGTTGTTTTTCTGGATCTCATCACTGTTTCCCAGCCCAGGGACTACAGCTCTGAGCACTCAGAGCTGGAAAAATGGTGGCTATGTGGTGGGAGTCAGGTCACAGCTTGGGTGAAGACAAAGACGGGTTCTCTTCTGATGTCTCCTTGGTCTTGGGATGGCGAAGATTTGTCTAGCTGTCTAATGGCTGGGTGTGGATTGTGCGCTGAAATGTGCCCCTGAGGTGATAAGGAATGTCTAGAATAATAAGGATCTAAGGCGTTCCTTGCCTACTCTTCCTCTAGAGCAGAGCTCTTCTGTAATTTTGTTGACCTTAAGTCCCTGCATTCTTTTTTCCTCTCACTTCTGCTGTGATAGACAAGGACTCTGTGGTAGTAATTCTCCCTGATCCACAAGGCATTTCTTCTGCCAGCACTGACTCTTTTCTCCTTGGCGAGAAGCTAGACATATACCCCTGTTTTCTTATTAATGTCCAAATATTAGCAGTTTTAAAAATTGGTAATAACTATGCAGAATATCTCATTAGGCTAAATTTTATTAAATCCAAGAAACATGGATTTCAACAATAATATGAAATATTATATATTTCTGATATTATAATAATGTTATATATTATTAATAATATGGAAATAGAAGGAACTGAAATGAAACAGGCCTTTAGTTCAGGTCATTTTCTTAGGGCAGATACTGGCAATATCTTGTTCTCACCTTCCTAGCAGAATGTGTTCTGGTGAGGCCTTTGAGGGTCTAAGATTGTATTTTTCAAAATTCTTTTAGTTGAAGAAAGCAGCTCAGCAAATCTCTTCCACGAGTTTCCAAGATCTAGCTCTCCCTAGGCTCTGTCTCTTGTAGGAGGATGGGTTTCATCTTCTTCTCAAAGTCCTGTCTGTTGGTGGTTATGTAAGCCTGGGAGGAGTCTGTGGCCAGGGCCGTGGTTAGCTCCTTGTTGGGCTTGAGCAGGGGACACTGAGGTTGGTTTTGGGTGGCTCAGTAGAAGTGAATAAGGACAGGTGGTCACCTTGAGGGTGGTGCCCTGACCTGTGAGTGGGTTGGGATGGTGGGTGAGGAGAGAGGACTCTGGGGTTTCCGATCTGCAGCGAGTTAGTGTGAGGGTCTTCTTTTCAAGGAGACTCCATGGCACTTACAGGAATGTGAGCGTGACTGAGTTCAGGGTATCATGGGCGGTGAAAAAGCTGTATGTGCTCTCTCTCTCTCTCTCTCTCTCTCTCTCTCTCTCTCTCTCTCTCCCTCCCTCCCTCCCTCCCTCTCTCTCCCTCTCCCTCTCTCTCTCTCTCTCTCTCTCTCTCTCTCTCTCTCTCTCTCTGTGTGTGTGTGTGTGTGTGTGTGTGTGTGTGAAGGAGATCACAATGTTGAACAGAAACAGGAGCTAAAGGAATGTGCAGATATGGGCTGTGTTTTCGAAGTTGGGAGATTTGACATATGTGATAATGGAACCATTCTATTGGCTGGGGAACTAATCTCTGAGAGAGGAACAGGGTGAGGGAGAAGCTATTGTTCCGTATCTGGGGTTGATTCTCATCCTCTCAAACAACACAGTGGTGACATGAATATGGTGCAGTGAATATCGAAACTATCAGATCCAGCCCAGGAAACACTCATGTCTAACTGTCCTCCCTCAATAGGCCGCCCCTCTGAACCAGATGCTGGGCATGCTGTGGGCTGCAGAGCTCTGGGCTGCAGTGCTCTGGGTTGTTATGCTGTGGGCTGCAGTGCTCTGGTTGTTATGCTGTGGGCTGCAGTGCTCCAGGCTGCAGAGCTCTGGGCTGCAGTGCTCCAGGCTGCAGAGCTCTGGGTTGCAGTGCTCCAGGCTGCAGAGCTCTGGGCTGCAGTGGTCCAGGCTGCAGAGCTCTGGGCTTCAGTGCTCCAGGCTGTTGTGCTCCAGGCTGTTGTGCTCCAGGCTGCAGAGCTCTGGGTTGTTATGCTGTAGGCTGCAGAGCTCTGGGCTGCAGTGCTCCAGGCTGCAGTGCTCCAGGCTGCAGTGCTCCAGGCTGCAGTGGTCCAGGCTGCAGAGCTCTGGGCTGCAGAGCTCTGGGTTGCTGTCCTCCAGGCTGCAGAGCTCTGGGCTGCAGTGCTCCAGGCTGTTGTGCTCCCTAACACATTCAGATTAAAGCTGAGTTTGTTCCTCTGGCTAGAAGATGATAAAAAAAATCAAATTGGGGTACAAAGTGGTGAGTTTCATTAGGACATTTTCACACACCCTTTGTTTTTGCTCATCATCCTTCCCCTGGCCTCGAAACTCTGCCTACCTCTTGCTGATCCCTTCCCCTTGGGTATTTTATTACTCTTTGTTTATCTCCCCCATCCTTGCTCCCCATCCCGTGAAGCCCCTTCTCCTCCTCTCAAGGGTCTCTTTTCTAGAATGACCCATACTCAGTCTCTCTATATACACACATATAAAAAATATAGTTCAGGATCTGTGTTTGAGAAGACATGTGGCCTTTGTTTTTGAGTCCAGGTAGCTTTGCTTAACGCAATAATGTCCAGTTCTAGTCTTTTCTTGTCTGCACCTGCCAGGACACCATTCTTCTCCATACTGCATGGAGTTCCATCATGTTCACGTGCCACATCTCCTTACTCATCCTTCTGCTGATGGGCGTCTAGGCTGGTTCCATGTCCTGGCTACTGTCAACAGTGTGCTGTAAAGATGATGGTTCAAGGATTGTGGTACCTTTATGTTCCAGCATAAATTAGACTGTGACATTGGCATTTTGATATGATGTGGTTTTTAAGATTGTCCCAGTCTATATTAGTTGAAAATGTACTAGGAGGGAATTGATCCAAAGAACCATGAAGATTCAAGCAGGAATTTAGCAGAGATACACAAACCTATTAGAAGCCTAGCAGTGAAGAAGGGTGTCTTTCTGTACTCTGCTGCCCTCTTCTGTTTAGAGACTAAAAGTGCAGTTTTAATTTTATTTATTAAAGTTTTTTTTTTTTTTTTTTTTTTTTTTTTTTTTTTTTTTGCTAGGGTATTCTTTGCTGTATAGTGGAAGCTGGCTGGAACGCCATATCCTCCTGAGTGCTGGGATTGAGGACATGTGTGTGCCTATGTCAGATTGTATAACCATGTTTAAATTGATGTGCTTATGGAATGCAGAGTGGAGGCGAATTGATTATAAAAATAAAGATATCTCTCGAAGGAGAGGAATGTAGCTCAGTTGATAGAGTGCTGACCGCACGAGGCCCTGGGTTCAATCCCCAGCCCTGCATTAATTAGTCATGGAGTACATGCCTATAATCCTAGCACTTGGGGTCTGGAAGTGGGAAAACCAGAAGTTCAAAGTCATCCCGAGCTACAGAGCTTGGTCTACGTGATACCCTGTCTAAATGTTTTGTCTCTTGAGGTTTCGATCGTGAGGCTTTGGGGGCACAAGGGTGGTCATCTGATGCTTGCATTACTAGTGCAGATACCTGGGTTCAAAGAAGGACACTCTGGTGTGGTTGGAAAGGAGGACATAGACACAGACAACCCGGTCAGTCATTCATGCTGTGTGCAGCCGCCTCTTAGCATCCTAGCAGGCAGAGGGCCTGGACCAGCTCAGCAAGAACATGGCCCAGAAGACTGAGTTTAGATAAACCTGGAGATGTGGGTTAGGGGTTAGTTGAGACATGGACAAGTGATTCAGGGCAGGCTGGCTTCCACACCCAGGAAAGTCAGAAAGGCCTTGAGGCAGAGGTATTGAAGTGGACGTTTAATGGGGTCTTTGGCTGCTTGGTCAAATGAGAACCCCTTGTGTCACCTCCTACACCAGAAGCCAAGTCCCATAAGGACTTGTGAGGAGTCCTGGGGTCAAGCTTAGAGAAGTCAGAAAGCAAGCCGGCGTGTGTGTGTGTCTTTCTCCTTGCTTCCCATCTTTGGAAGGAAGGTGTCCTCATTTACTGTCACTCCAGAGAAGGACGTTGAGAAAGCAGGTTGGGATGGACTTCTGGGTCAGCACAGATGGATCTAAGATGAACAGGTATCTGGCAGGGAAATGTATTAGATTGATTTCCTGTTTGGGTAGAGGTCTGAGCAGATGGTGAGACAGGAAGTGTTCTGAAGCAAAGAATTAAAGTACCTGTTACAAAACCAAACCAAAAGCACTCACACGCTGCATACCCTTGAGTGGAACAAAGCCATTCATATCGTGAAGTGAATGGCGGCTTTGAAGTGGTCTGAGGAGACAGGTCAGTGGGTAACGGTGCTTACCATGAAAGCAAGAAGACCTGAGTTCAAATCCCTGGCACCCACATGAAATCTGAGTATGACTGTGTAATCACCGTGAAGGAAAATGGAGACAGGTAGGAACCAGGAACTTGCTGGACAACCAGCCTAGCTGAAGCTTCAGGTTCAGTCAGAGATCCTGTTTCATTAAATAAGGTGGGGGGGAGAGAGAGCAAGAGCGAGAGCGAGAGCAAGCGAGTGAGAGAGAGAGAGAGAGAGAGAGAGAGAGAGAGGACAGCCAATGTCCTCATGTGTGCATGTATACTTGTATTTACACAATACGTGCCCATGTACTACCCCTCACAAATAGATACATAATAAAATAATAATAGACAGCTCTGGGATTATTGAGGAAGCTGGAGTCTTAACCACACTGGTCCTTCTCAGCGCTGGTTTGTGTTCCAGGCAGGAAAAGCTCAGCCGTGTGCTATGTTTTAGACAGACCCATACAGTCATCTGAAAACTGATGTGATGTTCTGAGAACATGGCCAGGACACTGAACAGGCAACTTCAAATAAAAGTCTAAGTTCCCAGAACATTTCATGTGGTCTCTTCTGGTCCAGTGGGCTATGCTTTGGAATTGGGAGTTTCCAGTTAAGTTTTGATATCCATTTTATTTTGTTGATACCCATTTTATTTGGTTATTTAATTGGCCAGATACTTTTAATGCCGATCATTTGACTGGAAATATTTGCAAATATTTTTGAGGGGAACATTTTTCTCAACAATTACCTAGGAAATATGATGAATGTACACAGTCCATCTGGTGATTCCAGGCACCAACAATATTTTGTTTTCCTTTCCTTCCCAACTAGAATTTTTTAGCCTAAATTATTTTCTTGTTTCTTTCAGGCTGCATCTGTCTCTGTGTAGGGTGGCAGAACTGTCCTAGGATTTGCAGCTATGGTTTCTTCTTGGCCAGGTTAGTTTAGGAGACAATGAGGTGTAGCAGCCTAGGTGGGGGTCTGCAGGGCACCCACTGGGATTTCCAGGTTCTCAGAACAAGGATCCAGACCCAGGACACATGACAGGGACAGAAACAGCACTGACCAAGGAAGAAAATCTGTAGAGAATGAAAATGAGCCCGAGTTGGATAAGAGTCAGAAGCTCCATGGCTTCAGTGATGGGCAGTTCGGGACCTATGGAGAGCTCTCTTCCTGGGCATGCTTCTTCCCAGATGGCAGCCTTGTTGGCAAGGGTTTCCAGCCTTTCCCTCTGTCCTTGCTTCCTCTCATCTGTCAGTCTTGACCCAGACTCAGCAACTAAGACATGATGCTCATGACTTGCAGAGATGTCAGTTCACTGGCGGAACCACATGTGGGAAAATATGACATCATCAGGATGTCATCAGGATCTCTCTTCTCCTTTGGAATCTCCAGAGAAAGAATTTTGAGGCTGTGCAGAGTGCAGTGTGGAGATGGTAGTGCTTATTAGAGTAAAGTGGAATGTTTTCAGGAGACCAGAGCTCCAAAGGGCCACTCAGTGTTAGACACACTCCCAAGTGGGGAGAGTAGACAATGGTCAAACAGACCACTGTGCAGACCTTTATTGCCTACATCTTAGGCAGCTTTTTCCCTATTTCTAAATTCTCTAGAATAGACAGCTTTCCGTGAAGGGTTTTCCTGCCCAGGTGATTGGCAGGCCCATGGATGAATTCTGGGAGGCCACATTAGTATTTTCTTATTCTTTGTCAGGAAGCTTATGACTAGATATCATGATTTTACCATCTTCTGGGTGGTTCAGAAAGTCATGCCTCTACCTGTGGGGCCAGAGTCCACTCAGTCCCATTCTTCTGAACCATAGGCATGATTCTGCCATTTCAGTTTCACGTTTAACAGATTTTACAGAGTAGGGTTGCATTCTTCAAAACCTCAACTATCTGTCTACCTAGCAAGGAGAGACGGGAGGACTGCTCCATCCTACACTGCTGGATGCCACCATGACTCAGACACAGGGAGACCCACCATTCTCCCTTGGGCTCCACCCATAGGTGCTAATAGGAGCACAGGAGATCTGTGTTCAGGTCCCAAAGAAACACAGTTAAAGCAATATTGTGCAAATGCAAATGTAACACAACTTTGCCTAATTAAAGTAATATTCTACAACAGTTGATCTTTGTATGTGCTTACTAATATTGAAGAAGGCCAGAGTTTGAATTTGTGTCTGGTTATCTTATTTTTAGTCCAGATGGAACCAGCTTCTACCATGCATCTTGAAGCTGTGGGAAGGTAGTACTAGGTTTGCACACTCATGGTTTGTGCCATGTGGAGTGTAACATGCGCTTCTTTATTTGAAGTGGGATGGGAGTGTGCGCCACATCATATGTGTAGGCTGGAGTCAATTTCTCTCACTTTCTACCATGTGGGGCTTGGGAATTGAACTCAGGTCATTAGCTTTGATGGCAAGCACCTTTACTCACTGAGCCATCTCAATGCCCCTCCAGACCATTTCGTGTTCTTCTATAATTTATCTCGAAGCATCACTGATCCTTGAAATGCAGTGCTGCCCCACAGAAACAGTGTCCATCTACACTGCCCAGCATGGTGTCCAATTGCAGGAGGCTGTTGGACATACACATGTGCCCAGTGCAGCTGAGAAACTGGGTTTTGATCCATGAATCTGAGCATCTCATCTGATAACGCGATGATGCTGTCCTCCATGGCACAGTGAACCCAAATCTGGTTCTTTGGTTGAAAATGTGAGCGGTTGCATTGAGGTTCAGCTAGATGTGGCTGTCCTGGGATACCCCATAAGCTTCCATGAGTTATTGCTGCTCTGACCTGGTTGCACACGCACCCTGTGTCAAAATCCCTCTTTGTCTCAACTGCAGTTTGATGGTTTGGACGTTTTGATTCCTTGTAGGTTCAGCGAAATGAAGACAAGACTACCACCTTGAAGCTGGCTGATTTTGGCCTGGCTAAACACGTGGTGAGGCCTATATTTACTGTGTGTGGGACGCCCACATATGTAGCTCCTGAAATTCTTTCTGAGAAAGGTAAGTATTTCTCTCTGCTCTTTGATACACAAGCTCGACAACCAACAAATGCTTTTCTTAGTGTTTTCCAACAAAGAGCAGTTAAAAAATTCTCAGTTGAAACTCATGCTTGCTAAAAAATTTATTTGTGTGTGCTGCATGCGTGTGTGTGTGTGTGTAGGCAGGACAATGAGATAAAAGAGAACAAGTATAGAGATATCAGTATAGATTACATTACTTTAGAGACATTGGTATATAGAAAGATATCAGTATAGACCCACACTGTTGTCCTGTTGGCAAGGATGGGAAGTTCTGGATAAATGGATAAATGTGTTGTATTGGCTCTTCAGTCTGATGGCTGAACTGGTGGGCTGGTGGCTCTGCAATGATGCCAGGACAAGGACAGTTAAACTCAGACAAGCCATGAGTCCTGCCTGTAGGAGAGAAGGCAGTCAGTAGGGGCTGGGCTACATGGAAGATGGAACTGGATTAGGAAAGAATAAGTTGTAGAAGCCAAGGGAAAGCTGTAAGAGAAGGGCAGGCAGAAGACTCTGTCCCCGAGAGTTAACAATCATCATTGAGCTGCCCCCCAAAGGACCGTCAGGACTTGTATTCTCTTTAGTCTCTTATTGGTTTGTATCTTGATAATCTTGCTCTGAACTTAGGAAATGAACTTCTAATGTCCATTTAAAGCTACCAGTTGTGTTCATTTCCTATAGACAGAAAGTACTTGAAAATGTGTCCACACCCGTTTGTGGGCGGATAAGTGAGGTACATAAAAGCCTTGACCGGGCATCACTGTTCTAGCTCCGTTTTGCTCCTGGGGCCACTTAGGGGAGGAAAAGAATTCTTTCATCTTGCACTTCCAGGTCACTCTCAATCACTTAGGGACATCAGGGTGGGTTTGCAAGGCAGGAACCTGAAGGCAGACTGCTTGCTATTCCATCCAGGGACCTTGCAACCAGGAAAGCAATAGAAGCCAAGGCAGAATGATGCTTGATGGCCTGCTCATAGGTTCAAGGGTTACTAGCTTTCTTATTCAGCTCAAGCCTAGGGATGGTACTGCCCATAGTGGGCTTGGCCCTTTTATCCGCATCAATTACTAATCAAGATGATTCTCTATAGATACTGATCACAGGCTATGTTCAACTTCTCAGGGAACTTAGGCTATGTAAAAGTTGACAGTTAACTCTAACGAGGACAGCTACTTTGCACATCATCTCATCTCCAATAAGTCGTATTACAATCAGTGGTCATATTTGCTACTTCTTTTCATTGTGACAAAATATCCGGCAAAGGCAGCTTAAGGGAGCAGGAGTTTTTGCTTTTGTTGCTGTTGCTGCACAGGCTGAGAGACAGAGTTTGTCACCTTGACCCTCCTGTCTGGGGTTTCCTGCCGCTGTGTTCCTGCAGGTTATGGCCTGGAGGTAGACATGTGGGCTGCCGGTGTGATCCTCTACATCCTCTTGTGTGGCTTCCCGCCTTTCCGAAGTCCCGAGAGGGACCAGGATGAGCTCTTCCACATCATCCAACTGGGCCAGTTCGAGTTCCTCGCTCCTTACTGGGACAGCATCTCTGATGGTGAGACTTGGGGGCTCCCTGTGATGGGACCGAGGGCCGTGGGCCTCTTACTCTTTCAGAGAGTGGCCTGGAGAGGAGTTTGGAGGGTGTGGGTGAAGCTTCGTGTCATGTATCAACTGTCCTCACGCATAGATGAGCGACTGGGAGGGCTCTCAGTTGAGATGGGGCCCTCCAGTCTGTGGATTCTCCTGGGTGTGTTGTATTAGCTTTTCCCGGGAAAGATGTTGTCCCGAGAAGGCTATGTCAGCAGCATAGATAAATGCATACACCTGTGTCTCTCTCCACGAAGGCAGAACTTATTGAGTAACAATAAATTCATAAATAATGTTAATGGTAGCAATTTGCCAGATTGATAATTGGACCAATGTTAATATAGGTTCTTTTATTCCAGTCTTAATTACTACTATTAGCTCTTACATCATATGTCACAGGATAAACATGCATGCACACACACGTGCACACACACACGGGCACACACATACTATTGAATAGATACAAAAGGCCGAAAAGGGTTGCAGCAGAATTTCAAGAGGTTTCAGAGGCGGACAGAAAGAAATTAAGTAGACTCTACACTGATAAGATAAGGACCCCACATTAGAGGCAGTTGCAAGGTTGCCAGTGCCAGGCCATGCCACCCACTGCCACTGTCAGCCAGGCTGCCGTCACTCACGGGGTTTGAGAGTGAAGCGGCAGGGTTGAGTTTGGCTGAGAGTTTAAAGGACAGGCTTAGGTCTGTTGCCAGAGCTGGCAAGCAGGTGGGTGTCAGGGCCAGACAGGAAATCAGGAGGATGGGTTTGTGAAGCATGGTTAATGAAAACTCAGAGAGAGAAACTGGGGTTCAACCTGAAGGCCTGAAAAGCAAAACAGCCAGCCACTGGCTCTTACCTCGACCTCAGTCTGAAACGGCGATCCTGCCTCCTGGAATCTCAGAAGGAGGCTGCGTGTTGAGAGCTGTTTCCTCCTGTTTAATATTTCTCTCTAGGACTGGGATTAAAGGCATGCACCACCCGATTTCTTTGGCAATTAGTGTGGCTACTGGGATTAAAGGTGTGTGTTGCCATAACCTGGTCTGTAAGTCTGTTTTACTCTCAGATCTTCCGACAGTCTTTATTAAAATACAATTGAAATGCCACCACAGGTTTGTAACAGTTGGGTAGGCTGGATCAGCAGTGGAGATGGAGCTGAACTGAAGCCCCAGGGACACCTGTTGGTCCTTGATTCATATACCAGGTATCACAGGTTGATGGGGATTCTTGCCAGTGCAGTGCTGGGTGTCCTCTTTCTCGGTTTAAGTCAGGGTATTGCACCCTTTTCTTAGTCTGGTGTGTTTAAGTTCTTGGGCCTGGGGCCCATGTTTCCGTACAGCCTTAATCCACTCCAATACATTTGTAAGTGGTAACTTTTCTACTCTCGGGGAATACAGTATAGGCTGAGCCTTGTAAGTGCTACTGGGTGGACAGTCCTAGTCATCTCCAGGTACTCAGCCCCCTCTATCCTCAGGATGGATGGACTGTCCCAGTCACGTGTCCACCCCCATCCTCAGGATGGATGGACTGTCCCAGTCACGTGTCCACCCCCCTCTTCAGGATGGATGGACTGTCCCAGTCACGTGTCCACCCTCATCTTCAGGATGGATGGATTGACCAAGTCACTTGTCCGCCCCCATCCTCAGGATGGATGGACTGTCCCAGTCACGTGTCCACCCCCATCTTCAGGATGGATAGACTGACCAAGTCACGTGTCCACCCCTATCCTCAGGATGGATGGACTGTCCCAGTCACGTGTCCACCCCCATCTTCAGGATGGATGGACTGTCCCAGTCACGTGTCCACCCCCCTCTTCAGGATGGATGGACTGTCCCAGTCACGTGTCCACCCCCATCTTCAGGATGGATGGACTGTCCCAGTCACGTGTCCACCCCCCCTCTTCAGGATGGATGGACTGTCCCAGTCACGCGTCCACCCCCTCCACAGGATGGATGGACTGTCCCAGTCATGTGTTAACCCAGGTGTCCAGCCCTGCTCCCATGGAGTCAAAATCTACTTATAGAATGGAGCCTCTCAAGACAAGGAAAGTCTGGAAAGCCATTGTCTTCAACAATGTGGCGTATAGTGCAGCCTATACAGTAAGCATGAACAAGCGTTGACCAAAGCTGCAATTCCCAAAAGTGCCACTTGGGGAACCAGTGAGTTTGTTGCATTTACTTTCATAGTAGGCATGAAGAGTGATGTCCCGGAACAAGTGTGGCCCAAACACAGCTGCATCACTGCATAGTTCCACCCCATCATGGATGATGGCCTGTGGATTATGGAGCCACCTCTGCTGTCAGCATCCATTTTTCATATACTCCAGCACCTCCCAAGATCACTTATAGTCAAGGGAAAGAAGAAGGGAATAATGGCTGGACTATCAACTGTGGCTCCTTTCCCTGCTAGGAGATATCAGTAGCTGCCACCATTACAGACCTAGCTCCATGGCTTCCCCTGACTCCACCTCCTTTCTCCCAGCATTCATTCCCCGCCTAGCTCTGTTCTACACTATCAGGCCAGTCCAGTTTCTTTATTAACCAGTGGTATTCACAGCACCCCACATCACCTACCAGTTAGGTTTGGAGGGGAGAGAGAAGTGGGTAGGTTTGAGAGTGAAGCTAAATTGAGTGTCCCTCAAGGGAGCCGCAGACGGATGAGCATGGCCCGGTGGAGGGCTGAAGCAAGTCTTCAAGTTCTACCAGACAAAGGAGGTCTCTTTATTTAAAGGTTTCTGAGGGGGTGGGGGATAGTAGTGGCTCTGGACCCTATGGAAGCAGGCTTAGTTAATATGTAAGCTATGCTATGTGCCTACATTCCTGTTGCCTCTGATTCCCAGGCAGGGGAGTAGGGGCTAGGTTCTCTTAGTGAGGACAGAGGGTTGCAGCTGCAGGGAGTCTCTTTATAGCAGCTGGATGTGGACTGTCAATCATCCACAGGAGATTGCAGTGGGGCAGGACCAGATCTGTGAGGCTTTTCCCTTGTAGCCCCTGGGGGGGGGGTAAGGGGTGTTGGGGATAAAGAGGTGGGATGGGAGTTGGGTGGGAGGTGGAAGGGTATGGGCATGGGTGTGGGGTGGGAGGTGGGGGTATGGGTATGGGTGTGGGTGTGGGGTGGGAGGTGGGGGATAAGGGAGTAGGGGTGGGGTAGGAGGTGGGGTCTGACTTCCAACAGAGTCCCCATCTCTCTAGGCTCAGCATGGACTTGAGTGGAAAGTGAAATTCAGTTGAGTTAGTGTTAACAGCTGCTTAGGTTTCTTTGCATGGTTTTCAGTTTTGTCAGTAAGCAGAAATATTTATCAGCTTAGGAAAACGGAACATGTTTTATTTAAAACTTGGTTAGTTTGATATAAAAATTTAAAGTGTGTAGATGTGGTGCCCGCTCTGTTTCCTTGACCTGGGTGTATGGGTGTCAGGAGTGGGCCTAAAAAAAGCAAGCAGCTGTCTGCTACAGCTGTGCTATCTAGCCCTGCTCACTCTTGGCTAATTCTAAATGAATTATTCCAGGGTCAATAAAGTAAGGTTTCATTTATTCAACACCACTGGCCGGATCTCTCTTCCCCTGTTCTTTCTTTCCCATTTCCTCTTCCTTTCCCTTTCCTCTTTCTTTCCTCCCCTACTTTTCCTTTTGTCTGCAGCTTTTTATCTCCCCTCCCCTCTCTTCCCCTCCCCTCCCCCCTTCCCTTTTCTCCTTCTTTTCCTCCTCTTTCCTCCCCTGGCTCTTATTTCCTTCCCCTTTCTCTTTTTCCTGTTCTTTACTTCATTTCTTTCCTTTTTCTTTTATTTAAATTATGTTTTATCAGACAGGACCTCACTCTGCAGCCCAGACTATCTGGGCACTCACTACTTAGCTCGCCAGGGCTAGCTCAGACTCAAGTGCTCCATCCTACTTTAGCTTTAACTTCATCTCTAGTGCTCGGGGTTATGAGTGGTTGGAACATGTCTGGGATGTTTCCAACTCCTGTACTTCTATTCCAAACAAGGAAAGCTTGCTAGCATTCCCATGGTGCTGATGTGGATGTGTGGTCTTCCACTTCATGGCTTGGAAGGAAAGAATACCATAAAGCCACCTGTATCTATCACTCTTTCCCCAATTTCTCTGCTTTACACAGCTGCCAAAGATCTGGTGAGGCATTTGCTGGTGGTGGACCCCAAGAAGCGGTACACAGCCCACCAGGTCCTTCAGCATCCCTGGATTGAGATGGCTGGACACAGCACAGTGAACCCACAGAAGGACGAGTCCCCCAGCAGCGAGGGTCGCTTCCAGAGCCAACACAGGAAGGTTGCAGGGCAGGTGTCATAGTCCTGTCTGGGGCACCTAGCCAACCTTCTCTCCTTGATGACACAGAAGAGGTTGGGCATCTACAAGAAGACCATGCAAGCTCCCTCTCCAAGGACTAGAGAAAGAGAAGAGACACCTGGCATATTTTAAAGAGTGGTTTAAAAGCAAGTCCTACTGTTAATTGCTCTATGATATTTTTAGATTTGTATATCTAAAATCTTTAATACTTTTTGGGTAAGAATTGCCATGAATGAAGAATTTTGATAATAACAATGAGTCCTGTTTTCTCCTTGTAGTCAAGTTCATAGCAGGCTACATGAGTGTGCTTTCCATTGTGAGAGCTTCCCCCATATGACGAATAAGGCAAATCCTGGCTTTTCTACTTCAATAAAGCGTACTCTGAGGAATAGAGAAAGAACTGCCCTGTTCAGTAGTGGTGGTGGTGGTGGGGAGAGAGCTGGGGAATAGAGTTCAACACAGCTGTGTTTTAACCTTTGACAGTTGTGGGAAAATCTTGTTTTCGTCTCGGAACAGAAGAGACCAGTCAGTAAGTGTGGTTCTATGAGCTGAAATTCCATGAAAAACAAACAAACAAACAAACCAGCACTTTTTGGGGAAGCATCTGCAGGCTGATTGGTTAGAATTTCATGATTATGGAGAATTGGAATGTACAGACTGAGAGCCAAAAATTATCTTGGGTTATCTTTATTCCCCTTAATAGTTATGTGTCACCAAATTGTATATCTGACCTAACAGATAAAGCTGTTAGAACGTACTAACTCAGCCGACTGCGAGCTTCTAACCCCCAAACTAAGATGGAACAGCATCCAGAGCCCACCAAAAAGACATCCCTGCCTTGCCATCAGCCACCTACCTAATTCTATCACCAGTATATTTGGTAAATTCATTGATTTGTGACTTTGTTTTATTTGGTGATAATAATAAAAAAATCATGTAACAATTTCCAGGATGGTTTATCATTTAGGGCAACATGAATGTGTGTTGCCAGGCCGTGATCAATCATGTTTGGCTCAGAATAAATAATTTCTTATTCTTTTTGGAGCAAGAGCTGTATGTTTTTCTTGTTGACGATTCCCACCCTGCTCTTGTCCCTCCCTTCTGCTCTTGTTGCATTCCTTTCACTGAGGAGCTGAAGCATTGATTCCCCTCTAGGGACGGAGAGGAGGAGGAACTGGGCGAGGAGAAACCAGGAATTACTACCCCATTACCTGAGAGGCACAGGCTGGCCCTGAAGGCCCTGAAGTTCTAGAACACATGTTTCCTGCATCATGAAGATGACCAGGCTGTGGTCTGTGACGTGGGTAATTGCAGGTAGAGGTAATGGGCCTCACCTCAGTCACACAGCAGGTGGTGTGTATTCCCGTGTGTGCTGGCGCACAAGTATGTGGGGGCCGAGGGCACCCTTAGGTGCTGTTTCTCATCCATCCTGTGTTTCGAGACACTGGCCCAGAAATCACCAAAGAGGGTAGGCCGGCTAGTCAGTGAGCCCCAGGCAGTGGGATCACAACACTCCATCTCCCAGCTTTCACACAGGCATTGAGGTTAGGATCTCAGGCTTGCAAGGTAAGGGCCTTACAGACTGAGTCATCATCTCAGGTCACCTGCTGGATTACACTGAACCCTATGGTGACAGAGGCGTGGTCAAAAGACTTGAAAAATCACAACAGAAGAGACTTTGGCACACAGCACAGACATGTGGTCTCTGCACCCCTGTGGGGCTCAGCTCTTCCCAGCTGTGGTCCCTGGCTGGTCCTTACTTTTGTACTCTTTCAGAAAAGAAGCAAAAACTTTTTTTTTTTTGAGACAGGGTTTCTCTGTAGCTTTGGAGCCCGTGAATCTGTTTCTATCAGCAAACACCAGAAGTCAAACCTTCAGCTGTAGACGCAAGTTTCTGTCCCACCCGGTTCTGCAGCTGTTCAGTTCCAAATAAACACACAAAGGCTTATATTAATCATAAACTTTTTGTTCTATTAGCTCAGGTTTATTATTAATTAGCTCTTACGACTTAAATTCACCCATAATTCTTCTCCGTGCTTACCCATGTGGCTTGGTACCTTTTCCCAGTAATAAAGCATTCTTGTCTTGTTTCCTCCGCATCTGGCTGGCAACTGTGCCTCTTTCTTCTTCCCAGAATTCTCCTAGTCTGGTTGCCCTGGCTACTGACCAATCAGTGGTTTATTAAAACCAATACAAGTGACAAATCTTTACAGTGTACAAGAACATTCTCCTACAGCCTGCAGCCTCAAGAGAGTGATTCCTTTCGCTGTGCCCCTGGCTTCAAAGCTCCCCTAAAGGGGAACTCATCTTTAGGAGATGATAGAAGGCTGAGCAAAGCCAGCAGAGTGGATTTGCCTGGGATCAAATGGCTTTGGCTCTGCGCCTGCCAGGTGGACACTTTGAACTGCATGGCCCGACTCTCTCAGCCCCATAAGCGCTGCTCAAGGGTTGAACACCAGGCTTTTCTCAGTTTGACCGTCCCTTTGACAAGCAAGGGGCCAATTTATCTCCTGTAAGGTGAACCACACTTTCTGGCTTCTTACTTTTTCCTTTTCCTCTTTACTTCCCACCTCTCCTTCCTTCTTTCCTTTATTTTTCTCTTCTGCTTTTTTTCCTAACATCTCTTCCTCCCTCCCCTTTCTTGTCTCCTTCCTTGTCTTTTGCCTCTTTTCTTTCAGTGTTTCTATCTCTTTTCCTTTCCTTTAGAGACAAAGTGTCTACTCTGTAGCCCAGGCTGACTTGGAACCCACTGTGTAGCCCAGACTGGCCTCCACTCGTGATGACCCTGCTATTTCAGTCTCCCCGTGCTGGGGTTACAGAGCAGGACCAGCAGCTGTCCTCTTGGACACACATCTCCATGGCTCACTTCTCAAGTGCTTGTCTGACCACATGCCCAGGTCTTCTCCCTGGGAATCACCACTGTCTAAGCCCAGCGGTCACCTGCCTCGGAGGGCACTCTCATTCCTCCCTCCCCTTACACACTGCAGGACAGCCCACATCCAGGACACCCTCACCTGAGTGTCACTTTGAAATAGCAGCTGGTAGGGTGTGACCCAGATGAGGAACAGAAGTCAGGGTGACACTTACGGGGTGAAAATAGGAACACCAATCTTCTCTACCCACCACACCTCCAATATCACTCCCCAATGGAAAGTGTCCCTGCCCCTTGACCTGCTGCCAACGCCAGTCAGCCTCTTTCGCATCAGGGAGCTTGGAGCTGCCAGCGTAGGGACATCCATGTGACTCAGTCTCAACCAACCAACCAACCAACCAACCAACCAACCAACCAACCAACCAACCAAGGGGCTGGAGAGATGGCTCAGAGGTTAAGAGCATTGCCTGCTCTTCCAAAGGTCCTGAGTTCAATTCCCAGCAACCACATGGTGGCTCACAACCATCTGTAATGAGGTCTGGTGTCCTCTTCTGGCCTGCAGGCATACAGACAGAATATTGTATGCATAGTAAATAAATAAAATAAAAAAAACAAAAAAACCCCAACCAACCCTACCACCCAAATTTAATCTGTGGTAGAGTCGATGGTTTATCTGCATCCTACCTGTCTTGCCACATCCTTGCTCCAGATTCCTTTAGCTTCGGGGAGAGCACCTCTTCCTGCCACAAGTAGGTAATCATATGCTTTGATTTACCAATGGGATTCGAGCACCTAAGTCAGGTTTATTTGCCTGTCCAGCTTGGTCCCAGTCCTGCTTCTGCCTGCCACAAAAAGAGAATGCCCTGGGAATTCCCAGTTAAAGAAGGCAGACCCCTGACACAGGAATGGAGTGGCTTCATCTGACCTTCCGAATGACTGAAGAGAGCAACAGAGGGTTGTGATTATGAGCCGTGGAAATTTGGATTTTTCGTCATGAGACACAGCATAATCAACCCCAGAAGACTAATGGTGAGTCATGTAAGCACTCCCTTTGGAGAAAGAAAGTCTAGTAAACCATTGAGGATGATTAATGTTGATTGCCAATTAACAGACCCTAGTTTCATCTGGAGATGGCCTCTGGGCATTCTTGTGGGTGGGTTATTGTGATCATCAGTTGAGGTGAGGAGATCCACCCACTGTGGGCAGCACTAGTTCCCTGGTTGGGATCCTGGGATGTGAAATGGGAGAAGACCCGAGTGGCGGCACCCGACCCTCTCTGTCCTGACTGTGGGTGTGGGATGAGCGCCTGCTTTAAGATGCTGCTGCTTTGACTTTCCCACCATGATGGCCTGTGCCTTAACCTGGGAGCTAAAATAACCCGGGTTCCCCTTGCATTGCTCTTATCAGGGAATTTTGTTTTCTAAAATCACAGCAACAAGAACCAAGACTTCCTCTATATGGACCTCATCTATTCATCTACCCATCCATCCATCCAAGCACCCACCAAATAGCAGTGTGTGTGTGTGTGAGAGAGAGACAAAGAAAGACAGAGACAGAGAGAGACATGCACAGAGACAGAGAGAGGGAGAGAAACAGAGAGTGACACACAGAAATAGAGGGAGAGAGACAGAGACATAGAGACAGAATGTTGTAGGATTTCTGGCCCCTAGGCGGATCGTTTCAATTCAGAGGAAATGGCTGCACAACAGTGAGGGGGAGGGGAGAGAGAGAGAGAGAGATGCATAGAGCCAGAGGGACAGGGAAACAAACCAGAAAGAATGAAACCATCTTGAACATTGTAAATGTATGTTAAACATTAAACTGCAATGTTAAATATTGCAGCAATACCAGAGACACATTTCTTTTCTTTCTTGCATTTTTTGTTGTTGTTGTTTGGTGTTTTGAGACCAGGTTTCACAGAGTAACCCTGGCTGTCGTGGAACTCGCTTTGTAGACCAGGTTGACCTTGAACTCATAGAGATCCATCTGCCTCTGCTTCCCAAGTGCTGGATTAAAGGCATGTGTGCTACCACTGCCAGGCATCAGGTGCACATTTCTTAGCCCTGTCACCCATGGGCCATCACATGGACAAGAGAAAATCACAAATTAGCTTCACACAAAGTCACATCTATGTTCCATGCCAGCTCTATGAACTGGGTGGTGGTTTGTGCTCTTACAACGTCTTTTGCGTGGTGAACATGACCCTGACTATTCTGTCCCAGGTCCTTCTGAACTAGATAAGTGTGCGACATAGATGATACACTTTGGTTCCGTTCTTACAACCCTTTCTATAATCCTCGGGCTTCCTTTAAGATGCTAGCTCACCTCTGGCAGAATCTCCCAGCTTCTCCTGAGATGCAAAATAAACCTGATAATGGGACCTAGTTCTATCCCATTATTGATCTTATAACTTGGCATGCATTTGTGTTAACTTATGTTTGGATTATCGTGATAGCAAACACGCTCAAACCACTTAGAAATTGCAGAGACCCTGATTTTGTTATTCTGAAGAGAAAGGACAAACCAGACTTTCCACATTCTGAGCAGCAGGTGGCGCTCCGAGCATTTGGAATCACACCGGCGGCGCCGCAGAGTCCTCTGGTGGATCCTAGGATCAGTTTGCTGGTGGCGCATTGCGGTGGGCAGGAGGCAATGCATTTGTTAACTTCATGTTTTGTTTGAGACAACGTCTTGTTCTATAGCCAGGTCGGTGTCAGATTTGTGATTCTCCAGCCGCAACCACTCCGGTCTTGGGCTAATAGGTGTGCACAATCTGTTTACGGGGTCACGGGGTCAGCCACACTTTTTCAGGCAGGGATCTGGGGTGCTCGACTATGTCCTGTATTTTTTCTTTTTAGAATGTAACGTAGTTCTAGGTCCAGCACGCTGGTTGATGGTTTAGCGGGGGTGGGGGGTGGGGGTGGAGATTCTTAAATGCTCCTGAATACAAGCAGACAGGGCTTTGTGCCATTCTACCCCTGTCGTTGGAGGCTGGTGGCAGCTCTAGGGCCAGAGTGAGGGTGAGGAGGTCTGTGGTCAGATGTGGTGGGTGTGTGACCTTGACTGCGTTTTGCTTTAGGACTCAGGGCAGCAGCATCTTAGAGAGATGCACTTACAGGACAGACTGCTTGCATGGTTTAGGACGAGCGCCCTGCAAGGTTTAAGGCAAGTGCCCTGCATGGTTTAGGACAAGCGCCCTGCAAGGTTTGGGGTGAGAACCCTGCAGTTTTTTTTTTTTGCGGGGGTGGGGGGGAGATTAAACGGAATTGTAAAATTGGAAGTGAAGGGATCACTATACCCGGTTACGGCTAATCGTCTAGTCCCAGAAAAGGAAAATGCACGTATTCCAGGAGGCAGGGGCAAATAAATAGCCCCTCGCCTTCGCTGTGATAAAATACTTGGCGACATCAGCTTAAAGGAAGACAGGTTTCTTTCGGCTCCTGGCTTAGCAGCGGCAGGATCGTGAAGCAGCCGGTTCCATTGCGTTCTTAGTCGGGAAGCAGAGACGAACAAGGTGCTCAGACCGCATACTCCGTTTAATTCAATCCAGGACCCCAACTACAGGGTAGTCCACATTCTGTTTCTACATTCTTTTATTAATGAGACTTAGAACCCCCAAAGGGGACCTCAGTTTCCCCAGTAGCATTCAGACACCTGGTCACTCCTGACCCAGCTAAAGGACGGACAAAGTGAAGCTTGGATGCCTGGTTTCAATTCCTTACTTCCGAGGCTCTGGCTTCGGTCTCTATTTTATATTCACCCGTGGGCCTCTCTATCTCGAGGGACAGGTCACTACTGAGACCCACCCACTGTCTATCCCTAGGGCACCTCAAGGTCTGGAGAAGCCGGAAGCCCTGACATTTTTGGGTTATTAGGTCCCTAGCTTTTTTGCCCTATTTTCACTTGAGGTCTTGTGACCTCCACATGGCAAAGAAAGTGAGTACACTGCTTTATTTGAAATTAAATTAGGTTTTTTTTCTCACATCTAGGCTCAGTGACATCTTGACAAATGAGCAAGGGAGAGCAGGTGCGGGAAGGAATACACGGCTTCAGACTGCTGTAGACTTCAAGCTGGGTGACCCGGCAGATCACCAAATAACCACCAGGTGGCGCTACATGCAGCCTCGCGGTCCACCTTTCCCGGGTCAGTAGCTGTGACGTGTCTGGCCTGTGGCAGTAGCTTTGCTTGGATCAGGGAGGGCCTGAGTTTTGCTTGTGCACAACAATGCCTAGCTGTTCATGCTCCTGACCTTGTACCCCAAGGATTGTAGCTATATTGGTTTCTGACAAATGCTTTTCTGGCAATCTGGCTTAGCATCTTTCTCATTTTCTGCCTTGCTAGGTTTAACGTCTCAAACCGGGATATTTCTGTCTGACAGATCAGGACTCTGTCATCAGAACAAGATGTTCTTGCTTGTGGCGATAAAAAGCCTTTACCTTGGTCAGCCCTGGTGTAGTCTGATTCTCTCCTAGGGCAGGGTGAGAGAGAGGCTGGGGTGGACCAAGGCCCAGCGTGGGCTGTGCTGGAGTCAGGGACAGAGAGAAGGATTCTAGAGATGGGGGCTGTGATGAGAAAAGGTTCACAGTTGGAAGGATGCTGATGATCGGTGTGGGGCTGCGGAAGGGGCTTAGGAACATACTTTCACAGAAAAGTACAAGAATATGATTTGCATTTTGATGATGTCTGCTTTGCTATAGACACAGAAAAAGACAGACGTGTTCTCAAAGTTAGAAGAATTTGTCAAATTGCTTCTTAAGACTTTTTTTTGCTTCACTAGGGAAAAAGTTGGGGTTGCATCTTTGGCAGAGATTCTTTGTCAGGGTGGTAAACAGGTGTCATGGAGCCAGCTGTAAGCTGTGGCCACACCGAGGGTTCATTTGTGCTTGCTCCCCGAGAAAGGGGGGAGGCAGAAAGTGAGATAGAACTAGAGATAGATAGATAGATAGATAGATAGATAGATAGATAGATAGATAGATGATAGATAGATAGATAAGAGAAGGGTTGGGCTTGAACACTAGCCCTGGAGAATCTGTCTCTTTCTCTGCTCTTTACTTTTTCCTTTCCTCTTCTGCCTCTTCCTGTCTTCCCTTTTCCTCCCCACTGCTCTTTCTCTCCCTCACCCTCAGTCCCAACTCTTTGGTCAGGGAAGTTCAGATTAAATCAACCTAGAACTGGCCGCTGTGAAGGAGAGATAAGGTCTTGGAACTGAAATGTTCATATTTTACCCCTGTCCCCATCACAGCTGTGGACAGTCATGAGACCTGTGCCACTGTCCCCTCCAGGGGGCCCAGGTTCAATTCTTAGCACAGGCATGGTGGTTCACAGCTCTGCCTATATCTTCCATCCTAGGGGATCTGACACCCTCTTCTGGCATCCTTAGGCCGTGCACACACATGATGCACAGAGAGACATGCAGTCAGCACCCATACATATAAAATAATAAATAAATAAGAAATAAAAATGTAAAAATACAAACATTTAGATTTGGCGGTTGTGTTTATGTGTGGTCTCAGGTGTCACAGTTTGGCAACTTAGAATACTTACTTTTTTTAAAAAATTGATTTTGAAGCAGGATTTCTCTGTGTAACAGTCCTGGCTGTCCTGGAACTCACTCTGCAGACCAGGCTGGCCTTGAACTCACAGAGATCTGCCTGCCTCTGCCTCCCCAGTGCTGGGATTCCAAAAATCTTTTTGAAGTTATCAATTGTATTTGTTGTGTATGTGTGATGTGGAAGGGCGTGTGGCTGTGTAGACAGATGTGTGCCACAGCACGTGTAGAAGCTGAGTCAACTTTGTCCTTAAAGCATGTGACCTGATTAACACCTGACATTGGTCTCCGGCCTCCTCAGGTATGTGTGCACACGCACATATGCCCTCCGTGTGCACAAACATGTGCATACACGCGGATTTATTGAGCTCATGCATTGGCAGGACATTTAGATGTACGGATTGAATGTGTTGTGGCTAGAGATGAGCTGGCCAAAGCTGGGCATGGCTGTGCTGTCCAGCCTTGGCCGCAGTGACTGGCGAAAATTCTCATTAAGACTGAGGGTCTCTTGGGCAGGGTCTGCATCTTTCATGGACCAACAGCCTGTGCAGGTCCACCTCTGTCATGGCAGTGATGGGTTACACACATGTAAGCCCCAATGCAAACCTGTATTTCCAGCCTTGTCTATAGGCCCAGCTCTCAATGGGCAAAGCAAGTTTATTACTGGCCTCAAAGCTACAGAGCAAGGACTAGACTCTACTGTTGCCCACCTGGGGGGCAGACTTCAAAGACTGGGGGCAGGGTATGGACTGGGGAGGTGCAGGAAATTGGTTCCCCACATGCAGTAGTGTGCACAGAGACCCTGTGCACTGATCAGAAAGTCACTCTCTGTGTTACTGTCAGCCTGACACATCTGAAGCCAATGTCTTTTACCATCTTCTAGAACCTTCTTTGATGCTCTCTTCCAAAAAAACCTGCTACCCCATCTCCAATACAGACAAATCTTATGTGTGCCCACCTTTCTCCGGGTAGCCCTCCCTAGTATGCCTGAGCCTTCCCCTTGCTTCACAGCTGAATACAGGTTCTGCTTCCTCCAAGATGTCCCAGCTTGGTGCAGACTTCTTCTGAACTCACATTATTGATCGTCTCTTGTGGTGACTGATTTTCCTCAGAGCTCTGAGAGGTGTTTATGAGTCTAGGGCAACTCAGAACCCCAGCCTCTGGCCCAGCAGCTGGCTCACCAGTAAATGTTCAGCCAACGATCTTTGTGCCCAGCACCTAAGAGCAAGAGAAGGAAAGGACCCTGGCTCTTCTAGAGCTGGGAAGCCAGAGCTCCTGCCTCGTTTGTCACCAGCCCAGCCTGCCCTGTCCTTGTCCTTCTCCTGCTCACGTTTGGACCTCTCTGAGGAGCAAGTCACTAGAGGACACCAAGTCCCGAATCACAGCCCTGATACTCATGCACCTCATCACTCCGGTTAATACCTGATCCTGAGCCCCATTGATCCGCCCCTTATTGCTTTACCCAGAGCTGATTAAGAGGCAGGATAATTGGTTAGTATTAACTGGATAATAAAGTGTGTGTCTGAGTCATGAGCCTGCTCCCTCGGAGCATCTGTCCTGCCCTGGTGTTCTCTCGGGTTGTTTTCACCTGGTCTTCCCACTCCTGGAGAGCTTCCAGGTGCCTAGAAGAAGTCGAAACCCTGTTCTCTCCCCTCCTCTCCACAGGCCTTTCTCAGAGTCACGGACAAGAACTTCTCTATCACCCTTTGGCAAGTGACACAGTTGCTGTGGTCTTTTGCTTTAATACAAAGTGCACATGGGAGAATATGCCCAGTGTCTAAGGTGGGCATCACATATGTGAACTGACAACAAACAGCCTTCAGATACACTCCAAATAGAGCAGCAAACGTCCCTGTGCCCACCTAGAGCTGATTGATAGTGGGCATCATTTCCCATTTCTTGTCTTATTGTTCCTCTTACATTTTGTTTTGTTGGGTGATTTTAATTTTTATTATTTTATTCTCTTTTCTATTTGTGTGTGTGTGTGGCATTTGGTGTGCCTATGTGTAAACATATATGTTTTTGCATGCGTGTGAGCATATGTAAATGCAGACACGTATGCAAGTGTGCACACATGTGAAGCATGTGAGGCTTCCTGTTGGTGTCTGGAATCATCCTCCCTTCCTCTTCTACCTTAGTCATCAAGGAAAGACCTTTCAATCAAACCCAGATCTCACTGATACGGCTAGTCTTGCTAGTTGTCTTTCGGCCATCCCACTCTCTGCCTTCTGAGGCTGGAATTAGATATATACATAGGTTCTGGGGGTGGGGAGGCTGAACTCTGATCCCCAGTGCTTGTATGGTAAGCACTTTAATTGCTGAACCATCTCCCCAGCTGCTGAGCAATTTTAAAACACCACAGGTGTCAGGTTGTTTCACTCTTGATGACTCAGACAGCTGATAAATGTTCTCCTGCCCGATACTCCCCAGCATCCCTGGACCTCTGGGGCTGCTGACATTCTCTGGTCTCTGCTCAGTAGATTGAGCATCTAATCGTGTCTTTTTGGTCATGTTTTTCTTTTGTTTGTTCAGGGAAATTGCAAACAAGAGACACGAGGTTTGTTGAGCCTCATCCCCTTGTTCAGCTAATAGCTACTGTGACAGACGAGGAGGCACATGATGAAGTGTGCCAACAGATCACCAACAGGAGTGTGGTGCCCCCTTGACACATGGTGAGGGCCCAGGTGGTGGGACTCGCACTCGGGGAGTGAACCACAATAGGCGAGATTGCATATCAGCCGCCTTTGTCCGCAGCTGCGAGTTGGCAAAGAGAACACCTGCCCCGTGCGTGAGAGAAACTGTAACTCCAGAGCCATAGGAACCACAGGTCGAGATGAGCCCCTGGGTCTCTGAGAGGTGACAGGGCTCACTCAGTCTGACAACCTGACAGATGTCAGTCTGGGGCAGGCATCTTGGCAGCTGATGGCCTTTCTTTAACTAGGGACTTGCTGCTGTGTTCTGTAGAGTGTTCAGCGTCTGAGAGGACTGAGGCCCCATCTGAGCTTTCAAATGGTGGAGTTCGAGACTTCTGTCTCTCCTCCATGTTTCCCATAAGATTTCCTCTGGGGAGAAAAAATGGTTCACTACCAAACACTAGTTTGAACAGCCCCTCTCCATGTGTTTCTGCAGTCTTTAAAATGGTCTGCAGCTACGGACCTTCACAGACCCCTTTCTGCTGTGAGACAAGGTGAGGAGGTAGTGCAAACCACACTCCTTTGACAACCAGCGAGATGGCTTAGTGGGCAGAGGCGATTGCTGCCAAGCCTGGTGACTTGAGTTCAATCCCCGGGACTCCAGTGATAGACGGAGGGAACCGATTTCTGTAAGTCGCCCTCTGACCTCTGTGCATTTGCCGTAGCATGCACCTACCCCCTCCAGCACACCACATGTGCATACGGTTACACTAAAATAATATGTAATAAACCCACGTTCCTTCCTGTTTCCAAAACCATGGAAACACATCTAAAAAAAGAAAGAAAAAAATGTGTTTCTGAAATTAAACTTCCAGTATTCTTTTTAAACACTGAGAAATCTCAGGGTGACTGAAAGCCAATACTCCTGGCCTCATTGACTCTATTTCTCTACCTTTGAAATGATGACTGTTCTGGTACCCAGATAAACGAGGTTTGCGAAGCACCACGTCTTTGAACCTGTCTTCCGTGATCATGTCCACGATGGACAGTCTCCTGCCTTTCCTCAGAGTGGCTGCTCTGCTGTCCCCAGAGTCCTTTAAATCTGTATACGATTACTAGGGCTCGTGTAAACAGCCCAAAGGATCAGAAGAATAAATGCCAAGGGCAGCTCTCAGGTGAAGGAGCCACGAGAGTTCACTGTGGGTCCCATAACCTCTTCATCTTCTGCTGAATGGGTGCCAGTGTGCACCTGTGTGGTTCTTCCTCAGTGGTCTAGAGACTAGATACAACGACAGAGCATCCCATAATCTGCTGAGGTCATGTGTACACTCAGATAAAAAAGCTTTCTTCTAGGGGTCCAGAGGGTTGAATGCCCAGCCTGTGGCAGGAGGATCGGGACAGATGGTACCTCTCCCTTTACCTCCTCTGTGGGCCAGCTGGAGAAGGATGAGGTAGCCTTAGAAATCTAGGTGATTGCACTTTTTTCTCTCTTTACCTCTGTCTGTCTATTTGAGCCTGAACTTGCTATATAGCTAAGGAAGCTTGAATGCCAATCATAATTCTAAACTTAATCCCAACCCTTGCCAGTGCTAGGATTCCAGCACCAACACACTTGTCTTCTGCTATGCTGACAATCGAGCCCAGGACTCTGTGCATTCTAGAAAATCACTCTACTGTTTGAGCTACATCCCCAGCACATGGTTTTTAAAAACAGTTACATTATGCGTGTTTGGGCTTTGTGCACGTCTGTGTACCATACAAGTGTCTGTTGCCTGAGGGGGGAGGGCATTGGAGCTCCTGGAACTGGAGTTACAGACAATTGTGAGCCACAATGTGAGTGCTGGGAATTGAACCCAGGTCCTTTGCAAGAGCAGCTACTGGTGCTCTTAACTCCAGAGCTATCTCTTCAGGCCCCCTAGTGAATGCTTTTTAAATTATTATTATTATTTTTTTGACTACTGCTTTTATTTGGGACAGCTCTTTAACCCGCATTCCACAAAGATTGAACAATAGTATCTCTTTGGTCTTGGGTTTGGGAAAGATCTGCTGGGAAATTTAATTTTCTTTGGGAGTTTATGAGCATCCTAGGCTAAGACCCATTGATCCCCATGGGAGCCTTTCTTCTGCCAATTGCTCCAACAGCACCTGTCTGTTTTCTCGGGCTCAGTTTTCAGAGATGCCAACATTAACCTCTCACATGTGGCTCCGGCCCACTCTGACAGTACCTGATCCTGCATTCTTCTTGACTCCCAGCTACTCCTGCTCCTTGTAAACTGCATCCTGGCCACACCTCACAACACAAGCAGTTCTTTTCTTCTGGCTTCCATGATGCAAACTGTAATGAAGTGACAGATGAATGGGGACTCTCATTTTGTGGTGCAGATCCTGGTTTTCTGGGTAACATAGACCGTACTCCAGCCATATATAGCTCAGACTGTCTTGGGTGAGTTTGTCAGGAAATAGCGTGCATGCAGATAACAACTTAGGCCAAGTTAGAGTTGGCTGGGTGAAGATAGACAGAGCGTAAATGGAAGTTTCTGTCCCGCCTGGTTCTTGCAGCCATTCATTCTCAAAGAAACACACAGAGGCTTATATTAATTACAAACTGTTTGACCTATTAGCTCAGGTTTATTACTAACTAGCTCTTATAGCTTAAATTAACCCATGGCTCTTGTCTACGTTCAGCCACATGACTTGGTATCTTTTATCAGTGAGGCATTTTCATCTTGCTTCCTCTTCATCTGGCTGGTGACTGACTCTCTGCCTTTCTTCTTCTCAGAATTCTCTTAGTCCGGTTGCCCCAACTATACTATTCGCCTGGTTACTGACCAATTAGCATTTTATTAAACTCATATGAGGGACAAATCTTTACAGTGTACAAGAACATTATCCTACAGCAACAGATGAAGAACTCTAACAAGGAATAGTGAGCAAGACATTATAGGAACCCAAATCAGTAGACACTATGGCTTCTGCTTGCCAGATTAGGCCAGAGGTGAGAGCGGCTATGAGAATGTGCCAAGTGCTGTAGCTGTTAGAGAGAGGCTGTCCCCATTCAGATGTGGCCTTGGGTGGCAGGTAGGGAACTAGAGAATAAACACATGTCTCCCTTCCTTTCCCCTTCCCTTTAGTTTTATACTAGTGACTTAATTTGCCAACTCCAAGCAGAAGTCACAGGCCGAAAAGTTCTACATGGGTCCTTCTGAAGCCCAGAGCAGGGCAGAGAAGAGTTCTCCAAGAGCTGCGGAACGGCAAGTGAGAGTACCCAGGATAGATGGTTTAGGAGCAGGATAGCGATATAGTAATGTGCTGGATGATGAGGGTTAATAGCCGTGGTGTGCTGGATGGGAATCATAGGCATCAGGTTTATACAGTAGCCAGGCAGAGTGCAGTTTAACAAGGCGGCTGATGACACAGCTCCGTGGGTATCTTCTACCTGGGCCAGGGCCTTGAGTTCAAGTCCCAGGACCCATGTGGTAGAGGGAGAGAACTGACTCCTATAGTTGTCCTCTGACCCCAAGTGTGTTGTGATGCTTGTGTGTGCACACACATTTACACACATAAAGTAAATACAAAGTTTAAAGCAAAATCTTATGTATGCTGAATAATGTTAACATAATAAATAAACACATAAAAATAATTATATACACATTAGCCTTCTTCTACACTGGGTTTTCTTTAAGATAGTTATTTCAGGGAACTATCAGGCTGTGATGTGTAGACCCTATACCCTGGATTTTTAAGAAAATATAAAAAATAATTTAGAAATATAATAATCATTTCAGTCCTACAGGATTCTGATAAAATCTTTTAGTTCAAACAAATAATAGATTTTTCTATTCTACAGGAAGCAAACTAACTGCTATATACACGGGGAAATAGAATGTGCATCTAATATTTTTAGGGTTGCACCTTGCCTTCCACCCCAAAGGAATGGTATTATTCTGTTCTATTCTCTATAGACACATACAGTTCTGGAATCTCATTGTTGTTTTAGCTTGTCCTTCCCCGATGACACGGAAGAGTCATTTTCTGGCCGTATAGCTTCTCTGAGCACCCAGTCAACATTTTGTCCTATTATAAACCAAGCTATTTATATTCATGTTGATTTTCCTGCCTATGCTCAGGAATAGTCCTTTATCAGATATGACTCTTGCAAATGTTTTCTCACAGTGGCTTGTTCTTCACCCTCATGACAGTTTCTTTCCAACGGGAAACCTGAACCTTAGCAAAGACCAGTATCAATTCTTTCTTTCATAGATTCTCTTTGGTATATCTAAAAAGTCATCTGCAAGCCCAAGGGCATCTAGATTTCTCTCCTGAGTTATGTTCTCAGAGATTTTTAATAACTTCTCTTTTGGGACAGGCTCTTATAGATCCCAATCTAGCCTCAAATTTGTATGTAGCTAAGATGACCTTGTACTGCCAATTCTCCAGCCTCTACCTCCTGGGATTTCAGGCCTGTGGCACCCTGCTGGGTTTATGAGGTACAGGAGATAGAAGCCAGGGCTTCCTGCATGGAGGCATGCACTCTGCTGATGGAGCCACATTCTTAGCCCCCTTCTAGAGTTCTGTAATTTTCATTTTACGTTAAAGTATGCTATCAATTTTGACTTTTTTCCTATGAGGTCTATGAGGTCTGTGTCCACAGTGTTTTTTATTGTTGCATATGAATATCCAGTGTGTTATTTTTATCTAAGTTGTTCTATTTACCAATAAAAACTTGGGAGTCAGATGTTGAGGTGAAAGCCTGCTAGCTCAGAGAGAGGCTGAGAGCAACCAGCTGCCCTTCCTTTTCGGCCAGAGACCCAGCAAGAGAACATCTCTCCATGCCATGCCAAACCAAAAATGGCCTTAAATTTCTAGTCTCTCCCTCCTCTTTCCTGTGTGTCTCTCTACCATCTTACCAGGTCCTCTGTGATCTCTATGACTAATCCTTGTCAACTAGTCACTGGCACTGCCCTCTCATCCAAGGTTAATTTTATTAACACAGTCTCAGAGTTTCACAGTACAATCAAATATTCCATAACACCCTTGGCTCCAGTAAAATTGGTTAGGAGACTCATGCATTACCTCTCCCCTTCCTCAAAGACTAGTTGACTGATGTGTTTCTAGGCTCTGTATTCTGTTCCATTGATCTGTTTGTTTCTCACCAATAGCTCACTATCTTGATTATCACGGCTTTATAGAAAGTCTTCAATTTGGGCAATGTCAGCCTTTCTTCAGTATTGTAGTTACTATTCTGAATTCTGACCTCTCTCTGAGTGTAAACTTTACAATAAATCTGCCAACATCCACAAAAACCTTTGCTGGGATCCTTGTATCTATAGATTGAGTCAAGAAGAACTGATGTATCAATAATATTGACTCTTCCTATTCATGAACATGGAATACTTCTCTATTTACTTATTTGATTTCTTTCATCAGAAGTTTGTAGTTTTCCTCATTTACCTTTTGGACATATTTTGTTAGATTTGTACCTATTTTTTTCTGGTAATAGTGTAAGTGGTATTTGTTCTATAACAATTTCCTCTATTTACTATATGTATGCTCCAATCTTTATTATTCCTTTTTATACCTTCTAACTCTGGGGTTTAGCTTTTTTTCTCTTTTGGTTCCATGAGTCATAAAGTTATTTTATTGGCTTTATAAAATTCATTTTTGTGGAGGCAATCGGCACCGTGAACTTCTGTCTCAGGACTGCTTTTGACACCGCCCACAGTTTGGTTTGCTGTGGTTTCAGTTTTCATCCAGACATTTTCACTTGTGATTCCTTTGGGGTCATGGGCTGCTCAATAGTATTCTGTTTGGTTTCTGTCTATTCATAATTTTTCTGGCTTTCCTACAGCTTTGATTTCCAGTGTCATATTTTACTTATTTTTTAAAGATTTATTGAAAGTTACATGTATGTATGTGAACATGTATGAGTATATGTGTACCATGTGTGTGCAGGAGTTTCTGGAGGTCAGAAGAGGGCATCAGATCACCTGGAACTGGAGTGTCAGGTGGTTGTGAGCTATCATGTGTGGGTGGTGGGAACTGAACCCAGGTCCTCTAGAATAGCAATAGGTAAGTATGCTTAACCAGTGAGCCATATCTAGCTCTTCTCTCTAGCATGATTAATAAAAACCCAGAGACAGATATTGGGGTTCAACCTGAAGGTCAGAAAAGCAAAACAGCCAGTCACTGGCTCTTACCTCTACCTCAGTCCGAAATGGCTATCCTGCATCCAGGAATCCTCAGTATGAGCCTGAGCCTGAGAGCTGTCTCTTCCTGTCTTATATTCCTCTCTAGGACTGGGAATAAAGGCGTACACCACTGCTACCCAGTTTCTATGGCAAACTATTGTGGCTACTGGGATTAAAGGTGTGTGTCACCACTGCCTGGTCTGTAAGGCTGAGCAGAGGAGTTGTTTTACGCTCTGATCTTTAGGCAAGCTTTGTTTATTAAAATACAAATGAGATATCGCTACACTTTACACCCTAATCTCACTTTATCATGGACAGAAAAGATGGTTAAATCTGTTAAAGCATGTTTTGGAGCCTAACGTGATCTGGAGAGAGTGCCGTGTGTGCTGAGAGGTATGCTTTCTGCTGCTGTCGGAGGGAGCATATTCTGTCTGTTAGCCTCATTTGGTCTACAGTGTTGTTTCAATTTGCTGTTTTCTGGTTATCTCCTGCTTATTTTTTTCTGCTCATTACTGAAAGTGTTGGGGTATTGAAATGTCCTATTATGAAGGTGTTACTGTCTCTGTCTTCAATTCCATCTTTTTTCTTTATGTATTTAGGTGCTGTGAGGTTTGGTACATACACATTTATAATCATTGTATTTTTTGTTGAAAGAGTTTATACTGCTTTTGTAGCCTCTTATCTTTTCCCAGTGTAACTGTGGATTGTGATCGCCCTTGATCTCCTGTGGTTCCCATTGTGTGGAATGACTTTAATTCTTTTATTCTTCACCTGTGTGTGTCTTTACATTCAGAGCGAGTCCTTCAAACTGTGAGTCACGACTCAGTGTGGGTGTGTAAAACTGAACGTGGAGGTTATGAAAAATTTGGCATGAGACAAAGGTTTCTGAATGTTCAACCACTAAAAATCAAATCAAATCAAATGAAATGTATGATGAACCATTGCTGTTTCCGGTAACACTTGCCTTGTGACACCACACAGCTTCGTACAGCCTTGGTTCTGAACACTTTGCACTTTGCCCTCACATAATACATGCCGGAGTCTATGGTCTGAAACACTTTGGCTTAGAGACCACTGTTTGTTATCAATTACTGCGATTTTACTGTCTATACAAAGTTTTCTGCCTTTATGGAAATAATAGTTTAATTATGTAGAAAATGAAGTTTTTTTTTTTTAGGTGTCACTACGAGAATCTCATAATGATTTGTTTTAAACTGTAAAAAAGTTACTTCAAGCCAAGTGGTGGTGGTTTACGCCTTTAATCCCCCTCCCCCCAGCACTTGAGAGGCAGAGGTAGGTGGATCTTTGTGAGTTCGTGGCCAGCTTGATCTACAAAGTTACAAAGAGAGTTCCAGGACAGCCAGAGCTGCTACACAGAGAAACCCTGCCTTCAAAAACAAACAGCCCAGCCCCCTCTCAAAACAATAACTAAAACCTCCAATCAAACAAACAAAAAATTCAATAAAACAAAAGACAAAAAAGAAAAAACCAAAATAAACAGGTTTACTTCAATTACAGACACAACCTACTGTCTCCCATTTCTTCCTTTCCGTCCATCTTCCTGCTTCCTGAAATGACTTCTTTATATGTTGTGTGCTTGCTATATTAGCTGAGTTTCCGTTGGGGTTATTAAGTACCCGAGTCTGAACGCGTGAAGGACACCTCTTTATCTCAAAGTCGTGAATATTCAAGGGAGTCGGGGGCACTGGCTTGGCTCTGGTGGAGACTTGGTGGCAGATGCTGTCACATGGCAGGACGGCGAACAAGAATGATTATAGATTGACAGGAAATTTACCAAAGCTAGCACAGAGACCCCTGTGTGTCCCACATTCATTTTCCACCATCAACACCAGCACCTACGGGGTCAAACCCTGAGCTCTGCGCATGCTCGGCAAGCAGGCCACCAAGCAGCCTAGCAGCTATCACAGCACTGGGTACTGAAAAGGAGAGCGGCTGAAATTCAGAGGCCTTAGTTGAGTCCTGTCGGGAAACAAGCCCATTCACACTCTGTAATAAACTAAGGCGGTATAGGCACTAGGAGGCACTAGGAGGCACCAGGAGGCACCAGGAGGCACCAGGAGGCACCAGGAGGCACTAGGAGGCACCAGGAGGCACCAGGAGGCACCGGGAGGCACCAGGAGGCACTAGGAGGCAGTGTGCATACAGCAGAGTACAGAAAGAGACATCAGCGCAGAGCAAAGGCAAAAGACCGGTTTTTAAGGTCTCAGATCCCCAGAAGTTTCTGCCCTCTTCTCCAGTGGGTACTCCCGAGAAGTATAATCTCCTGAATCTTCTAGGACAACCCCTTCCCAAGTTCTCCATCCCAATCTGGAGACAAAGCCTTATCTCACAAATGTTCTGGGGTTTGAGATTGCCCCCATTTCTGTTGAGCCCGGTCGAATAACAGACTGCTTGCAACTTTCCAACTCTCGGAGATTTGAGACAAGCGGGCACCAGCCATCAGGGAGGGGCTGAGGGGCTTTTTTGCTCACCTGTGATGCATTGAGGTTTAAGTGCACAGCATACTAAAATGGACCATATTGATTATGTCTTAAAGTCCTTCTACATGGCCTTAGCATCTCATCACCCGTTCAGACAGGACATATTTTCCTGACAGTTATCATAAATTTCCTCAGTGTCATTGGTTATTTTCATATTGATTTTGTATGCCGAGAACGCAGGCACATTATCGACCGGTTCTAGAAGCTCAAGTGTGGCTGAGGGCAGCGGACACATGACTCCACTTTCATCGGGAGTGCGGGGAGGATGTCGGTGGCATGATCTTCAAGCTCGGTGTCTCTGCTTCCATGTGGGGTGCAGAGAGGAGGGTGGTAGCATGATCTTTGTGGTGCCTGCACCCCCTGGAACCGCGGTCGGGCAAGGTTCTGGGGAGTAAACACACAGAGACGTGGGTCACTCGAAACAGGAATGCCGAATTTATTGTTTTCTGGGGCAGCTTATATAGGGCTCTCCTTGACTAATGGCCACGCCCTAGCACTCAGGATTTTTCAGCTGCAAGCCCACCAGAAACCACTTCCTTGTTACCAGGAACTCATGAGGGTCTTGTGCTAGAGCAGCTGCAAGCATAGGAAAACAAGTTGTTTACTCCGGCAGACAAGGGGTCTCAGAAAGTTCAGGGTCATAGGGTCTGCAGCCCCTTACAATCTTCAAGTGTGTCTCTTTCTCCCCCTCCACCACTCTTCCTTGCCACCCCAGAGGAGGTGGCGGAGCTGGCCATCCACTGCATTTCTGCTTATGCTGCCCAGCTAGCGTCTGCCTTTGTCACTTCGCTGCTCAGGGCGACCCCACTGTTAGGGAAGTCATGCTATCCCAGCCACTTATAGGGCAAAGAATGACCTCTCTTTTCAGCACTTACCCAGGACATCATGGAGCACCTGAAGACTTAAAGAACTCCGGGCTCTCTCCCAGACTGTGCCAGTAAGCAATTCTCAAAAGACAGTTGACCCCTGTGCTCGTGGCTAACTATGAATCTCTGACGCTTCCTTCAGAGACGAGTCATGTCACATTATCGTAGTCTGGGTGGATGGGCACCCACTCCAGTCAGGAGCCTTCCTTTCACATTTATGACTGTGCATGCTTGCAATGAATGGTTGCAAGCTAATTGTTTGCTCGCAGCTCTCAGAGCAACACAGCCACTGCCACCTGCATCGGCCCAACTGTGCCTGTTTGCGAGTGGCCATCAGGAGCAGACACTACTTGTGGAAACTCGCGCAGAGAAGGAATAGGTGGGAAGGGCCGCTGTGTTGTCAGAGGCCGCTCGTTCGTTCCCGGCCACCCGGACTCCATAAACAGTCACACAGAAATCTGTATTAATTACAATTCTAGTTGGCAGAAATAAGTGTATTTCTGGCTCTTACATCTTAAATTAACTCATTTCTATTCATCTGTGTATCGCCACGTGGCTGTGGCTTACTGGCAAGGTTCTGGTGTTCTGTCTCCTACAGGCAGCTGCATGGCTTCTCCCTGACTCCGCCTACTCTCTCTCTACGTCTTGGATTTCCCACCTGGCTTTACTCTGTTATGCCATTGGCCGAAAGCAGCTTTATTCATTAACCAATAAAAGCAACACATACACAGAAGGTCTTCCCACACCACCACTGGACGCCCATCTGAGACTCCAGCTGCTCTTCCAAGCCATTTGTATGCAATTCTGCCCTGATTACATGTGGTCTTGGGTGCATGTGTCTCAGGAGTTGCTAAAGTACAGAGGCTGAGGGAAGTTAATTGAGGGGGGCTCCAGCTATGGTGAAGCCATATTATAGCTGGGTGAAGATTTCTAAGTTCTTTGGGGTCACTGACTCCTGCGAGTAACCCCTTATCTATGCTTTAAGTAAGCCCAGTAAACTCATTGTTTCTCCAGGGTGAACTTTTGTTTGTTGGTGGGTCCTTCTGGGGAGGCGTTGAGTGTGTTCAAATCTCCATAAAGAAGGAATTCTTCCAACACTAATGTATACAGACTTGACTCGTGTAGGACAGAGGGACTTTTAGAAAATGGGACTGTGTTGCAACTAGGAGGTTCTCAGACAAGTCAGGAGAACGAGGGGGTGATGCTGGATCACACTGCCCATTGTCTCAGAATTTTGTCTAGGCACTGACCCCAAAAGCTGGGTTTCTGAGTTCATCCTCACTCCCCTTCTGGAGGCAGAGGAAGACTCAAATCTCATTCCGTTGCTATGACCGGACTCCTGGGAAGTGTGGTTATGGAAGGGTTTCAGAGTCACTTCCAACATACGCAGACAGCAAAAGATAACCAGCCTGGTATTTTCATTTCCTTCAGCCCCGAGTCTTGTCACACGTCCATCTGTGCTGTGGGTGATGACGCGTGGCTCCTGCAGGCTGGATTTCCCGGCCTCACTTCTCGTTTGTTGGGCAGGAGGTTTCCTCCATCACATCCTCCTCTGTGCTGGGAGGAGGATGTCCATTTGTCTGCTCAGGCCACTGCAGATGTGGGATGTCACGTGTGAGGAGATGTGGCCAGGCAATGCTTAGAAAAGCTGAACTGTACCATACAATGTGCCTAAGTACACCGTGGCCCTCAGATAAAGTTCACATATAATTATAACAATGTGGCGGTGACATGGATTTCCATTAGTGTTCTATGGAGTGGGTAGATTTATTGAAGAAAATTGAGATCAAGGGTCATTTTTATTAAGGTCATTATTATTATTTATGTAGGCAAGAGGTTCTCAACCTGTGGGTCACAACCCCTTTGCTGGGTGAACAATCCTTTCATAGGGGTCAAATATCAGATATCCTGCTTATAGGATATATCCATTATGATTCAAAACTGTAGCAGAATTGCAGTGGTGATGAAATAATTTTACAGCCGGGGTCACCACAATCTGAGGAACTACATTAAAGGGTCACAGCATGAGGAAGGTTGAGAACCATTGGTCTAGGCTCATGTGTGCTGTGCATGTGTGCATATATGCATGTTCACGTGTGTGGGTGTGTGGTATGTCTGTGTCTGTCTAGGCATGCCCGTGGAGTCAGAGGTTTAGAGGTTTATGTCAGAAAATGCATTGCTCTCCACTTTTTTTTTTAAACTAAGGTTGAGTCTTGCAGAACCTGAGACACACAGAATCAGCTGGTCTAGTTTTCCCCAGGGTCCTCCTTGGGGACTCCCTGTCTCCACCCCTGAACTCAGTTCCAGATGGGCCACCAAGCTTGCTTGACCTTTATGTGTGTGCTGGGTTCTAGGCTCCAGTCTTCATGTTCCTGCAGTAAGAACTTTACCCCCTAAATACCTACCCAGCCTACCGGCTACTTGTCAGGGTTTCTGGGAACCACACTTGGCTCCTCTGGCAGACCACTCTGCCCTCTCTCCCACTAAGCCATCTGTCCAGCCCCAGGAACCTTCAGTCCGGCTGACAAATACCCTGTCCCCTCAGTGGAGGCTACCCAGCTCAGTTGCCTTCCCTGTGAGCTAGCGACCTCCCCGTGGCCATGTGATGGAACCTGGGGGGCACAGCCCCCCCTTTTCTGTCATTATAAAGTGATGGACTCAGCGGCTGTAGTGGCTGCAGAGGCCTCGTCTCCCAGTGCCTGTTAGCTGGTAACACGAGTGGGTTTTAAATTCTCTGTGATGGAAGGAGGGCGTGACTCTGCATCCTTCCCAGGGAATAGCTTCACAAAGTCATTTCTTGGAGAAGAACATTTTAATGGTTAGCTGAATTCATTACTTCCCCGTGGCAACAGTTCAAGGTATTGTTTTCAAGATGTCCCTTGTCCCTGCCATTCACTGTCTAGCCTCCAAGGCAGGGGACTTATGTTTGGCGTTCTAACTTTTGGCTTGTACATATTTGATTTTCTCTTTTGGAGGTAAACACATTTCTGAAGAGATGGTGTGTGGGTTTTGAGTGTCAGCTGACAGGATGTTAGTGCCCTCTGCTTTCCAAATGCAAATTTTATGCACAGAGAAAAGCTTTTTTTATTTTCATTTATTTATATTTGGTCTTTCTGACTCCAGAAGCATTCACTGTTCTTTTGGGTCTCTCTTTAAAAGTCCGGTGTTTGTAACTCTGTGATCAGAGAGGGGTGGGTGACAACTGAGTATGAAGAGCTTGGTGAGCAAGCACAAGGACCCGAGTTCAGTTCATCCCCCAGGATAAAAGCTAAGCATGGTGGTTTGCAATCCCCAGCATTGGGGACATAGAGAAATTTGCTGGTCGGCCAGCCTGCCCAGCCAGTGAACCCCAGGTTATAGTGGGAGACCCTGTTTCAAAGTGTAGACAGCTCCTGGGAAGTGACACTGAGGATGGCATCTGATCTCTGCTTACAACACACACACACACACACACACACACACACACACTCACACACACACTTGCATATACATGAACACACACATCCACACACCAGTCATACGTCTTCATTAAATCAATCAGGACACATTCCAGGGGTGAGAACTCAATGTCCAGTCACTCTACCATGAGGAGACCTAAGTTTCTTAGAAGCATTTCCCTTTATTTTGTTTTCTTTGTGTGACTGTTCTCACCTGAAATCCAAGTCAGGTGTCTTGGTTTTCTACTGCTCCATAACAAGTTTCCTAAGCTTAGAAGTAAACTAACATGAGTTACTAACTCACACTGCCCATGATCGCAAAGGGGAGTTCTTATCTGGGTGATTTGATGAGGAATCCATTTCTAAGCTTATTTGAAACACCAGTAAAGTTTAATTCCTTGTGGTTGCAGACTGAGTTCTTTCATATATATTATATTATATAACATATATTTAATATGTGTGTGTGTATGTGAGTGTGCAACAATACACATGTGTGTTCAGAAGACAACACTCAGGAGTTAGTTCTTTCTTTCCACCATGTGGTACCTTAGGTGTCAGGCTTGGCAGCAAGCACCTTTACCCTCTGAGCCATCTTGCTGGCCTTTGAGGTCTTGTTTTCTTGTGGCTGTCACAAGGCTGCTCTTATGCCCTGTTCTGTATCTGAGTCATCATGGCACTCCACGAATGTCACTCGTTTCTGAACCTCACTCCCTGGAGACAGGCTGTGACTGGTCTTCACTGTCTGCTTGACTGGGTTTAAAATCACCTAGGAGACACACCACTGTCTGTGAAAATGTTTCACGAGATAGTTGATTGAGGCAGGAGGACCAGCTTCTGGTGTAGGTGACCTCTTCTAACAAGTAGCTCAGATATGAAGAAGGCCAAAGATAAAGCATTGCTTTTGCTCTTTCCTCCTGAGTGTGACCATCACTGCTACTGTCATCTTCTGATGACATCGCACTCCAGCGTCTTTGGCCTTTCAGGGTGGACTCAGTATCATCTACTCTCGGGGAACTTGCAGATGTGAAGCAGGGTTGGGGCTGCTGAGGACTGCTGCATACCACTGGGGGACATAGCCCTCGCGGGACTACCCAGCACCTACGTGCAATTGGATCATCTAATGAATGCTCCCTCCCTCCCTCCCTCCCTCCCTCCCTCCCTCCCTCCCTCTCCTTCCCTCCTCCTCCCTCCCTCCTCCTCCCTCCTCCTTCCTCCCTCCTCCCTCCCTCCCTCCTCCTCCCTCTCCCTTTCTCCCTCTCCCTCTCTCTCTTTCTCTCTCTCCCCCTGTCTCTCTGTGTATACATGTGCATGCGTGTTCTGTTCAGAATCCTGCTGACCACGCAGGCTTACAGAAGGGCAAATGTCATTGAAGAATCATGATGTCCACCAACCACCGTGGTGACAGTGGTTGCGAGTGGCACGTGTTTTGAAAAGAAGATCTGAGCACAGAGGTCATCCACAGACTATGAGTAGAAGAGTTTAATTTTAGAAGACAGGCTATGTACCCCCAAACCAGGATGAGATGATGGGAAAAAAAGGAGAAAGCCAAACGGGTGGTGCCCCTCAGATGTTAGACTCTCCATGTTAGTCACAGAATTCTGTTGCCGCCAAGTGGGCTGACCCCTGAAATTCCAGTACTCAGTGAGCTGAGGTAAGGATTGACATGCATTGAAGGCCAGCTGGACTACACAGTTAGAATGTGTCTCAAAAAACAACCAGCCACTCAGCCAACCAACCAATCAAAAAGAATGTACATCTGCTTTGTTTCCGCATACCAAACCCTCTGAGCAGACAGGTAATTTGAATTCTGGTCTTTCAGGTCTCTGAGTGTGTGCCACATGAGTGCAGTACCTGCAGAGACCAGAAGAGGGCGATATGTCCTCCCGAACTGGAGCTACGAATGCTTAAGAGCTGTCCAACATTGGTGCTGGGCATTGAACACGGGTCCTGTGGAAGAACAGAGACTGCTTTTGACCACTGAACCATCTCTCCAGCCCCAGGGTGGCTCAGTTTTTAGCTCTTTGCTTTCTCACCCCCTCGATAGCTGCAGGTCATCTCATTTAACTTGCCTTTTCTGTTAGATGAGAAACTGAGGTCCGAGGAGGGGATGAAGCAAAGTGACTTTCTGGCTCTCTCTGTCAGATTGCCAGAGCGCATGCTACCCACAGAGTCAGAAAGTGGGAGATTCCTGCATGCCGTGCTTCTGTGGTGTGCGCCTGTGTTTCTTTTCAGTGTGGTCATTAGTCTGCTGCAAATGCCCAGTCCTGCCGTGCAGTTGGTTTGAACTTAGTAGTTAATAACATGCAACTTTTCCTCTTATACATGTTGTTTGGATGACAGGGAAGATTCCCCCAGCTTTATTCTCCCCGTCTGTGCTTTGAATCCTTCTGGACTCGAAACATCAGTTTTACACAGAAACAAGCTTTGGTTCCCAAAAGTTAAATCACAACTGGTACATCATGTCATTGATGTTCTGCCTAAGTCTTTTAAAACCTATCTATGAGGAAAGAGATCAGTTTAATTTAGACTTTTGCTAAGTTCCACATTGAGATGAATTTTTAAAATTAATGTATATTTAAGTTGAAAAATGACGTCAAAATCTTCAAACAGTTCATCAGGCGATGAAAGGAGACAGAGACAGAGGAGCATGGGACAGAAATCTCAAGGTCCAAATCAGGAGCAGAAGGAGACGGAGCACGAGCAAGGAACTCAGGACCGCGAGGGGTGCACCCACACACTGAGACAATGGGGATGCTCTATCGGGAACTCACCAAGGCCAGCTGGCCTGGGTCTGAAAAAGCATGGGATAAATCCAGACTAGCTGAACATAGAGGACAATGAGGAATACTGAGAACTCAAGAACAATCGCAGTGGGTTTTTGATCCTACTGCACGTACTGGCTTTGGGGGAGCCTAGGCAGTTTGGATGCTCACCTTAGGAGACCTGGATAGAGGTGGGCGGTCCTTGGGCTTCCCACAGGTCAGGGAATCCTGATTGCTCTTCGAGCAGATGAGGGAGGGTGACTTGATCGGGGGAGGGGGAGGGAAATGGGAGGCGGTTGGGGGGAGGAGGCAGAAATCCTTAATAAATAAATAAATTAAAAAAAAATAAAATAAAAAAATAAAAAAAATCTTCAAACAGAAAGGAACTCTCAGGTATTGTAGAATATTATTATTATTATTTGTTTTGTTTTTTGAGACAAGGTTTCTCTGTAGCTTTGGTGCCTGTCCTGGAACTAGCTCTTGTAGACCAGGCTGGCCTCGAACTCCCAGAGATCTGCCTGCCTCTGCCTCCCAAGTGCTGGGATTAAAGGCGTGCGCCACCACCACCGAGCTTGTAGAATATTATTTTAAGACGTGTTACATTTGTTTATGTTTGGAATATTTGCTTTAATGATGCTTTAATGATGTGCTGCATTCTTTTATGTTGCATTTGTTTAACTCTGTGAAGCTGTGTTACTTTGCCTGTCTAAAACATCTGATTGGTCTAATAGAGAACCAGGCAGGAGAGAGAGATAGGTAGGGCTGGTGGGCAGGGAGAATAAATGGAAGGAGAAAAAGAGCAGAGGAAGGAGGAGCAAGAACAAGGAGAGGAAGATGCTAGGGCCAGTCACTCAGCCACCCAGCCACACAGTCACTCAGCCACAAGGTCAGTCATGGAGTCAGAGTCAAAGTACAATGTATAGAAGTAGGAGAAAGGTACAATCCCAGAGACAACACATAGATGGGATAATTTAAGGAAAACTGGCTAACAACAGCCAAGCTAAGGTCGGGCATTCATAAGAAATAATTAGTCTCTGTGTGTGATTTATTTGGGAGCTGGGTGATGGGCCCCCAAAAGATCAAAGACCAAAGAGCCAAAAAAGTAGAATAACAACCAAGACCACTCAGTGACTGATGTGATGTGAGGACGGCTTGGCACTGCAGCAAGGCAATCCCCTATCTGCCAAGATTCTCTGATGTTCTGGTTTCGATGATAACGGAAACGCACTTTATCTCCCAACATTTTTTACACAGATATGTTAAAATCACACCTTCCCATTTCTGTCCTAAGTAAATTGTCTAAACAGAGTTCACAAATGGAGACCATCAGGTGTTAGTCACGTCCTGGATTTTGGTAAAGTCTCTCATGTGTACTTCCTAGAAAGCGGAGATGACGGTGGAGTGACTTTAGCAGACTCTGGAAAAGCATACAGTCTCCTAGTCTTTCCTTCCGGTGAAATCGAAAGAAGATAGAATTAAACCGCCATTTTCATTTGATCTCAAGTTTCTAAATTAATCCTAAGAATATTGTAGAACAGATGTAAGATGTATAATACAGATTTGAAGTCACTTCACCATGTCTGGGCATGTGGCTCAGTTGGTAGAGGACTTTCCATGAAGCCTTTGTTTCCATTCCTGCACTGCATAAGCTGGATGTGGTGATGCACCTCCGTAAGTTCAAGACCAGCCAGGGCTACCTGAGATCTTGTCTCAGGGAGAGAGGTGGAGGTCAAACTGAGCTCCTAGGATTATGGTAGATTCAGCAGCTATACCTACAGCCCCCTGAAGTTATGAGCATTTACTATTTTCTCTTACTCCTCAGTGGAAGGTCTCCAGATTCACCAGATATGTCTGGCGACTTGATGAGGGAGATGTCATTGGCATGCATTCTCATCCAACAGATGTGTTACTTAGTCAGCATTCCCCAAAGAGCTTGCAGAGAACATAGCTCTGGAGGGCTTTCCTCCTGGCTGACATTCTAGCAGGAACTTTCTTTCTTCACTTGGCTACTAGGAGGTCCATATGTCATCAAGAGCAATGACAGACTGTGGGGGTTCAAATCCAGCCTCATGCCAAATGGATAATACTCAGAATGTTTATGAAATTGACTTGTAATTACCGTGTCTAATGAAAGACAATGGTGTTCTGTCATTGGCATTCCCAAGGCGCTTACCATGATGTAATTCTGTGGATTACAGAGTCAGCAAGTTTTAATTTAAAAGTAATGTGGAAAAAAAAGTCAAAGAAAATTCTTCTAGGGGGCAGTTCATGAAGCTTGTTGAGACAAGAGTGATGTCTTTAATCAACCCAAATATTCTTGCAAATTACAGCATGTGTTACTCGGTCCCGTTCACAGCCAGTTCTGGTCCACATTCCTTGGGTTCTTAGCATTTTCTCAAGGATTTGGGAAGCAAATGCTATTTTCCTTGTGGTTGATTGCAAGCTTGTTATTTCACAGAGTTAACAGATGTGGCATAATTATTATTTTTGTTGCAGTTTAGGGATGACAGAACTGTGACTTTGAGTCTGCAGCTTGGACTGACCTTGGAAAGTTGCTACAGTTGCCTTTTATCAGATAAATGGCTGTAATTTGGCTAATGCAGAGTATCTGTGAGTCCACCAGACAGGGCTCCCCCAGCAGTCTTCCCAGGAGAAAGTGACCCTCTCTGAACTCCGGCTACACCCACTCTAAGGTGGCTCCCACAACACCCACTCCACAGGGGGTAGCTAACTATTCACAACAGTGTTTTGTGGGGGTCTCCAGGTCAAATAAAGCCACACCAACATGACCTTTGGTGACTGTTCTGGTGACTTTTATGCCAACTTGACACAAATGAGAATCATATTGGAAGCAGGGGAATCTCAACTGAGAAAATGCCCTCACCAGACTAGCCTGGGGGCAAACCTATGGTGCATTTTCTTGATTGGTGAGGGATGTGGGAAGAGCCAGCTCACTGGGTGACATAAGAAAGCAGGCTGATAAGGTGGGCCGAGCAGCGGGTAGGCAGCCATCCTCCCTGGCTTCTGCTTCGGTTCCTGCTTCCAGGTTCCTGCCTGTCCCTGCCCTGTTTGAGTTTCTGCCCTGACTTCCCTGAGTGCTGGACGATGATGTGGAACTGTAAGCTGAAATAAACCCTTTCTTCCTATTAGGAATTTTTCCTAACACGAGCTCTCTGCCAATGCAAATGTCCAATCAAGCCAAATCAAAACAAGTCAAATTAAGAAATATCCAGGTTTAATAGGAGTCCTGCTCTCTCGGGTGGCTGGAGGGGGAACCTGGAGGCCGCAAAGGCAACCACCAGGAGAAAGGAAAAGGGACCACATGTTCCTCTTTTGGGAGTTCACTTAAATACTCTGTGGCATGCTGGGATTCGAAGTCCATACCAATACAACTCTCAGTCCTGGGGGCTGGGGGCTATGTCCCAACTTAACACTTCCCAAGTTGTTTCTGCTTACAATGTTCTCTCAGGTAGAAGATGACACTGTGGTGAAATTCTATGCTTTGCTCTATGCTTTCATGGGTTGAGGGGAATGCTCAGAGCCAATCGCCCTGAGGGTGGGAGGGTGGAGCCTGAATCACAAATGAGCCAAATGAATGTCAGCTGCTCCTTGTAGTTGTGTGGATTACAAACTTTTTTTTTTAATCAATGTCTTTGAGTTTTTAAGCCCCCAGTTTTCAGAAGGAAAGGTGCTATTTGTTCTGTGAAGTTTCGGTTACTCAAGTATAGTAATAGGAGCGGCGGCGGGGCTGCGTCCCCAACACCCAAGCCTCCTGCCCGGCTAGCTTTTGCCCTGAAATAATTACACACAAACTGTATTCTTTTAAACACTGCTTTGGCCCATTTCTACCTAGCATCTTCTAGGCTAACTCTCCCACCTGGACTAGCCCATTTCTTATCATCTGTATAGCACCGGTCTTACCGGGAAGATTCTAGCCTAAGTCCATCCTGGGTCGGAGCTTCATAGCGTGTGTCTTCCCTGGAGCAGGTAGCATGGCGTCTCTCCTGCGTCTGCTCCGGAGAGGAGAGCTGTCCAGTCTGACCTCACTTCCTCTTCCTCCCAGCGTTCTGTTCTGTTTACTCCACCCACCTAAGGGTGGGCCTATCAAATGGGCCTAGCAGTTTCTTTATTGCTTAGCCAATGAAATCAACAGATTGATATACGACACTCCCACATCACTTCCCCCTTTTCTGTTTAAACAAAAACGGAAGGCTTTAACCTTAACATAGCAAAATTACATATAACAAAACAGTTATCAAGTAAAAGTTACAATATTTACATCTATTTTACCTTTTTTCATAACTAAGGAAAACTATAACTATCTATATATTCTTTAACTCCATCAAAGACTCCAGAAGGATATAATATTACCTAAGCAAACAAGAAATCCAAAACTCTAGAAATGACAGAGACATCTCGCTGCCTGGACAGTCACCCAAAGTTTCTCTGTACCGTTGGGGCATCCATCTTCAGCCTACAGGCCCATGGTATCCAGAGACATTTCCATGAAGCAGGACATTTCAAAGTCAGTTCAGTCACTATCTGTTGTGTCCTGCAGAATGTCTCACTAATTTTTTCATGAATCAGGAACCCCGATAGATCATCTCACCTTTAGGCAAGTTCAGCAGTCCTCTCTCTGCGGGTTCTCTGTGTCCATTTTATGCAACAGTCTAGGCAAGAGCAGTTTCTTGCCCAAATGGCTATCAAACTCCATAAGGATCCTCTTCGATGCCCATCTTCCTCTCGAAGTAGATTGGTGCTGCCAGGAGCAGACATGTCTCATTATCATGAAAAGTCCTAAGTTATTAACACATTAAATAGCATATTCTGTAGTCTTTGAAAGATATGAAGAATGCCAATCTAACTGAAATATATATTTACATATCTAGAAAATCTAACTAACATGAATACAAACTTGACTATTATTAATGATTATCCATTAACAACCTATATACATTACATTTTTAAATAAACTACACAACCACAATACCTTAATCAAGATCAGAAACACATATACATATAACAAAATTGACCTTAAATTTAAATCACTAAAGCAAAATCCATATCAATGCAAATTATTCATATCTATGATGTTGCTGGATTTTTGTGGCGGACTTCTCAACCGACGAGGAAGAATGACCACCACATCAGGATTCTACTCAGAACACACTTTACTGGAGTGCCCTTGATTGGATGGGGAGCAGGAAACGAGAGGGCAGGAAAACGAGGGAGAGGAAGGGAAGGGCAGGGAGCGAAGGGGAGAGACAGCAGGAAGCGAAGGGGAAAAGCGAGAGAGCATAAAGCAAAGGGGTGAAGGGCACTTGGGCAGCTGCTTAAATAGGGAATTGGCACACGGGTCGCCCTGTGATTGGCTGCCACCAACAGCTGACACCAGACCGCATCGGGATAGGCTCAAGGATCCTCATCCACCGCGCATGCGGGAAGCGGGGACTCGCAGCTCTCAAAGGCATAGCCAAATATGGAGTTGTTTATTTCCAACAAGACAGGATGTTGGCGCCATCTTGTAATGGCCATCCTGTCTGGCTCACTACAGATTTTACCATCACAGCTGTTACAGTTTGGATCCTAAGTCTCTTTGAAGCCCATGCATGGCAGGTTTGGTCCCCAGCTAACGGCTCTGGAGGGCATGCAAACATCAGAGCCTGGGGCTTGGCTGGAGGAGGGAGGTCCCTGGGAGCTTGCATTGAGGAGTGTATTTTGTGTTCATCCTCCATCTGTCTCCTGGCTTCTGTGAAGTGAGCAGCTTTGCTCCTTCCACACCTACTCTGCAGGTTACTGTGCCTCAGTTCAGGCCTGCAGTGATGGGGCCAGCTGATCACTGAAAGACTGGAAGTCGTGAGCCACACGAGTCTTTCCTACTTGGTGATGCTCACCTTAGGTTTTTTTGTCAGAGCACCAGGAAAAGTGGGTAACTTAAGCACAACGTAAGTGTCTTAGAAATACTGTCCGTGCACAGCAGTAATTCAGAGGTGGGCTGGCTCTGCAGTGCTGTTCTAAGGTCCCAGGGACCTTCAGATGACATGCCAGGAAGCTTAGTGTGGCTTCAGTGTTCTGGATGTTCTCCTTTTCAGCACAAGTGGCTTGTCTAAACTTCACTGATTCTCACAAGAATAGGGGTGCTTGGGCACTATACATCCTTGAGAACAGAACCGCTTCCCTTTACCATCACAGAATTACTAATAAGGCAGATCTGGATACCATGATAAGAATGTTCATGGTAGCTCGGTTTATGACAATAAAATAAATCTGTACTTTTGTATTAGAGATACAAGTCTCTTGGTAGTTCATGCAACGTCTCCCGCTCCCCCCACTTTTCAATGTCAACCTTTGGAGCAACATCAGGCTTGCAAAAGTCTCTCAAGTGCATGTTGAGTGGCCTTGAAAAAGATGATCAGGAGAAGATGGGACAGATATGGGGGAGAGCAGGAGGGGAAGAAGTGCCTATTGTAAAATGTAAAAGAAATCCCCACTACAACAGGAGCCATCTTGAACAATGGGATCAGCCACAGTGGTGTGCTTCTCGAGTGTTCCCACTTACAGGAGGAGAGAGAATGTGTGCCCCTAGGTGACAATGGGGTGGTCGGAGGAAGTGATCTAGACTCATGCTAATAATTTTGGTCTGAATTAAAGCAAATCCTAGGGTTTTATATTTAAAATTTAATGTACATGATATAATGATCTCCCTAATAATTTATCCTTTAGTTTAATATTTATGAAGTTCAAAGTTATTACTATTAAATAAAATTGATGGTTCATAAAGCTACTGGCCTTTGAGGCACCCATGAGCTTCTGCCAGGGTATCAAGTACTCTAGTTTACAGCTTAAACTTGAGCATAATTTCTCCTTTATTGGACAGTCTTTGCATTCTGATAATCCCTGAGGGAGTGTTAGCCCCTCTGAGAAGTTGGGTACTAGCTATGTAGCATGCTGAATGAGGAGAGGAAGGTAAGGGTTGCTCTCAGGAGCAGCACAGGAATGGCAAGGTGCACAGGCAGTAGCTGGGTCCTGGTGAGGGCAGATGTGGTAGTTTGAATGTCATTGGTCCCCATAAGTTCACAGGGAATGGCACTATTAGGAGGTGTGTGTAGTGGCATTTCATTTGTATTTTAGTAAATAAAGCTCGCCTGAAGATCAGAGAATAAAACAGCCCCACTGGTCAGCCTTACAGACCAGGCAGTGGTAGTACATACCTTTAATCCCAGTAGACAACTAGTTTGCCATAGAAACTGGGTGGTGCATGCCTTTAAACCCAGTGGTGCTCGCTTTTAATCCCAGCCCTAGAGAGGATAATAAAACAGGAGGAAACAGCTCTCAGACACAGTCTCATTATGAGATTTTATGAGTCGGGATCGCCATTTTTGAACTGAGGTCGAGGTAAGAGCCAGTGGCTGGAGGCTTTGCTTTTCTGATTTTCAGGTTGAACTTCAATTTCTTTCTCTAAGTTTTTATTAATCTTGCTTCAGGCATGGCTTTGTTGGAGTAGTTGGATGATAGTAACTGTGGAGGCAGGCTTTGAGGTCTCATATATGCTCAAGTCATGCCCAGCGGTTCAGTTCACTTCCTATTGCCTGTTGATCAAGATGTGGGACTCTCAGCTACATCTCCAGCGCTGTGTCTGTCTGCACACTGGCAGCTGCCACAATGATGATAATGAACTAAACTGCTCTGAAAATGTAAGCCACTCCAATGAAATGTTTTTCTTTACGAGAGTTGCTCTTGTCATGGTGTGTCTTCATAGAGAAACCCTAAGATAGAAGACGTGCTCAGCTCAGTCCCAGCAAGAGCACGGCCCATCCCCCTATAATCAGGATGAAAGTCTGTTCTGGGAGATGAAGTTGTGTATCCCAGATAAAATGTGAGGGCTGACTGGCCATTCTGGTTGTATCATAGAAAGACAGAGCAGAAGCAAGACCCAATCTGGCTACACAGGGCTGTTTTTAAGGAGGTGGGAAAGCAGAGCTCTTCCTATCATTTGAGTCCAGAGTAGAATTTATCTCTTGGTGCCAGTCACCACACTTAGGAGACCTTGGCAGAGGAGACCAGGTGGCTATGCTGACACTTAGTGGAAGGGTAGAGTTCATCCATTCCTTGTTTGAAATTCAGAGGGGTCTATCTGTTGGTTTGAAAGAAAATGATCCCCAAAGGGAGTGGGGTCATTAGGAGATGTGGCCATATTGGAGGAGGTGTGGACTTGTTGGATGAATACGTCACTGTGGAGGTGGGCTTTGAGTTCTCATATGTGCTCAAGCCATGCCCAGTGAGTGAGACCACGTCCTCTTGACTGTGCAAGATGTAGAACTCTCAACTACCTATCAGCTCCATGCCACCATGTCTGCATGAGTGCCACCATGTCTTCCTGCATGCCACCCTGTCTGCCTGAGTGCCACCATGTCTGCCTGCATGCCACCATGTCTGCCTGCACGCCACCATGTATGCCTGCATGCCACCATGTCTGCCTGCATGCCACCATGTCTTCCTGCATGCCACCATGTCTGCCTGAGTGCCACCATGTCTGCCTGCATGCCACCATGTCTGCCTGCATGCCACCATGTCTTCCTGCATGCCACCATGTCGGCCTGAGTGCCACCATGTCTTCCTGCATGCCACCATGTCTGCCTGCATGCCACCATGTCTGCCTGCATGCCACCATGTCTTCCTGCATGCCACCATGTCGGCCTGAGTGCCACCATGTCTTCCTGCACGCCACCATGTCTTCCTGCATGCCACCATGTCTGCCTGAGTGCCACCATGTCTGCCTGCATTCCACCCTGTCTGCCTGCATGCCACCCTGTCTGCCTGCACGCCACCATGTCTGCCTGAGTGCCACCCTGTCTGCCTGCATGCCACCATGTCTTCCTGCATGCCACCATGTCTGCCTGCACGCCACCATGTCTTCCTGCATGCCACCATGTCTGCCTGAGTGCCACCATGTCTGCCTGAGTGCCACCATGTCTGCCTGAGTGCCACCATGTCTGCCTGAGTGCCACCATGTCTGCCTGCATGCCACCATGTCTGCCTGCATGCCACCATGTCTGCCTGAGTGCCACCATGTCTGCCTGAGTGCCACCATGTCTGCCTGAGTGCCACCATGTCTGCCTGAGTGCCACCATGTCTGCCTGCATGCCACCATGTCTGTCTGCATGCCACCATGTCTGCCTGAGTGCCACCATGTCTGCCTGAGTGCCACCATGTCTGCCTGAGTGCCACCATGTCTGCCTGAGTGCCACCATGTCTGTCTGCATGCCACCATGTCTGCCTGCATGCCACCATGTCTGTCTGCATGCCACCATGTCTGCCTGAGTGCCACCATGTCTGCCTGAGTGCCACCATGTCTGCCTGAGTGCCACCATGTCTGCCTGAGTGCCACCATGTCTGCCTGAGTGCCACCATGTCTGCCTGCATGCCACCATGTCTGCCTGCATGCCACCATGTCTGCCTGAGTGCCACCATGTCTGCCTGAGTGCCACCATGTCTGCCTGAGTGCCACCATGTCTGCCTGAGTGCCACCATGTCTGCCTGCATGCCACCATGTCTGTCTGCATGCCACCATGTCTGCCTGAGTGCCACCATGTCTGCCTGAGTGCCACCATGTCTGCCTGAGTGCCACCATGTCTGCCTGAGTGCCACCATGTCTGCCTGAGTGCCACCATGTCTGCCTGAGTGCCCCCATGTCTGCCTGAGTGCCACCATGTCTGCCTGAGTGCCACCATGTCTGCCTGAGTGCCCCCATGTCTGCCTGAGTGCCACCATGTCTGCCTGAGTGCCACCATGTCTGCCTGCATGCCATCATGTCTGCCTGAGTGCCACCATGTCTGCCTGCATGCCATCATGTCTGCCTGAGTGCCACCATGTCTGCCTGCATGCCATCATGTCTGCCTGAGTGCCACCATGTCTGCCTGCATGCCACCATGTCTGCCTGCATGCCATCATGTCTGCCTGAGTGCCACCATGTCTGCCTGAGTGCCACCATGTCTGCCTGCATGCCATCATGTCTGCCTGAGTGCCACCATGTCTGCCTGCATGCCACCATGTCTGCCTGAGTGCCACCATGTCTGCCTGAGTGCCATCATGTCTGCCTGCATGCCACCATGTCTGCCTGAATGCCACCATGTCTGCCTGAGTGCCACCATGTCTGCCTGCATGCCACCATGTCTGCCTGAGTGCCACCATGTCTGCCTGAGTGCCACCATGTCTGCCTGAGTGCCACCATGTCTGCCTGCATGCCACCATGTCTGCCTGAGTGCCATCATGTCTGCCTGAGTGCCACCATGTCTGCCTGAGTGCCACCATGTCTGCCTGAGTGCCACCATGTCTGCCTGAGTGCCACCATGTCTGCCTGCACACCACCATGTCTGCCTGCATGCCACCATGTCTGCCTGCATGCCACCATGTCTGCCTGAGTGCCACCATGTCTGCCTGAGTGCCACCATGTCTGCCTGAGTGCCACCATGTCTGCCTGCATGCCACCATGTCTGCCTGCATGCCACCCTGTCTGCCTGCATGCCACCCTGTCTGCCTGCATGCCACCATGCCTGCCTGCATGCCACCATGTCTGCCTGCATGCCACCATGCCTGCCTGCATGCCACCCTGTCTGCCTGCATGCCACCATGTCTGCCTGAGTGCCACCATGTCTGCCTGCATGCCACCATGTCTGCCTGAGTGCCACCATGTCTGCCTGAGTGCCACCATGTCTGCCTGAGTGCCACCATGTCTGCCTGAGTGCCACCATGTCTGCCTGAGTGCCACCATGTCTGCCTGAGTGCCACCATGTCTGCCTGCATGCCACCATGTCTGCCTGAGTGCCACCATGTCTGCCTGCACACCACCATGTCTGCCTGCATGCCACCATGTCTGCCTGAGTGCCACCATGTCTGCCTGAGTGCCACCATGTCTGCCTGAGTGCCACCATGTCTGCCTGTACGCCACCATGTCTGCCTGCATGCCACCATGTCTGCCTGAGTGCCACCATGTCTGCCTGCATGCCACCATGTCTGCCTGAGTGCCACCATGTCTGCCTGAGTGCCACCATGTCTGCCTGAGTGCCACCATGTCTGCCTGAGTGCCACCATGTCTGCCTGAGTGCCACCATGTCTGCCTGCATGCCACCATGTCTGCCTGAGTGCCACCATGTCTGCCTGAGTGCCACCATGTCCCATCATGATGATAATGAACTGAACCTCTGAAACTCTAAGCCAGCTCCAGTTTGATGTCTTCCTTTATAAGAGTTGGCCATGGTCGTGGTGTCTCTTCACAGCAATAAAAACCCTAACCTAGACACTATGCTACAGTGAAGAGCTAGAGAAGACATCCTCCCAACTTGATTAGCCCAAAAGCCATTAATTAACAATCTTTGGACTTTTCTAGTTTGAGGATGGTGCAAGGACTGGGCCTGTGCTGAGTGCTGGAGCCACAGAGTCCTGAGGCCGACAGAAAGGAGAGGAGGAGGGAAGGAGAGAATATGGACAGCAAAGACACAGCCAAAGGCCCAGAAGACCGAGGAAGACTCCAGAAAAACAATGCCAGGAAGAGTCACTCAGAAGTGGCTGCCTTTCATGCAGGCGTGTGGCACAGCACAGTGAGAAGCTGGCCCAGCCTTCAGTGCGGTTTCAGCATGATGATAAAAGGCAAGATTTGGTTAAGAATAAAATTGTTCTGGCACAGATAAGAGCCTTCTGCTCATAGTCATCCTGAAGAAGCCAAGATGGATGTGTGGTTTCATAGAGTTTTGTTACTCATTACAGTAACTTGGTCTCCCAAGGCATGCAGGTGACTGCCACATGGTAAAACTCATGGTGCAAACTATTAAATATGTTCTGGACTCTGCTTTGATTGTAATGTATTTATTTAAGTATTTAATGCAAATATCTAAACGCTGAGTAAAATTATTGTATTCTTCCCCTAAATATCCTTGAAAATTTCACTTAATTAAAAGTAGGGGCTGAGATATCACTCAGTTTGTACATACTCGCCTACCATGCGTGAATCCTTGGGTTTGATCCCCAACACCACATAGAACTGAAGGTAGTGGTTTGCACCTGTAATCCCATCATGGAAAAAGAGGTAGGAGGCTCAGAAGTTTGTCTATCAGGAAGTGCGACTTGTTGGAGTGGGTGTGGCATTGTTGGAGGAAGCGTGTCACTGTAGTGGCAGGTTTTAAAGTCTCACATATGCACCAACCACACACAGTGTGGCAATCTCTCTTTCCGCTGCCTGTGGGTTAAGATGTAGGACTCTCAGCTCCTTCCCCAACACCATGTTTACCTGCACATTGCCATGTCCCGCCACAATAATGATCGACTAAACCTCTGAAACTGTAAGCCGGCCCCAAGTATATGTTTATTAGAGTTGCTGTGGTTGTGGTGTCTCTTCACAGCAATTGAACTCTCACTAAGGCAGTGGGCCTTCTGGTGCCTCCGTGACTCCTCCTCTTAGTCCCATCTACATGGAGTCAGTGTCTTCTCCTAGCTGACAACATCCTCTGGTGGATTCCTCCACAGCACTATGAACCTATGTTGGAGCACACAACAGTTAGGAGCTTCCTGCTATGGCTCTCATCTCCTGAGTACAGAATTTGGGACCCACTGGGGGAGGGGACAGAGGGGACTTGAACTCCACAGACTGAGAAAGATAGATATCATTGACTATTTAAGGAAAGAACGAGAATATTTTTATAATAATCTTCTTTTTGTTTGCTTTTTTTAAAATACAAGTCAGTGGCTGCGAACTATTCCTGAGCCCAGTGGAAGCCCCTGTTCCTTGGTTTTGCTGACGTCCTGTGGGGTAGGAGCACAGTGGACTGACTCCATGCATTCATTTAGGATTTGGGTTATCAGGCAGTGCTGTGGTTTTCAGTGGGCTTGGCTTTAGCATTGAGTGTTAGGAGCTGAAGTGAATCTTTAGGACTCACTTCTGTTTCTCCTGAAAGACCGGCGTTTATTCCAATGGAGGCATCTCTTGTTTACTGATGAAAGTAGAATATGTCCATGCTAATTGGATGTGTCTGTTTGGAAGAGTTTTCGGCTATCATAATGAAGGCAAAAGCAACAACGATTATTTACAAGAATTTCAAGAAAAATATACTCCTCGTGAATGAATGTAAAGTTAATTTTGTTTGGAAACAGCAGAATTTTAAAAGGAAAGACACAAATGTTTGTCAGCTCTTTGCCATCTGCACAGTTTTCGAAGCATAAAGAACTCTAATGTGTTGCTCTGAGCATGGAGTTCTTATTAGGGTTTTGAGCGAGTCTCTGGTGTTTAAAGGAGTCTGTTTACTTTGAGGTTTTGCAGAAACAAAGGCTTGACAGACCAATCAGGTAAGAGGCTGGTGCTGCTCCAGATGTGGTCTGAGGACTCCAGATGGGCAGCTGTGTGACTCACCCTGGAGACAGAAGAGTGCAGAAATGAACTGGGCACTGCAGAGTGCCACCTCAGCCACATCTGAGACATGACCTGTGGTTTCTGTTCTGGAGGGGAGTCTAGATGGTTCTAGATGGTTCTGTAGCCAAGCTGTATGGTGAATCATGCATGACAAGGGAGTCATGCCCACTAGGGACACTGAAACTTTAAGGCAGATGTCTTGGGCTTCTCACAAAGAAGCCTGTGTCTTCTAACTCTTCCAACACATTCTCTGTAATTCAACCCAGAGCTCATTTAGATGTACACAATTCCCTGTGACTAGTGACAATCTAAATAGGTTTCAGATGTATTTAGTGCATTGAAAGCCTTCTTATATTTTTTTTAACAAGGTCTGGAAGGTGATGGCAAAAATGTAAAATGAGGCCTTATAGATTGGGCTACACAAAACTGTCTGTAGATTTCTGTTAATTGTTCTACATTTTGGTCTCTTTTTACCTGATAGAGGCTTACATAAAGACATATTCATACAACTCTGTAATGTACTTCAGCATGTTCCCCCAGAGCTGACTACCCTTCCCTTTCCCTTCTCTTCCTGTTAAGTTAGTCCCCTCTATTCCTCTATACACATCATCTGCGTCTGTTTTCATGTTATTTAGTAAATATATGATTTTTTGCATCCATCTAAAACCTAGAAACCACAAAAGTGACAAATCATTTGGTATCTGTCTTTCTGGGGGCAGATTTAATTCATTTTATAAGATTGTGTCCATTTTCTTTCAATTGATGTACCTTTGTTCTTCTGAATAGCTGAGGAATATCCATGTGGAGAGATGGTTCAATAGCTGAGATTGTGAACTGCTCCCACAGAGGACCAGAGTTTGGTTCTCAGCGCTCATGTTCAGCAGCCCACAGCCACCTGTAGCTCCAGCTCCAGGGGATCCATAGCCCTCTTCTGTCGCTGCAGATACTGCATTTATATGCACATACACATAAGCACACACAGACATGTGTAATAAGAAAATAAATCTTTAAAACCATTCATTTTTTGAGTATGCATATGTATTATATAGTGTATTTTCTTTATCCATTTCTGAATCAATAGGCGCAGATTGGTTCTGTAAGTTAGTTTTTTGTAAATAAGGTTGCTATAAACACTGATGGGAAAGTATCTTTTTTTCCACTCATTGAGCTGGCATCCTTTGGGTATGTATGACAGATCTCATCTTAGTTCTCGGTACACACAAACTGTTGAGTGACAAATGGATCATCAAGTTGATTAAAGGTTCTACCACTGAATGGAAATGAGAACACAGCATAACCTTTGTTGGGGATGGGAGGGCATGAGATGTTGTCTGGGGTTCTTGGACCTAAGTGTCTACCTCAGGATCTTCAGCTCCAAGGTATTACTGACCAGTGCGTCTGATCTGTGGTTGTGGGGGTAACTGTTCCAGCAGCCCCAATGTGCTGCCTTCACCCCCAGCTGCTTCACTCAGAACCAAACATAGGGTCATTTTCTAACTTAAGCTAAAAATAGGGTCTTTGAGAGGGACTAACAATACATTGTCCCTGATTGTATGCTTAAAGTTTTATTTTCATGGTCAGTGCCAGGTGCCCACCATGAGGTACTTTTGGCAATTTGATTTCCCAGTATGCACTTGGATAGGGAATTCCCTGATATATTTAGCTCATTTGCCTTGATCATCTCTCTAGTGTAGTGTGGGACAATTCTGTCAATTATATTTTAAATAAATGCTGAATGGCCAGTAGCCAGGCAGGAAGTATAGGCGGGACAACCAGACAGGAAGTAGAGGCTGGGCAAGGAGAACAGGAGAATTCTGGGAAGGAGGAAGCTCATTCCTCTCCAGTCCTGTCCAGACACCGAAGAAGCAGGATGTGACCTACTCCATTGAAAAAGATACCAAGCCATGTGGCTAACATAGATAAGAACAATGGGTTAATATAAGTTATAAGAGTTAATAAGAAGCCTGAACTAATGGGCCAATCAGTTTTATAACTACTGTAGACCTTCTGTGTAATTTTATTTGGGGCCAAATGGCTGCGTGATCTGATGGGAGGACACCAACAAGCAGGCCCTCATGTAACACTAGTGTCTGGCCGCTCTGCTTCTCTGATCTTCAGCATTAACTTCTACATCTCACTCTGGGTTTTTATTATTAAGACCAACTAGGATCCGTGCCACATTCCCCCAATCTGTTAGGGTTTCCTTGCTCGGGTGTAATCATTCTGTTCTTTGATGGCTTCCTGTATCCCCTTCTCTTGTGATTTCTTGCTTCTCAAATGAGCAAGAAGAGAGGCCCTTGCTCACATTTAAAGATGGCTGAAAGGCCTGCCACACCCACAGACAGAGAGATGTTCAATTGTCCTTCTACATAGGTCAGAAGGATCACGTCACCTAGGCAGAGAGCACCAAGGGTCCATAGAGGGTCATATTTAAAACTTGTTGGAACTACAGAGCAGGGACAAATTTTCGTCCTACAAAGCACAGTAGATTCCAGGGTGAGCCCTAATCTGGTGATGAGAGCAGCCAGTGAGAAGGCGAGCCAGAGCAGGAGTGAAGACCTGGACGTTCAGTCATACGGCAAAGCTGGGAGAGGAAGCAGAGGATCCCAGGATATTGGCGTCTTCTGTGTTACAGTCCTGACGGTGGCCTTGGGAGGACGTTTGACCCCACTTCAAAGTTTGGATGGATACAAACATGCTCACTTGCATCACAACACACTCAGTATTGCTGTCTTCCCTATGAAATTAGGTGAGGGTTTTCTGGCAGGGTGCTTATTCCAGCTACTACCCACTGCATGGTGAGAGCTTACGATACTCCTGGAATCAGGATAGGAAGCTGTGTTGAAATTTATCTTTTCATTTGGTTAGGACCACCGCAAGACACAGAACCCAGGGAGTTATAAAAAACATTTTAACATTTTAAAACAGTTTAGTTAGTGTGAAAATGTCAATTAAGTCAGCAAGTGGCTTTTTCTCTTTGACATTCAGTCACACAGTTTCACAATCAGTTCCGAAAGATGAGCAGATCTGGCCCAGGCCTGTTGCATTTCTTTATCTTGAGATGGGAGGGAGGTTTTAAAGTTAACCTTACCAGTATTTACCTGCATCTACCTGCTCTTCCCTCCTGTACCGTATGTTTGCCATTGTAATAGTCCGAGGCTGGTGGCCTGGTCTGAGTTTATTCTAGCTCCTCTGTTAGATATCTTCTCAGAGCCCACAGAAGTGGATCTGGTCCACCTTGACTAAAGGTCAGAGAGGTCAGGCCGATTCTTGTTCCTTCAAGGTTGACAAGAGATTTGGCTTAAGGTGTGGCTACTAACAGGACCTGGAGTGTGGTTACTGGTGTTTTGGGCATTAAGATGGTAGTTACTTTATGGAGTCCACAGAAGTGGCTCTGGTTCACCGTGACTGAAGGTCACAGAGTCCAGGCCTGTGTTGCTCCTTCAAGGTTATTGATGGGAGGTTTGACTTAAGGTGTGGCTTCTAACAGGATGTCTTGACTCACCCAGCCTGTGGTTACGTAGTGCTTTGTGTATTAAGATGGTAGTTACTTTGTTTGTTCCTTGCTTGTATCATGATAAAGAAGTCTTGCCTTCCCCCATGTTGGGTTTGAGTATTTAAAGATCATGGGTTGCCCTCCTGACTCTATTCTGTGTCTCTGTCCTCTTTTTTTTTATCTGTATCTCTGATTTTTTATGACTAGCATTTATAATCCACACACCCCTACCCTGGAACATACACACCCGTGAAGGTTGGACCCCGGCAATATCTAACTGCTGGGTGATGTATTTGCTAATGGTTTGTAAGTGAAGGAACCAGAGAACACATTTGCTGCCACAGTCCTAGGAAGCCTGCTTTCTGGACAGTTGACATGGTCTTTGCTCAGATAGATCTGTTTGCGCTGAAATTGCCAAGTTGCAGAAAATCATTTAGCAGTCTCCAGGAAAGTCAGAGATGAACAGGACACACTTACAGAAGCAACTGTGTTATTTATTGGTGCTGAGACCTAATTGAGAGAGAGCAAGGCAGCAACAGAAACCTTTATCTCCAACACAGGCAGAGCAGGGCAGGGCAGTTCAACAAATTAGGAGAGACCCAGGAACAACAAGGACCACCGACCTCACTGGGTACCCGTTTATTTATTCCTGACAAGGGTGATTTATGAAACCCAGTTCCTTTGTCCTATTAGAGAATGGAGCTATCGGCTTTGTGTCCTGACACCATAATTTTGTTTTAAACCATTCTGTCGATTCGTATGCATTTCTTGGCCACAATTTGTGCACTTCTTTGTCAGTTCCATAAATCATTATAGATAAGCAAATCCCTCTTTTAACCTTTTTGGAAAGATAGCATGACCAGTGCTTTCTGAACATATCCCTGTGAGGGTTGCTGTAGGGAGATAAACGCAGCCTGTCTTGATGGCGCTCTACCACACAATGGCGTGATTTCTGTAGGGAGTGAGGTTTGTTCATGGGATGCACCAAAGACTCTTCAAAAGTCTGCTTCTGCTTCTGTTTTTGTTTTGAAGACCCATGCTAAATCATAAGAAGGCATATCAAGGATTTTAGACAAATGTGCTACAATGAGAATTTCTACAGTTGCTTCTGCGTATCTTAGGGAAAAAGTGGAAATTTCAGTCAGTCTCTTGGATATAACGAGTTGTCCTTTGTGAGGAATGGAAACTTTAGCTTTCAAACCATATGCATGTATATGTATATATGTGTATATTCATTTAAGATCCTTATCTAGTGTGTGAATGTGTGCACATGTGCGTGACTGTCCACAGGTGTATGAGTACATGTGTGTGGGTGCACGTGGCACTCCACCTTGGTGTTAGTTTTCAGGATGCCATTTTTAAAGGTGGGTTCTAGGACTTAAACTCAAGTTCTCATGCTTGAGCCCTTCTCCTTCTGAGCTATCCTCCAGCCCTCATTTGCTTGTTTTTCTGTGTTTTCATTGACTCCATCAAACGTCTCAGCTAAGAAGACTTTTTCCATCTCCCAAAGACAACATTTGGAGTCTGAATTTAGAATGAAGTGAATTTGCTTGAGATACAGAAGAGAAATGAGTGTGTGGCCCATGGGAAGAGCCTCTCCTACATCATAACTACAATATTATGGACCAAATAAAGAATTTCACAGTTGATTGAGTGTCCCAGGTAGGCTTGAGTCAATGGTTGAGAGCCAGGCTGTAGAGTCAGGCTTGGTTTTCAGGTTTGGGGTGGTCTTCTCCTTCCTCAGCTTCAACACATGGCCATCCCTGATCCCACGGAGCCCCTGTTGTTACCTTGCTTTAGCATATGTTCTGTCTTCTGTCCCCAGTCCTAGCCTGTTGCCAGTGGCATCTGCTCTTTTAAGTCTTTCTGTCAACCTAGTCAGGGCTCATGATCTTAAAGCCTTTAGCACAGGGACCATGGCTGTCTCTAAATCATTTGATCTAGGCTGTGCTCATGAGCTGAGAGCTGAGTGAGGTTGTCAGTGCCATGTGAAAATTTCATTCGGTCTTCAGGATGTGCTCTGTGTGCACCACAGCAGACACGTGTCCAGCCCTCCCCGCTAGTGATGATGATAATGATGACCATGACCATGATGATGGTAAGAGCAATATAATGCCAGGCAAAATAGCACACCTTGGTAAGCCTAGCTCTCCGGAGGCAGGGTTCCTGTGAGTACAGGGCCAGCCTAGGCTATGTAGTGAGGCTCTGCCTAGAAAGCAAACAAAACAAAAAACAAAATCAATAACCCCAGCAGCACAGACACTAAGGGCATCATTGAATAAATGGGACCTCCTGAGGCTGAGAAGCTTCTGTAAAGCAAAGGACACTGTCACTAAGACAAAAAGGCAACCCACTTACTGGGAGAAGATTTTCACCAACCCCGCAACTGACAAAGGTCTGATCTCCAAAATATATAAAGAAATCAAGAAACTAGACCGTAAAAGGCTAATCAATCCAATTATAAAATGGGGCACTGAGCTGAACAGAGAATTCTCAACAGAAGAACTTCAAATGGCCAAAAGACACTTAAGGTCATGCTCAACTTCCCTAGCGATCAGGGGAATGCAAATCAAGACAATTTTAAGATACCATCTTACACCTGTCAGAATGGCTAAAATAAAAAACACCAATGATAGCCTTTGCTGGAGAGGTTGTGGAGAAAGGGGTACACTCACTCATTGCTGGTGGGAATGCAAACTTGTGCAACCACTCTGGAAAGCAGTGTTTCGGTTTCTCAGGAAATTTGGGATCAACCTACCCCTGGATCCAGCAATACCACTCTTGGGAATATACCCAAGAGAGGCCCTATCATGCAACAAAAGTATATGCTCAACTATGTTCATGGCAGCATTGTTTGTAATAGCCAGAACCTGGAAACAACCTAGATGCCCTTCAACGGAAGAATGGATGAAGAAAGTATGGAATATATACATATTAGAGTATTACTCAGCAGTAAAAAACAAGGACTTCTTGAATTTTGCATACAAATGGATGGAAATAGAAAACACTATCCTGAGTGAGGTAAGCCAGACCCAAAAAGAGGAACATGGGATGTACTCACTCATATTTGGTTTCTAGCCATAAATAAAGGACATTGAGCTTATAATGCATGTTCCTAGAGAAGCTAAATAAGAAGGTGAACCCAAAGACAAACACATAGGCATCCTCATGAATATTAACCTTCATCAGGCGATGAAAGGAGACAGAGACAGAGGAGCACGGGACAGAAATCTCAAGGTCCAAATCAGGAGCAGAAGGAGATGGAGCACGAGCAAGGAACTCAGGACCGCGAGGGGTGCACCCACACACTGAGACAATGGGGATGTTCTATGGGGAATTCACCAAGGCCAGCTGGCCTGGGTCTGAAAAAGCATGGGATAAAACCGGACTTGCTGAACATAGCGGACAATGAGGAATACTGAGAACTCAAGAACAATTGCAGTGGGTTTTTGATCCTACTGCACGTACTGTCTTTGGGGGAGCCTAGGCAGTTTGAATGCTCACCTTAGGAGACCTGGATAGAGGTGGGCGGTCCTTGGGCTTCCCACAGGTCAGGGAACCCTGATTGCTCTTCGAGCAGATGAAGGAGGGGGACTTGATCGGGGGGGGGAGGGAAATGGGAGGCGGTTGCGGGGAGGAGGCAGAAATCCTTAATAAATAAATAAATTAAAAAAAATGCAAGCAAAAAAAATAAATTTACTTCATGTGAGCAGAGTGAGGCCGGGACTCTCATCTCACATCATCTCAAAACAAACTCACAAATTCTCTCCCTCTGAACACACACATACACACTCTCACGCACACACACATACACTCACAGCCATTTTTTCTGTGTAGTTTTTTCAAACATTAGAGTTTGGATTGGGCTCTGAGCTGGTGGTTGTTTTGAATGTAGGTTTTCTGGGAACATTTTTTCTTTTTTAAAGCAATACCCATAAAGAATTAGCACTGGACAGACAAAAGAACACCAATGACAACGACTTCTTCTTGTTCTTCTTGTTCTTGTTCTTGTTCTTCTTGTTCTTGTTCTTGTTCTTCTTCTTCTTCCTCCTCCTCCTCCTCCTCTTCCTCCTCCTCCTCCTCCTCTTCCTCCTCCTTCTCCTTCTTCTTCTCCCCCTCCTCCTCCTTCTCCTCCTCTCCCTCTTTTCCTCCTCCTCCTCCTTCTTCCTTCCTTCCTTCCTTCCTTCCTTCCTTCCTTCCTTCTTTCCTTCATTCCTTCCTTCCTTCATCCTCCTTTCTTTTTCCTTCATCTACCTTCTTCTATCCTTCTTCCTCCTTCTTCTTTTTTAGTTTTTCATGACAGTATTTCTTTGTGCCCTGGCTGTTCTGAAACTTTCTATAGACCAGGGTGACCTTGAACTCACAGAGATCCGCCTGCCTCTGCCTCCTGAGTGTTGAAATAAAAGGCATGCACCATCACTACTACCTGGCCTTTTATTTTTTCTCAGTGTTCTGAATTCAGTAAGTGGTCTGTTAATGTCCCAGAATGACCACATATGGCCAGCACTAACTGATTTAGTGAGAAATTAATAATAGTAGAAAAACTCCAAAGAACATGAAATTAGAAGGAGATATGTTGGAGAGGTAGGATGTAAGAAGAGTTGAAGGGTGAATTGTGCCATGAATATGATCATATTTCATTGTATACATGAATGTAATTCTTAAGAATAGTGAAAAATTATAATAATAATTCCTTCCTTCCTTTTCTTTTTTTTTTCAAGACAGGGTCTCTCTTTGTAGCCCTGGTCATCAAGAAAGGCTTTATGTAGATCAGGCTGGTCTTAAAGTCACAGAGATCCCCCTGTCTCTACCTCTGCAGTGCTGGGATTAAAGTGTGAGCCACCTCACTTTTTTTTAAAAAAAATTTTTTGACTTTAAAATAAATTAGTTGTTGTAAGGTGGCCTGCTTGTTGGTTTCCAGCTGCTCAGCCCTAAAGTAATCACACAGAAACTATATTATTTAAAACACTGCTTGGCCCATTAGCTCTAGTTTCTTATTGTCTAACTCTTATATCTTAATTTAATCCATTTCTAGTAATCTTTGTATCTCCACGTGGCTGTGGCTTACCTGGTAAAGTTTTGGCATCTGTCTCCAGCGGAGCTACATGGCTTCTCTTTTTCTCCATCTTCTTTCTCCCAGCATTCAGTTTAGTTTTCCCTGCCTAGCTCTGTTCCCCTATTGCTCTGCTATAGGCCCAAAGCAGTTCCTTTATTAAACAATGATATTCACAGCATACAGAGGGGAATCCCACATCACTAGTCATCAGAAGAAAATGAAGCCCCCAAGAGGTACAGTAATCACAGACACTGATTATGGAAACTTAAAGGGGAGGCTGTGGTGAAACCCTGATTCACTGAGTTGTGAGTATATTTGGTTTAGGACTGCAAAGTATTCAAGAGAAGAACATTGAAGCAGCTACCAGAAATCAGGATTCTCGAGCTCCGTTAACTCAGCAGCTGCACAGGTATTAAGTTCTCCGACCCTAATAACTGAGTACATGCCACGGTGGAAACTTCAAAGACTGTAAATGCCTTCTGTGCTATAAGACCCAAGAAAAAGATTTCTACACCAAGAATAAGATCGGTCTGTATCCGTGTTAGCCCCAGGTTCTGATGTTCTTTGTCTAAATGAATAGTGAAATAATAATTAGAAGAACAAGGCTGTGTGCTCAGCATTTATGCCAGTTGCCAATCTTCCTTTCTTCATTACAAATGTTAGCACAGGCTACACACAGTTTCTAACCCTTTCCTAGTGTTTCTAATCCTCCACTCTGCCGTTACTCATTCTTTTTATTAATTAATTAATAAATAATTTTTCAGCATAATCACAGTAACCCCTCTTCTTCAAGTCCCTCCCCCAGCCTCCACCCTACCCCCATCTATTCCTTCTGCTTTCTTTTCAGAAAAGGACAGGCCTCCCATGTTTATGAGCCAGCCATGGCATATCAAGTTGTAGTGAGACTAGGCCCCTCCTCTCCTCTTTAAGGCTAGATGAGCCAACCCAGTAGGAAGAAAGGGTTTCACAAGCTGAGACCAACTTGGGGAGTAAGGGAATCATTTCATCTCACAACTCAGGGCACACTCCATTCCTGAGGGCAGGAACTCAAGGCAGGGATTTGGAGGTAGGAACTGGAGGCAGGAACCTGAAAGCAGGAGCTGAAGCAAAGATCACGGCAGAGTGCTGCTTACTGACTTGTCCTCAGGGTTAGCTCGGTTTCTCTCTTGTACATCCCAGAACCACCTGCCCAGTGATGGGACAGTCCACAGTGACCGGCCACACCCACATCAATCATCAGTCAAGACAATTACCCCGAGACTTGTGGAGGCAATCTGATGGAGACATTTTCTCTATTAAAGGTCTCTAGTCTGAAGTTCTTGTCAACTCAACACAAACCTAGACACAGACCATCCCCATGCTGTTCAGGGGTTGCTTACATGGTGGCTGAGGAGATTTTACAGGACCAGACAAGCATGATTCTGCACTGATGATGAGGATTAATGTTTGGCTGCTGGAAGTTCATGGCCCTCACCAGAAAGCTCTGGATAGGAAGACAACATGACACCTGTCAGGAGCCAGTTTCCTCCTAAAATCATTACAGGAACCATCACCCTGGGGAGTCTGCAGAGAACCCCACACCCCTAATTGTGTTAAGAATGGTTCTATTGACAGAGCCTACCCCACACCCAAATTGGTTGTTAATGAGAGCTATCTGTTAGCGGAACCCACCCCACATTCTAAATTATCTAGAGAACTAGGTGTGTCATCTCCTAGTTGCAACTTCCAGGCCTACTGTGACTTGACCGAAGATAACCTCCTGCCTACGTGACCAACTCGGACCATGTGACCAACGTGAACCACGCGGCAAGAGCCTAGAACCCTGTGCCCCATCCCCCCAACTCCTTACCCTATAAAAGGTTGTATCTCGTCCCTAATAAACGGAGGCTCTGACAAACTTTGCATGGCCTTCTTTCTGTCTCCTAGCCCATATCTTCCAGGTAGTGCCTCTCCGTGACCCTGGAATAACTGAACTGCCAGGCGGGCTACTAACCCTAGACTGAGTAGCCCACCAAGGCAATCAACAGTGGCGTCCGAAGATCATTGCTACAATTCACACACCTGTATTTTGCTAATGTTATAGCAAAAAAAAATCCCTTAAAGGATTTTATGCTAAATTTTACAAATGGCTTTTTCCAATGGAAGAGCTGCATATATGGCTAATAAAAAAAAATTGTGGAGCGTAACAAGGCTCCTTCAAAGCAACTCATAAAAAGTTGCAAGCAGATCCTGATGCAAACGGATCTGGTGTGATAACACCAAGCTAACCTTTGCTAAGGCAAGGTGGAAAAGCCCTTGCAATGCATTATGAAAAAACCCGACCTATTTATATTTGGGGTCGAGGATATGTTTATGCTTTTTTCACAGAAAGAAAATAAAAGCTGGATCTAATGCTGTCGAGGCTGCGGACATTCCACAGAGGAGTTCCAGAGGAGACTGGGGAGAGGTCCTTGGTCCGGCCTTTCCTGCCCCCAAGGAGAGGAGTGCCTGATAACAGAACCTGCTACTTTACTCTGCAGGGTGTCAATTCTGCCCCTAGAGAGTCCAGGGAGACCCGCCTGAGATAAGTGCCAGGATGTGCTTCAGGTTGCTGACTCCAGCTCACCTCACTCAGGAATCCCACCTGCCCTAAAGCACAAATGCTGAGCTGCTTCTGATGCGTACTAAACATCAGACAGTTTTAATCTTTGGGACACAAAACTCATCTTAATTAAAATATTAATGCTTCTTCACTTAAGAAGGGGGAAGATTGGGAGTTCCTGTCACTGTTGTTCAGAGACTGGAACTGGTGGTATTTGATAACAACAATGTATGTCATTGTGCTCTTACTGCAATTGATCTAATGATATTTATAACTGCTTATAGATGTTGGGAAAAGTTTGACACACGCTGTAAAATGTTTGGGTTTAATGCATATGTTAAAAATTTTAGATTTAGATCCCTTTTACACTGCCCTAATTATTGGCAGGCAGCACTCATAATCTTATTGTGGAGTAGGCATTTAGGAAGGAGGATACCTAAGGCCAGATAAAAAGGTGAATACTGGGTTTGGAAAATGCCCTTTTTTCTTGTCTGGAAGATGGAGTTATTGGTGCCCAAAATTATATCATTATATTTTGTTTGAGGAGCTACTCACAGTCTTTTCATTAGTGATAGACACAGGGGCCCAATGACGGGAGTTAGTGTGGATCCTCGCCTGAACAGCACACCATACAGAGGTTGTAGAAACCGGCTCAACATGGCATGGTGCCAGGCACGAGGAATGCCCTCCACATAGCCTAAGACAGGACTCCCTGTGATCTGTTTACTTTAAATCTCGCTAGATACCTTTCATTTGAGGAGCTCCAAGGACGGGTGACTTGTGGCAGGAAATCTCCCAACCTAAGACAGGATACTGGGAATCCTAGGACGGGTAAGGGGGATAAAGATCTGGTCCCCACTAGACCTAAGAATCATAAGGCACCCCTCTGTTCCCAGGAGAGGTAAATTGCTTCACCATTCGAGAGGAGGGTCTTTCCTTGCCCCAGTCACTTCTCTTTTAGATCTGACACCATGGTTGGACTCTGACCTGATGCCCTTCACTTAATAGCTGCCTGTCTTTATAAAAGAAAGGGGGATCTGTCAGGAGCCAGTTTCCTCCTAAAATCATTACAGGAACCATCACCCTGGGGAGTCTGCAGAGAACCCCACACCCCTAATTGTGTTAAGAATGGTTCTATTGACAGAGCCTACCCCACACCCAAATTGGTTGTTAATGAGAGCTATCTGTTAGCGGAACCCACCCCACATTCTAAATTATCTAGAGAACTAGGTGTGTCATCTCCTAGTTGCAACTTCCAGGCCTACTGTGACTTGACCGAAGATAACCTCCTGCCTACGTGACCAACGAGGACCATGTGACCAACGTGAACCACGCGGCAAGAGCCTAGAACCCTGTGCCCCATCCCCCCAACTCCTTACCCTATAAAAGGTTGTATCTCGTCCCTAATAAACGGAGGCTCTGACAAACTTTGCATGGCCTTCTTTCTGTCTCCTAGCCCATATCTTCCAGGTAGTGCCTCTCCGTGACCCTGGAATAACTGACTGCCAGGCGGGCTACTAACCCTAGACTGAGTAGCCCACCAAGGCAATCAACAGACACCATCTATTTTTCCTCTGACCTCTTTAATGCTGATTGTATAATCTCAGGTCCAGGCTAAGGTTTCCAAATTTTCCATTTCACCATCTCTGTCCCTCCAGCATGCTCTCCCTTTGCCTGTCCCTAGTGCTTGATAGCTTCTAATGTTGTTTTATGTCTCCTTTAGATACAAAGCACAACATTCCTTCTCTAGATGGTCTGCTGTGAATGCCTTTGCAGTTTGCATCTGAGTGTTTGTGGGTTTTGTTTTGGTCTCATATAGATACATCCAATGCAACTGTTGGAACTTGGGCAATAAAGGATCAAGGGGTAGGAGATTAAATCTTAGAAAAATATGCCATTGAAATAAAATGTCATTAAGGGAGCTGCACACACCAAGAGACAAATACTATGGTAGGGATTTCCTCACCATCTAAGGTACATTTACTATACAGCCCAAACTCATACAGGAAGTAGAACCCATGCAGATTTGTGTCCAGAGCAGTAGGTGACTGATCATGGGGACAGGGATAAGTTGAGGACATTTTGGCTCCATCTACAATCTAATAATGCTGACTGTAAGGGTTGCATGGGCTACATGAGTAGGAAGGTTTCCCATGAGTGTCAGTGGTGACAGTAGGCTCACGATTGGATAAAGAGTTCTGCATCTAGGGACGACAATCTCACAATTTCAATCTGTCGCCTTTCGTTTCGGTTGTTTCTGGAGGCACTGTTGAGCTCTCTGGACTGCATGCTCACTGAGCCAGCTGTGTCATGTGTCTAAGCCGTGGAACTTTTTCTGGCACATACAAAGCATTCATCATAATGAGCCATTAATGACTCGCCTAGACAAATAAGACCTATTGGCTCTGAAGGCCTCGTGGCTCTGTGGGAGCTCTTCTGAAGCACTTAACCTCCAACTGGGTAGGAAGACATGATTAGAAGAATTGCAGGCTCAACTGTGACTTCATGGCTAGTGCGGGAGGAAGCAGGTGAAGCTTCAACTGACCCAGAAGTTGAAGGCAGATCCATTTGCCAGGGGGATTTGCGTTTCTTAAAATTTTCCATTACAAGCAGTGACTTGCAAGAGAAAACCACTAATTAAAGAGGACTTCGAGCTGCATCTGGATCTCTTCACGGAAAAACCAATTAAGACTTATGTTTTTATTAGATACATGCCTGCAAGCATGCAGCACTCACTGAGTTCAGAAACATTTTTCCCCTCATTAAATGTAAATTATTTGGGAGTAAAGACCAAGAGAATATATTCTACACATAAACTCATTAAGCATCTTAGGACAAGGGTCAACACATGAACACCAAACACAAATGGCTGACATTGGGGTGAATGTGGAACAGCCCAGCCAAGACAGAAAAGGGGGGGTAATTTTTATTTTCTTCAGGATTGAGACAGTGTTCTCTCAGAGCGAAGAAAGGGTGTAAGTTTTATTCTGAAAGGCTATATGTAGTCATCTAAAAAGGCATGTGGATCAGGAGGGGGAGCGTTGTGTTTTGTGTTTTGAATATGAATGGTCTCCATAGGCTCACATATTTAAATGTGTAGCCATCAGGGAGTGGCGCTATTCTAGACGTACTAGAAAATGTGGCTGTGTTGGTGGAAGTGCATCACTGGAGGTGGCCTTTGGGCTTCTCCAGTGTCTCCCTCTCTGCTGCCCAGGGATCTGGATGTAGAACTCTCAGTAACTTCTCTAGCACCATGTCTACCCACATGCCACCACGCTCCCTGCCATGAGGACATTGGACTAAAGCTCTGAAACTGTTAGCAGACCCCAGTAAAATGCTTTCTTTTCTAAGAGCTGCCTTGGCCATGGTGTCTCGTCACAGCAACAGAACAGTCAGTAAGACAGGGAGGGTGGGACGGACAACTTAAATGCACACTACTAGGCACAATTCTTGAATTATGGCTCAAGGAAAGACAGTGTCTGCAAGTCCTCTGCATCCAGAGACTGGACCATCCGGACAAAGACAGGAAAATCCCTGTGTGAACTGTGCTGCATCATGCATGTGTTTATAGAAGATGCGGGGCATCCTGCAGCTGCAGTGCAGATAGTCTACAGAAGACTCCTGGGTACACTCAGACTCAAGCCCAGGGAATGTTCTCAGACAGCTCATCTTCTACCAAGATTGCTTAGCTACAACCAAAGAAAAGGGCACACATTGAAAATGATTTAGTAGAGGAATCTGTCCCCTCCCCCAGGTTTCTCACCTCTCCTAACTGCTGTGTTAACATTAGGGGTCTTGGTCAGGCTAATTTTCTCTGTCAGTTAAAGAGTTTAATGGCAGGGAAAGTCCCAGGCACAGTAGGCAGTAGTTTGTAGAGTGCTTGTGCGGCTTTCACAGGATCTGTGTCTGATGCAGGCATCCCCCAGGTAAAAAATCACACAAACAGGTACTACATTGCCACACATTTTATAGAAGGGTTAAGAAGAGTTACTTTTGGCCGGGCGGTGGTGGCGCACGCCTTTAATCCCAGCACTCGGGAGGCAGAGGCAGGCGGATCTCTGTGAGTTCGAGGCCAGCCTGGTCTACAAGAGCTAGTTCCAGGACAGGAACCAAAAGCTACAGAGAAACCCTGTCCAAAAAAACAAAAAAAAAAAAAAGAAGAGTTACTTTTTATCACAAAATCTCAACCCTTCCCCCCAGAAATATGGAAAAATGACAGAGACTATATGTAACACATTCCTGGAACAAGGGGTGACAAAAGCACACAGGTACCATGGTGGGGACATGTTCTGTGCCCTCACCATCCAGCATCCAACACTCAACCTCTTCCTCAGCTGGCATCTGGCATGGCAGCACAAGGATCTCAAGCAAGGGAGGCAGAGAACTAGAGCACTCAACACTAGTCTCAGGTCGCTTGTTCGGCTTCCCTCCTTCTGGCCACTGGTCACTCTTTTTGTAAAAGAATCTCTTGAGAGAGAGAGAGAGAGAGAGAGAGAGAGAGAGAGAGAGAGAGAGAGAGAGAGAGAGGAGGAGGAGGAGGAGGAGGAGGAGGAGGAGGAGGAGGAGGAGGAGAGGAGAGGAGAGGAGAGGAGAGGAGAGGAGAAGAGAAGAGAGAAGAGAGAGAGAATCTGTCTGTCTGCACATGAGTGCAGGTGCTCATGGAAGCCAGAAGAGGGTGTTTGGTAGGAGTCCGCGCTGCCTGATGTAGGTGCTGGGAAGCAATCTTGAGTCTCCTAATAGTGCAGTGTTTATTCTTAACCACTCCTCCCTGTGGCTCATCGCTTTTCACCAAGGCTGGGGACCCAGATGTCATGCCACGAGAGAGGGGCAAGTTTATCTTTTTCCCCTATCATCTTCCATTTTGGAGTTTTCGTCAGACAATTTTTGAACTGTTTCTTGAAGTCACTTTGGATTTCTCTTGTGGGCTTTTATGCCCCTTTTCTTCTGGCCTCCTTCATAAGGGAATCCTTGTATTGTTCCTTGTTAGCAGGAGTAGATGGGATGGTCGGTGGTGTGGGGGGGAGGTTGGCATTGACACTGGGGTAATGAAGAATGGCTGGCTGAGACAAGATGGAGGAGGCGTCACTGAAGGTACGTGAGCAATATGTAAACCCGACATTGACTAGGTTGTCCGCGTGAACATGGAAGTAGCAAGAATAATGGCAAGAACCGAGAGGAAGAGGAAGTTAGAGAAAGATGGCTGAGAACTCAGAAGGGCCACAGGAAGCAGGGCAGCGGATGGCAAGCTTTGCGGGAACTTTTAAAATAAAGGGAGATAAGATATTCTATAATAGCTGTCACGGGGGTGGAGGATGGGAAGACACCCCCCACCTCACTCTCCTGTGTGGAGGAGCTGAGGTATGGGGGAACCTGTGAGTTCCTGAGAGGGACTTTCCTCCCCCTGTTTTGCCTGCCATGTTTGATTCTATCCTATGTCTCACTGGGCTGTTTCTCTTCTGGCTCCTGGCCCTCCAGGCAGTGTCAGGATGGGCTCCCTCTTGTGGTGTTTGTGTCAAGCTGACCAGTCATTGATTGGCCACTCCCATAATTTCTGTGGACTTTTACCCCAGGACAAATTGTAGGTCAGAGGTTTGTGACTGGGTCGGGGTTCCAAACCTAGCTCTGGAAGTCTTGCCTGGCTACAGGAGATGGCTGGTTCAGGTTCTGTAGCCCCCCCACTGCTAGGAGTCTTAGCTAGGGTCACCTCCATAGATTCTAGGAGTTTCCATTGCACTAGGTTTCCAGCCCTTCCCAGAGATACCCTGATTCCAGTTGTCTCTCCCAGTATAAAGTTCCTATGACTTCTAAATTACATTTCTGCCTTGGTGCTTGACACAAAGGTTGAAGTGGGAGTTGAATGCAGTTTAATGTAAGCAGGTACAACCTTTAGCACCAGGAAGTGCTGATGGAGACCTAAGGTCAGAGGTCCAGCCTCACTTGAACTTCCTATCCAGGGCAATAAGCCTAAATCACAGGCATTTATTTATTTATTTATTTATTTATTTATTTATTTATTTTGAATATTCCAAAAAGAATTGTTCCTTTATCCCATTGGATGTTCTTATTTATGTGCTGAGTGATTTAGAGATTTTATTTCTATAGGACTATAACTGGGGCTGGAGAGATGGCTCAGTGCTTAAGAGAACTTGCTGGTCTTTTGGAGGCCCTGAGTTCAGTTCCCAGTGCCCATGTCTGTCAGTTCATAACTTCCTGAAGTTCATAATTACTTCCTGTATCTCCAGCTCCAGGGGATTTCACAGCCCCTTTCTGGCTCTGTCATCACCCACATACACACACGTGTGTGCACGCACACTCATACTTGTGCACACCCACATATGCATACACACATGTGTGTACACACACAGACACACATACACACACGTGTGTGTACACACACTCGTACTTGTACACACACTCATACTTGTGCACACCCACATATGCATACACACAGACACACATACACACACGTGTGTGCACGCACACTCATACTTGTGCACACCCACATATGCATACACACAGACACACATACACACACATGTGTGCACACACACAGACACACATACACACACGTGTGGGCATGCATACTCATACTTGTGCACACCCACATATGCATACACACAGACACACATACATACACATGTGTGCACACACACAGACAGACACACATACACACACGTGTGGGCATGCATACTCATACTTGTGCACACCCACATATGCATACACACGTGTGTGCGCACACACACACAAAGACACACATACATTTTAAAAAGAGAGTGCAAATTCATATTAAAAAATATGATTTTATTTTCTGAAAAAAAGTCAGAGGAGTTTTTAACTTTAGTTTTTTTGAGGATGGAAAATGATTTTTTTTTAAAGATTAAATTTGGGAGCTGAAGGTGGAGCTGAGCTGTGAAATACTTGTCTGACTTGATTCTCATCACTGGGTGGGGGGGCAAATAAATAAATAAATCTAAAAGATAAGTTTTGTTATGGTTTTCAAAAGTATTTACTCAGCTACTTACTTATGACATATTTATTTGCACAGTACCTCTGCTGATAGCTTGAATCCTTTTCCTGGGCACCCACACATGGCATCGTGGGTGGAGAGTCGCACAGAGACTCACCAGTGAGCACACACATCACGTCACTTTCCCTTTGCTTGCTAGGATTTCCTTCTACCGTTCTGTCTCCGCTCTCTTCTCCCAATGCTCCACGTTCCTACGCTCTCTCAATCCACACACAATACCGTTTATTAGAAAAGAGAGGCCACCGTATTCTGTGGCAGAGACGGGCTGTGGCGTCTGTATCTATCACTCCGGACTCACCCCTCTGCCCCACATCTGGACGGTTTCTAATTTTATGCCACTCAAAGCAGCGATATGCCATTGTAAACAACATGGGGCAAAAGCTGTTTTCCACTTACGAGATTTAAAAATAGAGTTCTTGGATCCCCAAACCACTGAGTTTTAGAGGAGCGAGTTTATTTATTTATTTGCTCATTTTACTCTCGCTTCTCCTTGTTGGACATTTTGGAAGTTTTCAGCAGAGTCTCCCAAATCTATTGAATTGAAATCTGTTTTTTTTTTTTTTTTTTCATTTCTGGGTCTGCTGCGAATGTTACTGTTTCAGAGCACATGATTCTGTTCCTGGTAGTGAGGATGTAAGCAGGGTGCAAGACCCCATCTTATTCTTGGAACATTGCAGTCTCTCATTCCCCAGAGACCTAATCAAAGGCAGAGCCCTGGGTCAGTGCCATCAGCTTCTTAGCAAGTGAGTTCACCAGGCTTTGGAAGGCTATCCATACAGACAGGGCTCGCGGCTGTCTTTTCCTGCATCTAATTTTTAAAAATTTTAGTGTGTGTGTTTTTTACGTGTGTATGTGTGTGTGTGTGTGTATGCATATGAGTGTTTTTTCTCCTTATACCATGTGTGCTCTGGGGATTGGATTCAGGATTGTGTGTGTGTGTGTGTGTGTGTGCATATGTGTGTGAGTGTGTTTCTCTTTATACCATGTGTGCTCTGGGAATTGGATTCAGGACTGCATGGCAAGCATCTTTACCCACTGAATCATCTCATTGGTCCATGTTTGTTTTTTGGAGAAAGGGTCTCCTGTAGTCCAATCTGATCTTGATCTCTCTGTTAGTCAAGGGCGACTTTGAATCTCATCCTCCTGCCGCCACTTCCTGAGTGCTGGGGTTACAGATGTGGCCACCAACCTGGTTTTATGCTGGGTTGGTTATTAAAACCAGGGCTCTGTGCATGTTGGGCAAACACTCTAGCTTATGAGTCACAGCCTCAGCTCTCCTTTTCCTTTCTCCTTTCCTTTCCCTTGTTTTGGTTTTAGAGACAGCATCCTCAAACTTACCATGTAGCCATGGTGACAAGGAAGCCCTGATCCTATTGCCTCTGCTCCTGTGAGTTCTGGGATTACAGGTGTTTATACCATGCCCAGACAGCCATGCTCGGTAAGGGCTGGCATTACAGGTGTGCCCCGCCATGCTGATGGTCCATGCTCTGCTCCTTAGAAAGCTCAACAATCTTGGCACTCCTTTCTGGATTACCACTCCACTGGGTTTGTGGATACTGACAGTGGGTTCACCGTCCCCTGTGCTGATTCCCTGGCTTTGGGGTCCTGGTCAACTGTTAGATCCACAATAGAGTCATTCTTTCTGACCAGCTGACTCCACCAGCAATCCAGTTGTGACCTTTGTGGTTTCTCATCTCTAGGGAATCCATATTTTCTTTCTCCTTCATCTTTTCTGTTTATGACTTGGGCACTTTTCCTTTTTTTAAAAGCTATAAAATCTCCCTGGTCATTGTTTTAGGGGAGCTTTTTTCCATCATAAAAAGATGTCACTTGGCTCTGGCCCCGTTCCTCTGATACATTTGCTGTGGTATTTTTTCCTCAGCTTCCTGACTCATACCTGCCATGTTTCTGCTCTGTAGGTTTTACATGATTACTTCTGGTTCACTATGAGAGAGCAGCTGAGGCAGAGTTCTGGATGCTTCCAGTAGAAGGTGGCAGGGACAGAGGTCTGGGCTTGCAGAAGAAGCCGACAGCGTGGTCTGAAGAGATGGGCTTGTCAGGCCGGGGCGCTGACTCCACGGAGAAAGCAGTTGCTGTGCAAGTGTGAGGACCCAGATGAGATCCTCAGAATCCTCTGTAGCATGCAGCTGCCATCCTTGCACTCCAGAGAAGAGATGGGAGGCAGAGGCAGGAGAATCCATAGCAAATCTCAGGCCAGGGAGCTTAGCTCGAACGGTGAGCAACAACACACGCTGGCACCCGAGCTTGTCCTCAGGCTTCCACGCGCATGCCTTGACATACATGTTCCCGTTTTTCTTCCCTATCCTCCCTGCCATCTTACACACACACACACACACACACACACACACACACACACACACACACTGAATAGATGAAAATGCAATAAGTTTTCTTTTTAAAAAAGTGATTACATACTGCAATAATGGGGCAGGTCGGCTGAGTGCGGTGTGGACAATGGGAGTTCCTGAGGCTCAGTGGTGTCTTGTGTGTCCTACCTGCAAGCTCAGCTTAGGGGTTCCCATGCAGAACTGAGTGCTCACATGTGTGTGGGTGGAGGAGCTGAGGGACTTGCAGGGACAGCTCCTCGGTGCCATGTACTCTCGCCAGCCTTCAGAGCACACAGAGAATGGCCGCTGCTTCTTTTCTGTATGTCGAGTCTCGTGTGAGCTTTCTCTGTGGGCCAAGCTGACCCAGAGCTACACGAGATAGAAAAGTCATTCCATGTTAGGAGTGCTCTCCCGGGGCAGAGCCTCCCAAACCATAGCATGATAGACACGGACTGTCTAGTGACTGATACTGTCAACTACTGACATTTTCAGATTAGGAGGAGAAATAGGTGGAAGATTTTCGTCCAAGAAAACCAAAAACAGAAGGATGGCAGACCCCAGGGTCCCCAGGGGCGGGTGTGAGCTTGGGGGTGGAGTGGGTTGTGGTAAATCATCTCACCTAAAGTATTTATTTTAGTTGTGCGCGCACACGCGCGCACGTGTGTGTGTGTGTGTGTGTGTGTGTGTGTGTGTGGAGGGCGAGCGCGTGCTTATGTGTAAGGCTCCTGAGGAGACCAGCAGGGGTCATCAGCTCCCTAGCTGCCATAGTCACAGGGGGTTGTGAGGTTGTTAATCAGTTGGTATGGGTGTTAGGAACTGCCTCCAAGAAGGCAGCTGACCATTTTCCAAGCCCTTGCATCTCTCCTCCCAGTCAGTCACACCATGCGAAGCTGGCAGGCTGGAGGGCTCTTCTCCAGATGCTGGCAAGTGTTCTCTGCCTTCTCCTGGGTACAGAGCCATCTCTCAACCTCTCTTTGCCCCCAGATCCTCTTGCCTCTTACACAGGGGCTTATTGTGGCCACGGGGACTTGATCTCAGGCAAGAAGCTTGCAGACTCATATTGGATGCCATGTTGCACACCTTTGATGCTCTGGCTTGTCTGCGTGAACTGATCATATCGACACAGATGTTTCATCCAATTAAGGCAATCCTTGCCTCAGAACCCTCCCTCTTACACCCATGCATGCCCATGTTAGGTGAATAGTGGAACTGGTAGGTGCAGTCTCCAAGAACCCCAGTTGTACCCCTGGGAATCCCTGCACGTACTACCTGTGTTCCTGTGAATCCCCGGTCTTCACGAGAAACTGTGCACATAAGGAGTGGAGCCTCGGCAGCAATCCTGATTTATCCCTCCATGCCTCAGTTTATTTGTGTGTAAGATAAGGCTGTCAGGCACCTTCCTCAAAAGGATATTCTGAGCGTCCACATAGAAGACTTGACATTTATTAACCAGGGTCGTATGAAAGTCCCGATTTAATCTCTGAAAAAAAATGCTTTGAGAGTTGCAGACATGGGGACCATATAAGCATGAAGAATTCTGCCCATAGCTCTGGAGGAAGGTGGCAGTCAGTCATAGGGGCACGGGCTAAGTCTTGGTTCCTCTACTTTACCTTCAGGTTCCAGACAAGTAAAGGGAACACTGTCTGGTTTGTGAGACATTAATCATTCACATTCTAAATGAACAAAGATATTCTGAGAGTGTTTACCACATGAGAAAGGGCCTCGTGGTGTAAAGCTTATGGAGACTACTAGCTTCCTAATAAGACAATAATATTCCTGGGAACAGCAGAAAAAACTTGAGAAGGCTGGCACATTTTCATTGTTCCGAGTATCAATGTCAGAAAGACATTTTCGTATGGGCATACGATGCACTCTGAACAGACTGCCCCCATGCCTCCCTGGGCTCCCCTTTCCTTCCCTTTCCTCTGTCTGTTAGCCTACTCCACATCATATGGCATGTGTGCGTGAATGAGTTCATCTATCTATACAGATCTACGATTCACAAACGAGGAAAAAATACAAGGTTTGTCTTTCTAATTTAACCTGACAAACTGCAGTTTCAGTTCTAGCGCCTGGAAGTAGAGCTGCAGTAAACACTGATGAGGGACGTGGGCGGAGTCCTCTGGGTGACACCCAGGCATAGCTGGGTCATATGAAGGTTTATTTTTAGTTTCTTGAGTAATCTCCATGCTGTTTTATAGGCACACACCACTTGAGCCTTCTCTGAGGAAGTCACTCCCCTACACACTTTCATGTAAACACCTTCCTTAATGTTCTCAAGGGTCTTTCCAGGCAGGCATTACACAGCACTTGAGCGTTCTCAGAGGAAGTCACTCCCCTACACACTTTCATGTAAACACCTTCCCTTAGTGTTCTTACTGGTCTTTCCAGGTAGGCATTATTTGCTCAGCGGCTCAGGAAAGTTAAGTAATTTAAGTCCGCAGCTAGAAAGAAATAAAATGAGAATTTGAATTTATGTTGCCTGTATAACAATAACCATAACCGATTCCATGCTATTCTCATAGTATCATTAAATAAAACTTGTGTTTGGGTCAAAAGCTATGGTATTGAGCATTTGCCACTCACGTTTATTTTTCTGACAATTTGGCAATATAACTGAAATGATAAACTAGGCATTTAAGGGCTGTGTGACTTACAGGTGCCGTATTTCAGAGTCCCTGTCTGTGTTCACAGCGGGTCTAGACTTACACAAGCACACATACTGTTGCCACAGCTCTTGCATTGGTTAAGCTGACTTGGTCCTTGGAAGAATGAACTGAAGGAGATCAGCCAGAGCTGAATTTCTGTGAAGGGAAGAAGGCCGTTTGCCTTCAGTGGTGGGAGCTGTGAGGAGCTGAAACCAAAGAATGTTGAAGAGAAACTGGAAGCATTGCCAGCCACAGTCACCTGAGCAGCAAAACTAAGGCACCACACATTCTACACCCGCTGCTGGTCAGGACTATGATCTTTGTTTAAAAAGATTTACTTTATTTTTAATTATGTTTATGTGTGCGGCTATGTGCACACCAGTGCAGGTGCCTGTGGAGACAGAGGTGATGGATCTCTCTGGAGCTGGAGTTACAGGAGGTTATGAGCGCCCCCATGTGGGTGCTAGGATTTGAACTCAGGTCCTCTGCAGGAGCTGTACCATCTTGTTGAACCATCACAACAGGTCCCATCGCCCATATTCCCAAAGTAATCTATTTTCTATAGCTATCAGTTTTCAAGTCAGATACCCAGATTTGTGCGTGTCCAAGTGTTCATGTGTATACGTATGCACATGAAAGCCAGAGAACAATCTAGAAACAATTTTACATCCAGCACGAAAGGAAGGCGTTAGGAAACCAACAGACATGGCTTCACTCACATCAACTGTTCACTGAGGAGGGAAACCAGTGAGACTTTCAGGAGCGGATTTAGGGGCTGACAAGATTTCACCACAGGGACGACCTGGCTGGCTTGCATGTGGCACACACGGAGCGCATAGGGGCCATGACACACTTCATGTTACAGACAGGAGTCTATTTGCTAGGGCAGCTGCCAGGACCAGGGTCCACAGGGACACACCCTTAGGGCCCCCGCTGCCACAGTTGTGAGTGGAGGCTGAGTTGTAACTAAGGATGATGTTTACATAATTTATAGTTTTAAAACCCATCGTCTGAGTTTCTTCAGAGGGGAAGTCTTCTCACAAGGCCAGGCCCCTGGGGATACAGGAGAGCTTTGATTTGTGGAGGTGCCAAAGGAGCAAGTTCCTGGAAGAAGGAGAGGGATTCAGAGCTAGTAGGGGCGGGGCTGGGGAGAGAGTGGAGCTGAGCAGGTGAAGGGATTTAGCAGGCCTGAGCAGTGCCCACAGGTTTTGTCTTTTACTCTTCTCTTTGCTAAACCATAGATTACAGTCCTAAAGCTAGCCGCCAAGGCCTTCTCTCCCTTATTTGGCCACTCCCCCCTCCTGAGACTGACCACCAAGGTCCAGATATCAAAGTATTGAAGTCCAGCAAGCAAAAGGCCCTTGTGACTGCCCTAATTAACATACCCAACCAAACAGGTTTTCCCTTTTCCCTTTAGAAACCGATCTTTGCCAGTTTCTATCTCCTCTCTATTCAGAGGCGGCCCTTTGTCCCTTGGGGGCAAATAAATCTCCTTGTGCTGAGAACTTGGTCTCGGGTGTCCTGTGCAGACTGGTCCTTTCAGAAGTGACAGGGATATATATGGTAGAGAGCCGAGCTGGGATGTCTCCCTGGACTTCTTCGCTGACCTCATAGGTCAGTTCTTCTGAGCTCAGCTCCTGATTTATGGGCTGGATTTCTTGTAAACAATGGTGAGGTGACAGAGCCTTACCTCCAGCTGGAGCCAGAGTAGCTCAGAAAGAGCTTTCAAGGTCATAGACTCAGGGAGGCAAAGGAGAAGGCCATCTTTGGAACTTCCTAGAAATTGTGACAGAGGTTTTTATACTTGTGTAGGTGATGGGTTTGAAACCCCAAATAACACTGTCTAGATTTTAAAAGGATGAAGAGACCCAATCTGGCTGGCCCCTCTGCTTTGGATACATATTCAATTTAATGCAAAATGTCACTGTTTATTGAACACCTACTCTCTATAGAAAGAATTATGGATAGAGACTCAACAATCTTCTGCACAGATGTGTATTTTTGAAATTATGACAAAGCTCAGATCTTTCTCTTATATTGCTCATACTCTAGTAACAGAGGAACTAGAAATGTCCAAGTTGACAAGGTAGGGCATCCTGGCAGGGCAGAGAGAGTCAAGGAATAGTGATTCATCATGGGTAGAGGGGCACAGGAGGTTTCAATGCCATGCTTGGTGTATAACAGCAGCCCTCTTACACTGAGTAATTACTGCAAGTTGGGAGTCCGTACTGAGATCACCATAGCTAATGCTTTGAACCACGACCCTAGGTTGGACATTGCTGCTTTATGACTGAGGAAATGACCTGCAGATCCACACATCTCTGTGTGCTGAGTGCCATCTCACTGCCATCTAGAGCATCTGGGTGAAAAGTTTGCTGTTTCTCTTGGGGTACCAGCCTGAGAAGTCTCATGGGTAATCTCAGGCGCAGACTTACTCCCCATATTTTACTTGAACGTCACTCACAACTTGAGATTTAAGGATTCTGACATGCAAACAATTTCTCTTTCTCCTGCTTCCCTTCAGACTTCATCTGTACCTGGAGGTGGTGGAGACTCGGGGGTTGGGGTGGCAAAGGCACAAAGGGTCTTGTGTGGTGGCTTGCCAATCGATGTTCTTAGGCCCTAACTCAGTGTGTCTCTAGCATCTTCTGCTGACTTTTGGCTGACTGTCCAGGCTGCAGTCTCTTCCAAGGATGGGCACATTCACACCTCTTGTTCAGTTCTTGAACTTGATCTTTATTTCCAGGACTTTGCTGACTCTTTGGACCTGCTAGATTTCACTGTCGCCTACTATCACAGCCTGGCTTATACTAAGAGTTGGAAGGTGGCTAGTGGCGGCAGTTGGGGTGTTTATGATGATGTTAAAACATTGCACTCTGAATCTATTCCTTCTCAAAGGCAATCAAGACTTTCTGCTGCCCTCCAGGAACTGCAAGAATGTCCATGGAGTCAGTCAGGCATGGCTGGCCCAGGGGCGCTGAAGATCTTTTGCCACCTGTAAAGTAAGGACCTAAGAACACTGGCTGAGAGGCTGGTCCACAAGACTCTTGTGTGTCTTCCCCTCCAGACTCTACTATTTTCAAAGATGACTGGTGTGGGTAAGAGTTCAGGGGCAATAGTGGGAAAGTTAGCACCAGTCAAGGGTCAGGCAATAGATGCTTGCAGATTCACGCTGTCAGTCTTAGGGCTAGGACTTGGTCAGAGCCCCCACAGAGCTCCCAGGTGCAGGGATAGACTGTCTCCTATAGCCCGGGGTGTTTCAGAGGGGTTTGAGGAGGCATCTATGTTCCTCTTCCTGTGATAAAGTACCCAGACAGAAGCAGCTCATGGGAGGAAGGATTATTTTGGTTCTTAGTTCAGTGGCTATAGTCCATGGCAGTGGGAAGTCCTAGCAGGAGCAGGAGGCAGCTGGTCACACTGCACACACAGTGATGAAGCAGAGGGATGCTGCTTCTGCTTAGATTGCTTTCTCCATTTCTTTTCATCCCAGGACCCCAGTCCAGGAAACGGTGCCGCCTGGTTACAGTGGATCTTCATACCGCAATTCATTTCATTGTTTCTTCAGTGACTTGAGATCCTGTCAAGCTGACAATCGCGATAATCATCACAGCAGGGATGGGGTCAAAATGAGATAATGGAAGCAGGATTCGTGGCATAGCCAAGGAGCAACCAGAACCAAAAAAAGCCTTGTGGTGGTGGAGCGTCTATGAGCACACGGTGCCCATAGGCTCGGCCAAGCCGGCTGACCTTGCTGCACCACCACGAGTCTCTTGCTGTTGCCCTATATGGCTATATGACCAGTCACTCAGTCTCTGGCTCCCTGGCTTCCTGGGAACATCTCCTCTTCTGCTTCAGCTGTCCTAATGCCAACTTCATTTTCATCCCAATTCCAGTTAGAATCCATATGGGATAACTGATTTCATCCATATTTCATGATGAGCCATAAACCTTTTCCTACCTTAATCACTTCAAAGTATCCTTATTTCCCACAATCCTCTCTTGATGAGTCGCCTCTTTCATCCTGAGCTTTGTTGGTTGCTTGTCGGTGCATAGTGATGGCTCTTTCTTGAGCTATAAATAAGAAGCATATTTGGGAAAGACGGCAGCCCAGGGTCGGGATGCTCCTAAGCATACATCCTTCTCTAGGGAGTTCCAGAACTGATCTAGAACTCATCTTTGATGATACCTTTACTATGCCTTGTCATACAGAGTTCCACTCATCCGAGAGAGAAGAGAAAGAGAAAGAGAGAGAGAGAGAGAGAGAGAGAGAGAGAGAGAGAGAGAGAGAACAGGAGGAAGAACAAGAAAAAGAGTCATAGTTATCTGAAAGAGTCTGGGGGATGGAGAAGGAAGACAGAGGGAGAGGAAAGGGTTAAAGAGAGATACAAGAAGATAGAGTCCAGGATATTTCCCAGAGACCAGGATGATGTTCCTACATTGCTTACCTGTAACTGTCATGCCATTGGGCTTTTCCTGTTCTTTTCCAATGACCCCTCTGAGTCTTGGAAACCCTTTATCTATGCTGGATCTGATTTTGGGTTTGTATCTCGTTGTTCACAGTCAGGCAATACAGTGGCATGTGTTTTCTCATTTGTCTCTCCACATTCATAGTGAGATGCTGTGTGTGTCCTACTTATATTTTAACAAACGAGCACAAACTCAGTGATTTAAATGATAGACATTTGTTGTCTTATAGTCACAGACATTGCAGATCCTCACTGGGTCTCACCAGGACGCAAGGGCACAGAGGGACTTTCTCCAAGGACTCAAGCCCCACAGGCAGCAGGATTCAACTTTCAGGGTCAGGCTGTTGTTACTTCAGGTGGTCTCTTGAGAGTCTCATGTTTCCTAGCTGAGGGCTCTATAATTGTTCTTTCTTTCAGCAGATGTGGATCACTCTGAGGGTTCTGGATGACACAGTTCATGCAGATATGTTACAGTAAAAGCAGTTGTTCTGGTATGTTTTATGTTCACATGCTTGAGGGTGTCTGTATGTGTGTGCATGTGTGTGGAGGGCAGGCATCAATCTAGGGTTCACAATGTCATTCTTCAGGGGCATGTTTAGTTTTTATAAGTTTTCGCACTGACCCAGAGCTTGCTAAGTAGACTGGCCGGGTTATTTGTGATGTCACCATCTCCCCAGTGCTGGGCTTAGAAATGTGTGCTGTGGGACAATGGTCTGTACCCTGTCACTTATATTTTAAATAAATGCTGATTGGCCAGTAGCCAGGCAGGAAGTATAAGCAGGGCAATCATGCAGGAAGTAGAGGCAGGGTGATGAGAACAGGAGAATTCTGGGAAGAGAAAAGCTTTTTCTGCAGTCGTGACCCAGACACAGAGCAAATAAGAGGTGACTGCCTCGCTGAAAAAGGTACCAAGCTATGTGGCTAACATAGACAAGAATAATGGGCTAATATAAGTTATGAATTAATAAGAAGCCTGAGCTAATGGACCAATCTGTTTATAACTAATGTAGACTCTGTGTGATTCTTTGGGACTTAACAACTGCAGCACCAGGCAGGACAAAAAACCTTAGTTAATAAACATACCATCATGCTGGGCCTTTTTCTTTGAAAAGTGGTTTCTGAGATCAAAGAGAGGTAGGTTCAAGTACAAGGCCAACACACTACTGACAGAGCCATCTCTGCAGCCTGAGTGTGGGTCTTTACCGCCTTGCTCTATATGGACCATCATTAGAGTAAAGCTTCCTGTGGCTGTCCTGCTGAGGCCTTGGACCCTCATGGTCCCACTTCACACTCTGTAGAGTACTCTGTAATCCAGAGAGGGCTGATTATTCCACAAGGGCCAGAACCATTGTTTGGTCTTGCAATCCACATAGTCTTATCCCTGGCTCAGGGTCTGTACTCTTTTATTGCGTTGCATTTTACAGCTCTATGGTCACATCTATGAGAGTCACGAGCTTGTTTCTTTAACTTTCAAACCAGAGATAGTGCAACACACACCAAAGGGTGGAATCAATAAAGAAGAGGGAAACCAGCTTCTCAGTGCTAGGGGCAAGCGGTTTTGACTTTGGGATCGCCCTAAAACTGGAAGGCTTTCACAAATCCCGTCCTGGATGTGATAGCATTCCGATCTTTCTCATCATATGCCTGCAATTTTTAAAAACCATTGGTCTATATCATGAAGGAACCTTGCATTCATTTCCATTTTGATTATATTATATATTAAAGGTCCATTTATTATTTTATGTGTATGTGTATCACATTTGTGCCCAGTGCCTGCAGAAGCCAGAAGAGGGCGTCAGATCCCTTGGAACTGCTGTTACAGATGTTTGTGAGCTGGCATGTGGGTGCTGGGAATCAAACCCTGGTTCTCTGCAACAGCAGAAGTACTCTTAACAGCTGAGCCATCTTTCCAGCCTCTCTGATGATATTTTAACCTTTATTATCCTGTGTATAATCTCCTCCTTGAGCCCCACATATAAGACTTGATTGGGAAGAGGGAAACATTGCTTAGATGCCTTGTTCTCCTTGGGCCATTTCTTAGGACAGGAGCTGCTAAGGCTTCTGGGATGAGATGTGACTTGAAGGAGGACATCATTTCTTCTTTCTGCCTGCATACTAGCCCTTTCCCGGGACACCTCTTTCTTATCAACCCCTCTGTGCCTACACAGTCTGATGCCACAGTGGCAGCATCACTCAGCTGCTCAGTACTCCGACTTCAAGGAAGCATGCTGTCAGAAACATTGCAATAAAAACAATGCTCCTCATAGCCACACCATGTTCTCCCTCATAATCTGCAGTCTAGTGAGATGGAAGGACCTCACCTGTGGAGGAGATGAACATGGCCGTTAACCTGAAAAGCTGCTATGCCCATTTTCATCTAGGAGTATGCAGACCCATGTTCTAGGAGAACCAGCAAAACCCCTGCATGCTACTGCAGGTCACTCATCTTTTTCTACTGTGGAGTTAAGTACATTCCTATCATCATTTGTGTGAGTATTTATTAATCATGTCACAAGCATAATATCTTAGTGCTTTTTTTCTGTAACAGAATGTCACAGACTGGGTTACTATGACAAGTGGAAATTTATTGGCATTTACTCTTGGAGACTCAGTCTCAAGGTGTGAGCTTCTGGTGAGGGCCTTTGTGCTGGTTGTTTCATGGTGAAACACAATAGCACTGAGCTCGGAAGAGATGATGGAATCCTGAAGGTGGAGCCCTCATGACCCAAACACTTCCTATGAGATTCCAGTTTAGGCTGCATAGCTCAGTGGTGGAGCCTAGCATGCACAGACTTTGGGTTCAATACCCAGCACTCCAAACCTAAACCAAACCGGATGCCAGCAAAGCCTCACCTCCAACATTGCTTCATTAGGGACCATGCTTCCAATATCCAGAGCATGAACTCTGGGGGGCACATCTCTGCATTTAGTATTGAAGTTTCCCCCCAAAAAGCTTTGCAATCTTCTCACTCAGAGAGAGAGAGAAAGAGAGAGAGAGAGAGAGAGAGAGAGAGAGAGAGAGAGAGAGAGAGAGAGAGAGAGAGAAACTTCCTGTATAGTGTGCTCCAGAAAGCTGAAGAGAACATTGCTTAGGACATGCTTTAGGACATCGGTTCTAAATGCAGAAGAGAGGCGGATGCCATTTCCTTCAGTCAGGCTGGACTTTGTAGTGACTGGAGGTCCTTGTAGGAGTCTTCCATTAATGACCACTGTTGCTTATTCTTGGTTCTTTGTCTTTGACTGACATATAAACAAAAAGAATACAGACAATCTGAATTTCTTAAAGATTTATTTAATAGATATGTAGTGAAATCGACACATTGCAGACTAGACCCATCTTTCCAACATCCACTGAACATTTATATGCACTGGCCAGGTATAAGAACACAAAAACAAAATAATCAATAAAAGCAGAAGCCATCCAGAACCTGTTTTCCAGCAACTATATAAAACGGCTTATCTGTTCACACACACTTCATTTTTTTTTTTTTAAATCAGAGAAAAGTCAAAACTGAAATCATGGTGTTTAGAAATGAGTACGAATGGAGGCAGCAATTCAGCATGGTCAGAGGTGAAATCAGGAAATCATCAACGTTAGATGACACTTTTACTTGGATTAAAATAAGTGATAAAAACATGTTAAGTTCCATAAATTAGTAGAAGATGAAGATGTGTTCATGAATTGAAAAAGATGAAACCAGGGGAGATAACTCTAGAACTTGAGCCAGTGATGCCCATTTCTCCTTCCCTCTCTTTCTCCCTCCCTTCTCTCTAGTGTCTCACTGTAGTTCAGGCTGGCCTGGAACTCGCTAATATAATCTAGGTTCATCATGGACTCTTGTGGATCCTTTCAAGCCTGCCACCCTCATTTAGGGATTGCAGGCATGTGCTAGCATGTCAGGGGATTGCAGGCAGGTGCCAGCATGTCAGGGGGATTGCAGGCATGTGCCATCCCGTCAGGGGGATTGCAGGCATGTGCCATCCCATCAGGGGGATTGCAGGCATGTGCTAGCATGTCAGGGGGATTGCAGGCATGTGCTAGCATGTCAGGGGGATTGCAGGCATGTGCTAGCATGTCAGGGGGATTGCAGGCATGTGCTAGCATGTCAGGGGGATTGCAGGCGTATGCCAGCATGTCAGGGGGATTGCAGGCGTATGCCAGCATGTCAGGGGGATTGCAGGCAGGTGCTAGCATGTCAGGGGGATTGCAGGCATGTGCTAGCATGTCAGGGGGATTGCAGGCATGTGCTAGCATGTCAGGGGATTGCAGGCATGTGCTAGCATGTCAGGGGGATTGCAGGCATGTGCTAGCATGTCAGGGGATTGCAGGCATGTGCTAGCATGTCAGGGGGATTGCAGGCATGTGCTAGCATGTCAGGGGATTGCAGGCATGTGCCAGCATGTCAGGGGGATTGCAGGCATGTGCTAGCATGTCAGGTAGATTGCAGGTATGTGCTAGCATGTCAGGGGGATTGCAGGCATGTGCTAGCATGTCAGGGGGATTGCAGGCAGGTGCCATCCTGTCAGGGGGATTGCAGGCATGTGCTAGCATGTCAGAGGGATTGCAGGCATGTGCTAGCATGTCAGGGGGATTGCAGGCATGTGCTAGCATGTCAGGGGGATTGCAGGCATGTGCTAGCATGTCAGGGGGATTGCAGGCATGTGCTAGTATGTCAGGGGGATTGCAGGCATGTGCCAGCATGTCAGGGGGATTGCAGGCATGTGCTAGCATATCAGGGGGATTGCAGGCATGTGCCAGCATTTCAGGTAGATTGCAGGCATGTGCCATCATGTTAGGTGTCACGGGAGGAATTTGAAAGTCGGCTCACTCTTGTTCTTGAAGTAGCTGTTGTTACTTTTCCAGGGGGTATTTTCAGGATTCAGGGTGTCCTGACTTCCGCAAAGACATGGGAGATATTCACTAGCTATTCAAATGTGATATTATATTAAAAACTATGTACCATTTCTTCATTTTAAAATTAAAACAAATGGCTGTGTTGTTACTGATATTTTAAGATACAGTTAAGCTTTCATTACCTACAGAAGACTGACAGCAATTTAAAACTTCCTGTTGGAAGCGAAGAGAAAAGCAAACTCTCAGGATCAAAACCACCAGGTGTACAAAACACACAACAGGATGTGACTAAGAAAAGTCTCAGAGACAGGTATGGGATGTCATTTATTAGTTGGAATTTTCTGCCTAAGTTATTTTTAGGGGGTTCTGTTTGTGGTGAATCTTGGAGTCCACCTGCTCACTTCGCTTCCTGGGAATTACATTTTGAGCTTGGCTGAATTTTCTCTTACATTCTCACACTGGTGCCAACCTCCTCCTAGCTGTGCGTTCATTCACGCTATCAGAGCCTTTGATCCTGGAGTGCACAGGTCTCCACATCCTCCTGCCCCACCCCTGCAGACTCAGCCCAGAGGAGGCAATCATCTCTTTTAGTCCATCCTCGCTTGCCTACCTCAGTAGCCTGCAGGAAGAATCTGGTGTTAGAGACCTCGAGGTTGCTAGGTGAGTCTGTACCACTTGAGGACTATCACTGTAGTCCTTAGATCGCACTCTAGAGGAGGCTGGCAGTATGCCCTAGTTCTAACTCTTCTTTTGGGTATTCACAATGAGAGTTAGCAAACAGATTAAAAGCCGGAAGTCCTGAGTGGGGCGGCAATGCTAAGTGAGCGTGAGCGTGTACTAGAACACACAGCCAGGGCAGCTGCCTCTGCCTGCTGATCAAGCCCTAGTGGGTGCCCTGAGTCTATTTCCTCTCTAGCTCTCTTCTTGGAGGAGCGCATCATCCAAACTCAGATTTTGCCTTTTGCTATGTGTATGACTTTCCCATTGATTTTAAGTTTTCCCCTCAACAGCAAAGATTAGTTCCATTAAGTTCCTACCATGTTTTACTCAACTGGCTGCTTTTAATATGCAGCTCAGATGTTGGATTCTTCTTTATTATCAGAGTAGGGGGATTCCTCCACCCCCTCTCGTTGTCCATGTGTATATGTATGTCTGTATATCTGGTGCATTAGTTGGAATGGAAAATGATATATGAACCAGCCCTGCCAGCCACCGTGTGGAAAAGACATCTATACCTGGTCTCTTTGCAGCTCCATTTTCTATGTTAAAGGTGGAACCAATTTCTGGTAGCAATATTGGTGTGGAAAGAGAAATTCAGTTCCCTGCTTTCTGGAGCCTTAAGGAACGTCCAGTCAGTTCTTCCTCACACATTCGCCAACACAGAGCTGTGTTCCACAGTGAGAGGCAGGGCACAGCTGTCCTGGCGTTGAGGTGGCCCCGTGACTCACAGCACAGATAGTGAGGAGGCACACTACCCCCCTCAACTCATAAGAGTGTCCTCTGGACTCATAGTAGCTCTTGACACTTTCTTCCCATTTCCTGTCCCTGCCCCAGCAGTTGTCCCTGAAGGTCCTCACCTCACCTCCAGTTCAGCTACTTCTCACATCTTGGAAACCATCGAGAATTTGGTAGGCCACCACTTTCCTTGACCTTGTCGTCCCTGCAGGCAAGCAGAAGAGGACAGGAAAGGTCCTGACCCCAACCTCTTCCCTTTCTCTTACTCCCCGCTCCCCACCATGAGTGTGTGAGAGCCATCCACAATGGTCTGTGCAGAGCATATGGAGTTTGCCTCTTCTGTTTGGATGACTCTAGACCTTTGGAGAATGCTGCACATCTGGCGTTGGAGGCTTAGCTGCCTGCCAGTACCCAGTGTCAGCACAGCTTTTGTGTCTCACTGTACAAAGTGAATACATGTCTTCTTGGGTTGCGATGGCAAAGCCTCCTGTCCCACTTACCTGTTTCTGAAGAGCAACTAAGTTTAAAACTTACACTTAAAAATACTTTATATGCTTAGATTGATCATATATTTGTGACTCAAGTAGCGGTCAGCAGGAATAACTCCCCATTGCTCTGTCATTGCCCCAACAATCACTGAGGTTGGGGCCCCCAGCTGCTGAAGTGTATGGTCTTCACATGGAGACCCCATATAGTGACCCATATAGGTACATGTCCTCCTCATGTGGTGTCTCAAGATCCCAACAGCGCATCCTGCTAGGTCAAGGCAAAAGCTGTGAGTTTTGTGAGCCAGCTTCATTGTCAGCCGTTGTCACTTCTGCTATATTTCACTGGCTACTTAAGACTAACCCTGATTCGGTATAGGGGGAGGCTCCTCAAAGACAAGAACAGCAGGAGGAAAGGCCACTAGGGAGATCACCTGGGAGGCTGGATGCCATAGCTTCTATCTATTCAACTTCACAAGCTTGTGTTAAAACACAAATCTGGTAGCCCTGTACCAAAAGCCTGTGGTGGACGTGGATCCACAAGAAGAGGACAAGACACACGTGGTTCACATTCCTTCTGGCCACTAGATTGTCTGGATTAAATGGAGAATTGACTGGAGGCAGAAAGTGTCTGTCCTGCGTGTTCAGAAGGCAGCCATGTGATCCACCTGCGCTCCCCCAGGATTGCGCCTGTGAGCCTGCTTTTACAGGTGATGTCGGATGCGGATGAACATGGATTCTGGCTGCAGAATGGGAGTAAGGCATCAGGGCACCTGTGAGACCAGCTGCAGCCGTAGCTCAGTTCCTGACTTCACTCTGAGCAGTAACAAAAACAGTACAGACGAATGATTCTTTGGTCTAAGGAAAGAGGCTGACACGCCCTGGATATAGTCATCTAAGTCTTTAAAACAGAACAAAACAAAACAAAGTATTAGCTTTTGGGGGTCTGGGACGTAGTTCAGTTGGCAGGATGACTTCCTAGCATGTATGAAACTTTGTATTCAGTTCCCAGCACTGCATGCATGGGATGCGGTGGTGCATTCCTGTAATCCCAGCACTAAGGAAGTGGGGGCAGAAGAACCAAAGTTCAAGGTCCATCCTCAGCTATGCAGTGAGTTTGAGCCAGCCTTGGCTAGAGAGCCTTTCTCAAATAAGCAAAACCAACCATGCAGCAAAACATAGCAGAACCAAGCTCCAAACCCAATGGTTCTAATGATTTTATTGCTCAGTGGCAAAATAAATCAAAGCAACGTTAATTTCGAAGTCACTGTGAATCACATTTAAACATATCAGTGACTGCTAGGAAGCAGGTCTGAATGCTGGGACCGGGCTTGGGAGGAAGGCATCGCAGTGTGGTATGTTCTTGTAAACATCGGTACAGGTCGAGAGCAATTTCCCTTGGTGGTGTGAGCTAAGCTCCAGCTCCCTCCGTCTGCACAGAGACGAGCATCACAGGTTCGTTTCTGCCTCACACCTGCCGGAGCTAGAAACGCTTCTCTAGAGAAGAATGGGGTCTAAATTGGCTACATTTATTCTAAGATGTTTGTCTCAGAGGCGCTGCCCTGTCCCTGGTTCCTTGCACGGTGGACTCACCCTCCACAGTGGAGTCCTACAGGCTGCACAAGGGAAGAAATGATGCCCCTGATACAGAGGCTATGAAATGAAAAGGGAGACGCTCTGCTCCTTCCCATTCCCAGCCCCACCTGCTCTGGGAAAGAATGCCCCGTCTGGAAGGGCTTCACAATCCCATCCGTAAGGACTCTTTCCCTGTCCTCACTCCCGCTTCTTGCTGCTGCCTGGTTCTGTGCCTCTGACTTTGCTCTGTCACCTGAATGAGTCACTGAAGTAGCAAGGACTCCCTGGCAAGCTCTCTGTAGTAAGTCAGATCTTTGTATCGTGTCCATTCAGCCCTGCCTGGGATGTGCTCCAAGGACTGAAGGGAAAGAAAGAAGATTCCAGCCAGCAGATAGATCCACAAACTAAGCAGGGGCTGAAGTGAGGCCTGGGGTGTTGGGAACAGGAAGGTTGGCCTTCTTGGTTGTCTGCAGGAGCCGTGATGTTGATTGGCCAGCACTGGGGACAGTAGTCTGGAACCAGAGTGACAGTTGGCTACTCAGATCCAAACTTGTCAGTAGGACCACACCATGACAGGAGCATATTCCAGCCTTGCGCAGGTGCGTAGGGAGGGAGCTGAGTCCTGGGGCAGCCTTGGCTATGGTCCACTTACTGCCCCCAGCTGCCCTCAGCTCTGGAATGCTGCTCTCTGGCAGTCTGGATGTGCCATGCATTGGGTCTGTTTCCAGACTGCTACCACAGTCTCAGGTCTTGAGTTCTTCCCGTTTCCTGGGCACTCTCTGGGTGGACACAGTGAGATCAGCGGAGCTGGCCTCCTGCACTTGGAGGGACTGCCACGGTCACACGTTTACCAGGACATCCAGCGGGACCAGGCCTCTCTTCTTCCCACTGAGGACTCTGATGAAGCCGTCCTGTTCTTCCTCAGAAGTCACACAGATCTGAGTGTGAGGGAGAGAGAGGAAAGGCTTCAGTTCAGCGAGAACAAGCAGGGACCTGCAGCAGAAGCTGCTGATGACTGAGCATACAGGAACACCCAGCTGAGAAAGGAGACATGGCTCGGTTGGCAGGGGGGAAGTCGGGGGTGGCGATGTGAGGAAATGCTCAATAAAACATTACATGCAAACCTGGATTTGGAAACAGGCCTAGATGCAGAATATTTTCTGGGCTCCTGCTTTATGAGTAAGGAGTAACAAAACGCCATTAAATCCGGTGACTCCCCGAAGAGGCACCATAAGGAGAGGATGACAAAAACATCTCACAGAACTGGCACAAGGATCGCAAGTTTTCAGTATATTATGCCGAAGACCCAAAATAATAGCTGTCATTCACTGGTTCCTGTCCAGTGCTTGGAATTTTACATGTGAACTGTATAGCACCAGGAAGCCAAGACACAATTTCATTACTAGCTCCAGGCAAATAAACGTGAGCATCTCTCGTACACCAGAGCAGGCACCTCTGTGAGACTCCAAAGGAAGCAGTGGAAATCCATTCGGGTGTCCTTGCTATTCACTGTTCACAGGCCAGTGCAGGGCAAAGAAGGGGGAGGCAGCCAGATGTGTGAGGTGGCCCCTGGGGAGGACAGTTCCCCCCCTCCCGTGAACCACTGCCACAGTTGAAAGGCATGCCTTGGTGAGTATTTCCCAGAGACAGCCCAAGACATGGCCCAAGAGCTCCCTGGAAAGGGACAGAGTTTAAAAGATGCCGCGGTGGTACGGGAAGGGAAGAGACCAGGCAAGTGTGCGGCTCAGCTGGAGAGAAGTCACAGGGCTCTGCACATGGACGGTTCCACTTTGAGATAAGGGGTCTACCCTGACCTGGGTCAAGATCTGCACAGAAGTTCAGTTGAGGTAGCTTGCTTTTCCAAGGCTGGGAAGAGCTGGGTCATGTTTACAACCCAGAGGTAGCAGTACCTACTGGTAAATGGAACCTGGATGAGGTTCCAGCAGAACCTAAAGCTGGACCTCTAGGGTCTGGAACATGCACCAGGCTGGTATGTGAGCTGTGTTTCAGAAACCTGACCGCAAAGAGGTTTAAATCACACCCTGGGAGGAGTTGATGTCAGAGAGTGGAGGGTGTGCCAAGGGTGACACAATGTCCAGATGTCTGTCATCTGTGAGACAGAAGTAGCTGGAGATTCTGCTGGATCTCGCTGGAGCCTAACATAGGTAAGCTGAACCCAACTCAGTTTTCAAAGACTGACGTTTGCTTTTGTCCATTCCAGAAACAATGGCACACATACTCTTTATACCAGGACTTGGGAGTCAGGGGCAGAACAGGGGGTTTGAGGCAAGCCTTGGCTACATAGTAAGTTAGAGACCAGCCTGAGCTACACAGAACTACAAACCAAACCAAACACAAATAGAAAGGTACATAACACGTTTAGTGTAAATGCTGGGGGCAGCCTGAGGACAGCTGTGCATCTTGGGAGCGGCTATGAAGTCAGATGTTGAGTGAGTAGCTCTAAGCGGGGTGAGCAGGAAGACAGCAGCCACTACTGTCTATCTTGGGGGCGGCACTCGCCAAGTGAAAATGGAAGATGCTAGTGTATTTGGGGCAGTGAATTCAGACACATACACATACACAGACACACAGAAAGACACACAAACATACACACACAGATATACACACAGACACACACAGAAAGACATACACAGATACACACATAGACACACACAGAGATACACACAGACACATACACAAACACACACACACATAGACAGATACACACACAGACACAAACATACACACAGATACACACACAGACACACACACACACATAGACACACAGACAAACACATACACACCACACCCCTTGACCTAGCCTTTCGGGTGAGCAGGACCTTGAAAAAGACATTTAAGCAGAGAAGAATGAACATGAAATAAAAATGCACCTGACAAAGTGCAGGGCAAGGGGTCAGCTGTGGCAGCGGGTACCTATAGTTCTAGCAAAGGCAGGCAGATATGTGAGTTCAAGGCCAGCCTGGTCTACAGACTGAGTTTCAGGACAGCCAGGGCTCAGACAGATGGACAGACAGACAGATGAGTTCAGTGTGGTCTGGACAGAGGTGGATGGGTGAAGAGTGGAAGGGAAGGTGGCGAGCACCGTCAAAGCCTGGAGCACACTGGAAATATAGGCCATGCTACACCCTGCTGGGCCCCTCAGCTCACTTTCTGACTTGTCTCCGTGGCCAGAACTGGGTCAGAGCCAACCACTAAATAATCATTGACAGTAGAACGGGACCAATTTGGTCAGCTTAGAATTGCCTGGGTCACATAGGATGCCGGTGGGTCACAAGAGTCAGGCTTGGCACTGCACCATGGCTGAAGGGCAAAGGTGACAGCTGGCAGATGCTGGAGAGTTTTAAGATGACAACTGAAATGGTCAGATTTATTGAAAATGGTGTTTTCTCAATTCTCTTCTATCTCTTTCCACATCCCTTTTCTTCCCTTCCCCTCTGCTATCTGTACCCCTCCTTCTCTTTCTATCCATGTATATACATAATTAAAAATAAAAGTAAAAACCTAAACCTTATCATATAATAAAAACCATAAGTTACTAGATTTGGCCAATATTCCAAAGTTTGCCACTCTGATGTATGTACAGCTATTAAAAATTATATTTTTATAAAACTAAGTAGAATTAGACAGTCTAAATAAAATATATTAAACTATGCATTCAAATGAAAACTTGGCATGAAATACATCAAAGATTTTAATGCCAATAATAACTTGATGGTTGAATTGCTGCAGTTGCTATGTTCTTCTATCTTTAAAAATATTATTTCCTAAATTTCCATATAATTAATTTCAGTTTTAAAATCAAAAAATAATTTCTGGCTTTTTTCCCCCTACAACACAAGGAATCTGTGAAAACATTTCTACAGCTATGACAGACCCAAGGATGATAGTATAAAAATGATTTAAAGGAATTTGAAACCATTTAAGTAGGACTCTTTTTAAGCTTAAAAAATGGAGAAAATTCATCCTGTCAAGGCAGGCTCCTACGTGTTCATAATGGATAACTTAATTCCATCTGGAAACAAGAGCTCTGTGGATAAACAATGTAATAATTATGAAAGATTAACCTCAGAAACAGAAATGTGATTTAATAAAAAAGCACTGCAGTTATTTTCAGAATCAATTTTCTCCCATTCCTCTGTTAATGGTTACTTGTCTCTTTATGTTTTTAGACTTATAAATATCATACTGGCTACTTTCTGGGGCTCATGGGGTGCCTTACACTGGTGTTTACCATTGCAGATGAATCTCCATTGAGACCTGCTCTGGGTTAGGATGGTGGAATATGACTTTTGTTAAACACCCACGGTGTTCAGGCACTGTGCTGTGGTGGACACAGTGAACTCTCAGTCTACATTAGGAAGATCTACTATACTGATTTTTTTAGGTGACATTTAGAGGTGACTATCAAATCCGCACAGGCTACAGATCCAATTCTATATGACTTTGCCATCAATGACCTTCCTCCTATATCACATTTCTTTAAACATAAACTAATAATGTAAGACGTTCAAGTGGATGTCAAGTTTGAATTATTTATTTATTATTGTTATTATAGCACTGATTTTTAGAGTCAGGGTCTTACTATGTATGTAGCCTTGAGTAGTCTCGGACTCACTGTGTAGAACAGGCTGGTCTTGGACTCACAGAGATAAGCCTGTTTTTGCTTTCTGAATGCTGGGATTAAAGGTGTGCTTTGCCATGCCCAGATCTAACAATAGTATTCTTAAATTAAGACTCTTGTTTGATCTCATGTAGCCCAGGCTGGCTTAGAACTCCTGATCTGCTGCCTTTACCTCCCAAGCCCGGAGATGGCAGAGCACCACCTCAGCTCAGGTTAGAGGCTTTCTTATACCTGCAAATAAAACCAACAATCAGCATTTCCACCTTTCCCTCATCCAAGTCCATGTCTTCATTGAGCCCCAGTCAAGGTGGGAGAAGTCTATGTTTGTTGTGTGGGGTGTGCGTGGCATCCAGAGACGTGGCTACAGCGTGGTGCGGGTGTGCCTGGCATCCAGAGACGTGGCTACAGCGTGGTATGGGGTGTGTCTGGCATCCAGAGACGTGGCTACAGTGTGGTATGGGGTGTGCGTGGCATCCAGAGACGTGGCTACAGCGTGGTATGGGGTGTGCGTGGCATCCAGAGACGTGGCTACAGCGTGGTATGGGGTGTGTGTGGCATTTAGAGACGTGGCTACAGCATGGTGCGGGGTGTGTGTGGCATCCAGAGACGTGGCTACAGCGTGGTGCGGGTGTGCCTGGCATCCAGAGACGTGGCTACAGCGTGGTGCGGGTGTGCCTGGCATCCAGAGACGTGGCTACAGCGTGGTGCGGGGTGTGCCTGGCATCCAGAGACGTGGCTACAGCGTGGTGCGGGGTGTGTGTGGCATTTAGAGACGTGGCTACAGCGTGGTGCGGGTGTGCCTGGCATCCAGAGACGTGGCTACAGCGTGGTGCGGGTGTGCCTGGCATCCAGAGACGTGGCTACAGCGTGGTGTGGGGTGTGCCTGGCATCCAGAGACGTGGCTACAGCGTGGTATGGGGTGTGTGTGGCATCCAGAGACGTGGCTACAGCGTGGTGCGGGTGTGCCTGGCATCCAGAGACGTGGCTACAGCGTGGTGCGGGGTGTGCCTGGCATCCAGAGACGTGGCTACAGCGTGGTGCGGGTGTGCCTGGCATCCAGAGACGTGGCTACAGCGTGGTATGGGGTGTGTGTGGCATTTAGAGACGTGGCTACAGCGTGGTGCGGGTGTGCCTGGCATCCAGAGACGTGGCTACAGCGTGGTGCGGGGTGTGCCTGGCATCCAGAGACGTGGCTACAGCGTGGTGTGGGGTGTGCCTGGCATCCAGAGACATGGCTACAGCGTGGTATGGGGTGTGTGTGGCATCCAGAGACGTGGCTACAGCGTGGTGCGGGTGTGCCTGGCATCCAGAGACGTGGCTACAGCGTGGTATGGGGTGTGTGTGGCATTTAGAGACGTGGCTACAGCGTGGTGCGGGTGTGCCTGGCATCCAGAGACGTGGCTACAGCGTGGTTCGGGGTGTGCCTGGCATCCAGAGACGTGGCTACAGCGTGGTGCGGGGTGTGTGTGGCATCCAGAGACGTGGCTACAGCGTGGTGCGGGTGTGCCTGGCATCCAGAGACGTGGCTACAGCGTGGTATGGGGTGTGTGTGGCATCCAGAGACGTGGCTACAGCGTGGTGCGGGTGTGCCTGGCATCCAGAGACGTGGCTACAGCGTGGTGCGGGGTGTGCCTGGCATTTGTGTGAGCAAGGGTGGGAGGGTGGACCTGCGAGGACTGAGAAGTGAGTGTGATCAGGGTGTGCATTGTATGAATTTCCCAAACAACTAATAAAAACATGCCTGAGGGTGGGAATGTGCTCAGTAGAGGTGCTAACGTGGGCAAAGAGGCCCGTGTTTGCATTTGTATTCTTGCCTGGCACTCACATGTGCCCCTGAGTAAGGCACATAATCTCTGTTGGAATCTGCTCCCTATTTTGTAAAATAGAAATCCTCCAAGGTTAATCCACACAATTCACAGGGCATGTGAAAAGAAGACGTTATAAATATCTGAGGTTAAGCATCTTCCCTGCTTCATTCATGGAGGTGGGTTCTCTTTGTGGACCTGCAATGTGGTGATTTGGCTAGTCTTGTTAGCTCCTTTTCCCTGGGGGTTCCTTAGTCACTTGGCCTCTGGGAGGACACTAAGAATTCGACCTTCTGTCCTCACACTTACACAATAAATTCTTTACCCTTGAGCCAGCCTCTCCCAGTTCTTGCTATTACATTTTATGCCCACTGAAAAAGACCCTGCCTGTCTTTCCTGGGTCTCTCTTGCTTCCTCAAGCCTGGAAGGTTTGACACACCAGGTGACTCAGGGCTCACCAATGCCCAAGCTTCCTCCAGTCTTCTTCCCTTGGTAGAAATGAGAACATCTTGTCTCCTAGGTCAGTTTTGCTGTGTTTCTTCTTGGGCCTTTGTTTTGCCATAGGTCATCCAATGCCACTATCCCCTGAGCTTCAGGGTAGCCCCTAGTGGTGGGGGTGGTTGCAGTGGTGAGGGCAAGGTGAGGTGGGCTGGAAAATTTTGATCTTTTGCGTACCTTGGTCCTACCTGATCTCCATCACTGTGATATTAAGGCTGAATAAGGCCAAGGACTCCCTGCATCTGCATCTCTGCTCTTTCATCTTTCAGAGAATTTTCTTTGAGAACTATGTTCATCTGGGCACAGCAGCAACTGGATTCTGGTTCTGATCTCTGTATTCTGTCTATAGCATTATCCTCACACTCTCCAAACTCTTCCCCTAAGGGAAGTCTTATTGTTGACTACCCGCTGTCACCGTGAGATTGTCCCTAATTCTCACCATTATGAGATTACTTTGAAGGATGTCATTCCTTTCCCAGCTTCCCCACCCTTCTGCTGTGCATAGATTATTTTCAGGAGCTCATTGCAGAAAATGGAATTATAGCATGCATAGGACTGACTAATTTTCATGGTTCTTAATACATGGTCTGAATTAACTGTTCAAAATGAGCAGACTGACGCACACTCCTAACTACAGAAAGTCGATTTCACAAATTCCACCTGCAACTGTTGTTAAGATATATTGGAAAACAGTGATCTTATTTATTGGTATATTATTTTTAATAATTTTTATTTCTTGACTTTAAAGGGAATAGACAATTTTTTCCAAAAGTTTTTTTCATTGTATATTTTTTTCAGATTTTTCCTTTAGGCATTCTAATGACTAGTCACAATGAAAAGGTGAATCATTGTTTTTGTATGGGACTTCTTTTCTTTTAACATTAGAAAGCAAGCCCGGGGGCTTGTGTTCTATCACTGAGCTATATCCTAAGACTTTGCTATTTTGAGACAGGTTCTTAGTTCAGTCTGGCTTTGAACTCACTATTTATGCTGACCTCGAACTTGAGATTTTCTTGTTTGTGTTTCCTGAATGCTGGAACTGCTTGGTGTAAACTACACGTCCAGTGTGGGGAAGCATTTGTCAATTAGATAATGCTATTTGGAGCTACATATGGAAAAGAAAATGGTTGATCAAATTGAATAAAACAGTATTTTTGAAAAATAAATCAGTTATAATTAAAAAGTAATGACAGATCGTGTGTGTGTGTGTGTATGTGTGTGTGTGTGTGTGTGTGTGTGTGTGTGAGAGAGAGAGAGAGAGAGAGAGAGAGAGAGAGAGAGAGAGAGAGAGAGAGAGAGAGAGACTTAGTAATTATCTTTGAAGATAATTCCCCAAAATGGGCGAGGAAATGGCTCAGTGGTTGAGAACACCGACTGCTCTTCCATAGGACTCAGGTTCGATCTCCAGCGCCCCCATATTGACTCACAACTGTCTATAACTGCAGATCACAGGCGAGCCAATGCCTCATTTGACCTTCACGGCACCCGACATGCATGCACTGCATAAACATCTATGCAGGCGTAGTCTCCACATGCATGAAATAGAATAATAAAATTAAAGAAATTACATCCAATACATGTTTGGGACAGCTGTACTGAACAGACAAGTCTTAAATTATGAAAGCATGTTTCATTCTTTAAATTCTTGTAGACTGAGCCTTGTAATTCCCACATTTTCAGGTAGAGACCCACTACCTGGAGGATTACTACAATCACTACACACCAAGAATGCAGAAAGAGGCCAATTTCTGACCCCCAAACTGAAAATTGCAATCAACTGTGAGGCTTCATTGAGAAGGACAGGAAATGTCAAACTCTGGTTCCTCACATCCTCTGACTTATCCGGAACTGTCCTGGAGACTGGCACCGGTCACTTTCCTCTGCAGTGAAGATGAGCTATGTGACAGGAAAAAACAGAAGCACGGCTGAAGGTCAGCCCCTCTGTGCTTGAAGGGAACACACAGGAACGGGACAGTGCTGAACTCTGACTGTCCTGTTTGTTTCTATCTGTATTCCAGAGCTGAGATAAGGAATCCAGAAGGAAGTAGTTTCAGGATACTATAGATGTAGAGGTCTCAGGAAAACCAACAACCTCACAGGGAATGTGCAGGTCAACATAGCAAAAAGGTACCAGGAACTTGTAGATGAGTACAGGGAGATGGGCGGAGTCTCTGTCCAAGGTGGTTTTCTGTCCATGTTCTGTCCCTGTCTATTATGTGAAAGTGGATGGCCTTCAGGGGAAACATAGAGGCTTAGAGTCTTGATTAGGAGATCTGAGAGGACTCTGTGTGTTTGGAGCCAGCACACCAAGCCCTGTAGCTCAGCAGCACACGAGGACAAAGCTTTCTCATTAGTGATAACACATAGGTGGTCACAAGCCCAGAATGGAAACAGGAGTGGCCACTAACATCAGTGACTTGTGGTCCTCAGACAGGAGCAGGGATGAGATGCTCTCTCATGACAATCTGCCATTCCATACGCTTCTTCTCTGACAGACACCGCTAAGGCTCTGTGGTTTGAATGAGAAATGTCCCCTACAGGCTCCTGTATTTGAACACTTGGTCCCCAGTTCCTGGCACTGTTTGGGGGAACTAATGGGATCTTTAGGAGGTGGCGCCTTGATGGAGGAAGTCTGTCACTAAGGGCGGGCTTTGGAGCTTTATTATTTATTCCCACTTCCTGTTCTCTCTGTCTCTCCTTCTCCCTCCTGTCCCCTCTGCTTCCTGGGTTTGAATGAAATGTGATCAGCCAGCTTCCTGGTCCTGTTGTGTGCTTTCATCTCCTTCCCAGTCATTATGGACTCCAACGTTCTGAAGATCCAAGCTAAAACAACTCTTCTTGTCCCTAAATTACTTTTAGGTATGGCATTCTATCACAACGATAAAAACTAATTAAGGGTCTTGTATGCTGGATTCTCGCTACCCCACACCATTGACACAAGTTCATCTTTTCTCAAGTGACACACTTGGTCTCCGGCTTGTTCCAGCTTGTGTCTGCTTTGCTTACCTGGTTTTCTTTCAGTGTTATCTGTCCCTGGTCTTTGCAGCCAATGAAGGTTCTAACACACCTATAAATCTTCTCATGCTCTTCTACTCTCTGAACAAAGTTGGCCGGAAAGAAACCAACCCTGTCCCGAATTTTTCCCTGAAATGGAAGAGGAGGCATTCAGCGGCCAACGCAACATTTACGGTTACTGTCATCACCAAAGGATTCTTATTTCTTTTTAAAGACCGAGATACCTACTTTCCACCAGTCTTCATTGGAGTCCTCTAGCAGAGTAATCATGTCTCCTGGCCTAAAAATGAAGAATGGATGAGTTGGGTGGGGAAGTGAAACAAGGAAGGGAAAATCGACTTTGATGTGAGACGGTTTTTCATCCACTCACGCAATCCTAAAATAAACAGAAATAAAACAAACACCATTTCACTGGCTCTTCCCTCCCAAGAAAATGGAAAGCACATATAATTTCTGTGCCTTATTTTTTAAAAAATGGTGATTATCTTTACTTTCAGTACATGAAGATCATATTTACATTTCAAAAAGACCCAGATTTTCAGTGGTTAGGAACACTGGCTGCTCTTCTCGGTTAAATTCCCAGTACCCACATGGCAGCTCACAGCTGTCTATGACTTTAGGTCAGGGGATTTGACACCCTTGCAAAGATATATATGCAGACAAAACACAACACACATGAACTAAAAATAAACATTTTTTAAAAGGAACACACAGGGGATCGGGGTGGCAAGGTGTCATGTATGTTGACCAACCTGGTCTCATATGTGATACATAGATAAGGATGGTGAAAGCCTACATTTCCATGTTTGCCTCTTTAGTAACAAAATCCCTAAAGCCACTCCTGATTGCAAGAGATGAGAGAGTGGGCCCCACACCTGTGAGAGGTACTGCACCACCTCAAGATAAGGAGAGGAGAGGAGCTCTACGTCTTCCCTGGGAAGGACTTAGAGCTGTCAGTGTGACTGTACACTGCAGAGCCAGCATCAGCCAACATCATGGATTCTGCCCAATTCAAGACCTAATACTACATTGTTGCTCAGGCTGGCCTGGGATTTACCATGTAACCCAGGCTTGTCTTGAACTCACTGCAGTCTCCTGGTTTTAGCCTCCTGATGCTGGATGCTGAGGCTATGCCACAATAGTCACCTTTTCACTCTGCCTGGGTTTGCTGCTCCCAGCCAGGAATTTTTCAAGACTCGTCCTCGTCCTCTCCTGGCAGACTTTCTTTTTATTTGTATGGTACCAGAAGCACTATTTAAGAAACTCATTGTTGACTTTCTTAGGTGCTGGGATAGAGCAGAGCAGATTTCTGTGCTCATTTTGCTATTCTAATTCAGCCTTTTCCGCTGTCAGCGCCACATCTCAGTTACTATCTGTTTCAACCTGGGGTTCCCACAGAGACTTTTAGGGTTACTAATATCTAAGCGTCACTTCCTGCTGCTCCAGGATAAACTCTGGAAACAGAGATCAGGGAAGCTATCAAATTTAGTCACGGGCAGCTCCGAGAGAAATTGGGAAGACTCCTGTCACGGATCTCCATCTTTGCAAGGTGCAGGCATGTGAAGGGTGTTTATGGAACTCCAAGGGGTCATAGTCAAACAATGGGTATATTTTTCTCCAGAGCTCTTCTTCCTTTTTCTGCTCCACTTCCTCTTCCTCCTCTTTCTCTTCCCCATTCTCCCCTTCCTCCTATTCCTTATCCTCTTCCTCTTCTGTGTGTCCAGTGTGTGCAAGTATGATGTATGTGAGCATGTGTGAGCGCCATGATGATTGCATAGAAATCAGAGGGCAGCCTAGGGTATTGGTCCCCACCTTATTGAATCAGGATCTTTTGTTGTTCACGAATGCACTGCATATCCAAAGCTAGCTTCCTTCAGGAGTCACCATGGATATTCTCCCATCTTATCCTAGGAGTATTTGGGTTACAGACACACTCTACCATGCCTGGATTTTACATGGGTCCTAGGGGATTTGAACTCAGGGCCTTATTCTTCACCTTAGGTGACTTAGACACTGAACCATCTCCTCAGTCCCTTTCTTCTTCTGAAGCCCACTGACCTTTGACCTCTGCCTCTGTTGGAACAGCTATGCTTTCTTTCACAGTCCCTGTGAGTGCTTCAGGATTTAGAATCTCCCATGAAGAGGATGGATTACTAAAAGATGAAGAACGCAGGCAGAAGTCACGGTTTCTGCTCGCTCTGTTAGAGCAGCCCTGCAGCAGTAAACACAACCGACTTTCTGCCATTTCAACAGTCGCAGCTGCCTACTGATGCCACCAGAGAGAGATGCTGGAGAAAATCGCTCTTTCCCAGGTGAGGGATTTAATTAAGTACCAGGGATGAAAGTCATTGTAGCCAAATCTGCTAAGCTCCAGCAGATTTTACTTAACCCTGTAACCTAAGAAACGGCACATCAGTATCAAATGCAAAGGCTTTGCTGATGGTTTGATAGAGGCTGTAAGCAGGGGATTGGAGCTGGAGACGAGAGAGGTGCCTTTCCTAAGGATAAAAGACGAGGCTGCTTGCTTTAAATTTCAGTATCAGAGAGCAGCTAGAGACCCAGCCTTTAGAGTGCTTTGAAGTGGACAGTCCCAGAGCATCTGCCCCGTGCTAATTAAACTACCCACTGAAGAAGGCACACAGCTGAGATTATTTCATCTGCGATAACAAGAATACCTCTGACAGTGTTGTTCCCAACAAAAGATCCCGACCAGGACCAAAAAGTGCTTGGGGAGTGAAGAGCGCTACATCGATCCATGCATTCTGTGCTTTTTAGAAAACCCACTTCCTCATTCAACAAATATCCACAGAGTGGCTGGTGCTGAAAGAGTCATTTCACTATACCCAGTACGTACTGCAGAACAAAACCCTTGGCCCAGAAATACACCAACGGTTTGCGTGGTCTGAGTTAACCTTTAATCTAGATGCAGTCTAAATGAGCATTTGGAAGGAAGTGAGACCCAGCTGCCTCGGTGCATGCAGAGACTCCCACACTTGGAGAGGAGATGCTAAGGAGAAAAACACCCAAGTCACAGTCTTACAGACAAGGCTGCTGAGCACCTGGCTCGAAGGGCAAGGCTGAACTCTGGGATGATGGTCTCTGTGTCCACTCTCTGGGTCTGATCCACTTTCTTTACGTGTTACCTGCTCTCCGGGTAAAGCATGATTTAAAGATCCTCTCTCTGTCCCTGCTGATTGGATGATTCTCAGTGACAGGTGGTAGCCGCTGACTTGGCATTCTAGTCACAGTAAGGTGACGCTGTGGGATAGTCTGTTTTATGTCAAAAAATGTTTTGGCCCAGTTTTAAGGCTCTAGCTAAAGTTTGCTCAGTTCTCTTTATTAAGCACCTGATTAACTCTTCTCTCCAGCTACTTCTCCTCCTCGAGCTCTGTTCTTCCAGATTACTATGTTCCAACTCTGATCCCTCACCCCAGGTCAGGTACCAGACAGTGATAAGTGGTCCCTAAGCTCTGGAGCCTGGCAAATTACAGGGAGTCCCAAGAAGCCCCATGACTTGGGGTGATGGGGAAGAGGCCCAAAAATTTAAAAAAAAGAGGAAAACTTGAATGGGATAATAGATAATTTAGTGTGAACTTATATTCACACTAATAATAATAATAGTGGGTAATATAGTGAATACTTGTGTTCTATTATTTATGAATAATTTACATTGGTATAGTTTTTGTATATTGATACAAGTTCAAATTATATTTGGTATTTCTGTTTATAATATTTGTACACCTATGCAAAGTTATTCTGTCAGATTGTATACATGCATGTTTCTACTTCTGTTTAAGACATTTTGTATATTGATACAACTTTTAGGGTGTATTTTCATATTGTATTATATATTATTCCTACCTTTGATCAAGATACTTATACATTGTTTACATTTTGAGGTCATTGTCCTCATTTGCTGCACATTTGTTTGCAGATTATTTAATATTCTGATATGAAGTCTTAGTTCTTAAGTTATACAGGTATTAAGTATTATAGGTCAATAGCTATTCATGTTTGTTATACATATAGTGAGATTAACTAGGTTCTTTAGATATATAGAGATTGTATTCTGCCTAGATAGGTAATCTTCAACCACTTTAAGGATGACCCTTGTTGGCTAAAGTATATTATGCACAGAGCTATGAATGATACTACCTGAGCAAGGCTATGTGGAATCTTCTGGAATCTATTATTGGAAGATGGTTTGTTGCTTCATGGATGAGTGTTCCTAGAGGCAGGTAGGTTGACCTAAGACCCTACTGTCAATCTCTCCCCATGGCTCGTGTGGAGCAAAGGTTCTTAGGAGTGAAGACACTCTCCACTGTTGGGACAGAAGGCCATCTTTGCCTTCTATTTGGGAGTCAGAAAAATGATCTTCACTCTATCTCTGCAAGAATAACCAAAGGAGATTCCATGGTGTCAAGTTCCTGTTTCTTGAGTGTTTATGACTGTCAGGTCTTGGCTGTGAAAGATTTCTCTAAGCCTCAGTTTCCTGACCTTGAGGGTGAGTGGAATCCAGCAAGTTGGGGCCTCTATTTTCAGACAAACACATTATTTTCTACAAGTGAGCTAAGGAATGGAAGGGACTTAGACAATCCTTCTAAATTAGGGGTGGGCCAGAGAAAGAGTAGGGACAGAAACACTGGTTTTTATTTTAAACACTAAATTGCATCAATGCTTACATAAAATATTTAGGCAAGTCCACAATAAGTGTTGGTTATCATTACTCTTAAGCCACAATTACAGCTTTCAGGATGTTGGTAAACTCAAAAGCAGAAATCTATAAACTGTGAGTTGACAGTGAGCATCTTCCATGATTGAGAAGCAAGTGCCCAGGGTGGGAGTAGGGGGTTAGGGACAGAGCCAGTGCGAACCTGGATCCAGGCAAAAATCCCAGGCGCCTAGGCCTCTGATCCTGAGCTATCACAATGATATGCTTTAAGTTTGTATGTTACACATAATAAACACATAATGAGACATAGTTGCTTTGCAAATTGTTCTGTGGACTGAGAGAGAAAACTATGCGGAAGTCTTTGGCACTATAAAATCACTAATTCTATCGCAAGCCTGTCATTTTCCACTTAGAGTCAAGACGATCTAGTGTGTGTGGACACCTCTCTCTCTGATGTGGTCTGTCTGTTTCCCTGGCTGACCTTGAACTTCTGATCAATCTCTTGCCTTAGCTGGGGTTGCAGAGGCATGAGACCATGTACTGCTATACTGCTTTTGGTCAGGGACAACTGGTAATGAGATGTTTGCTTTCTTCAGTAGCTGCAGACCCTGGTCTTTGGAATGATCCAGAACTTAGGAAGGCTTCTGCCTCTCTTCATGAAGATCCATTCTCCTTGTCCCGCCCTCCCCCCAATCCATTCTGACCACAAAGTAACTGGGATTAGTAACTGACTATCTAGGTGCCTCATACAGTGGTATTTCTGTAGAGCTGAAAACAGCAGATCTCCTGGAGGGGGAACAATGCTCACTGCATGAAGTGGGCATGGCCTGGCATATTTGTGCATAAATCAACAGGGACAGAGAGATTTGACTACTTACCTCAGGGTTTGGCTCCACGACTAACTGCTGGGTATCAAGCTGCCTACCCATGACATCAAAACAATGCATAAGAGTTGCCCATGTCACCCTGCAGGCATTTTGGACAGTTTTAACATTCCATATCCTAGCCTATTCATTAGAGGAAGAGAAGTCCACACTGAGCTCCATCAGCACCACCACTCAACCGAAACAGATGTCCTCGAAAGACCCAGCCAAAGGGCAAAGCAAAGGAAGTCAGCCAAATGACTCTGCTCATCTGAGACTTAGTGGTGAATGGTTTCACCAGGCTCATTTCTCAGTCTTCATTAATCTGGTCCAGATTGTTTACAGTCTGGGCACATAAGCATAACATCGGGAACGCCTGGACTCTATAGCTTGATTTCTATCTTAAACCTGAGCTCCTTAAGGCTGCTTGCATTTTCCCCCAAGTCCATATTCTGACAAGAACATTCAGCTAAAAGGGCTATTTGGAAGATTTTGGGGAGCTGCTCCTGAACTGTTACAGATCACGCTCTCTAGAACCTAATTGGGAGAGGCGTTTGAGTGAGAGGGAGGCTGCTAAACACATTAGTGACATTTGGGAAGGTCTGGGTTTCTTGACATAGTACAGCCTCACAACATAATACGCATCAGAGACTTTCCTCAAATAGCCTTGATTGGATTTTGATGTCCTGGCGACTGTGAAGATTATTTTTAAATCAAATTGGTGCATTAGAATTACATTTAGTTTTAATTAAGTTGATGCATTTGCTAAGCAGTAATGTACTTAGAGAATGGAAATGAGACACCAGGGGAGTCTTCTCCTGTCTCATTTGTCTCAAGTTGGTCCTCCCTTCTTATTTTACATAGGGTGCACACAGCTGGCAAGGTGAAGGACGTTAGAGTGGGCCCAACAGTAAACACAAGCCTCTTGGAGGCCATCAATACAAAACCAGGGAGCTAGAGTCCTGTGTTTTGTGTGTGTGTGTGTGTGTGTGTGTGTGTGTGTATGTCTAGGTCAGAGGACAACCTTGGATGTTGTTCCTCAGGAACTGCCTACCTTCATTTCTGGAAACAGGGTCTCTCACTGGCGTGGAGGTCACTAAGTCAGCTGTCTGTCCCTCCGCAGTGCTGGGATTACAAACACATACTACATGTTCTGCTTTTGTTTTCACATGGGGTTTGGGTCATTGAACTCACGACCTCATGCTTATGAGACAAACACTTTAGGGTGTGATCTGTCTCCCCAGTCCTTCATTCTGGCTGAGCGTGCCTTGGCTAATGGCAATCATGATTGCTTTCAAATCTAGAATGTAATCAGAACTCAGGCGATTATTTAACCACACAGATTTCCAGGCAGGACTTAGCTTAGGGTGGAGGTTTATGGTGTCCCCAGGAACCTCCACTTTAATAACATTCTCCATGGATTCTTATGGTTCACAGCCAATGGCTTTAGCTGTTCCAAACAGCTTTCTCCTCTAAAATACGATTGGCTTGTGCAACCTCACAGTTCTACTAAAAGAACTCAAGGAATGCTGGGAAAAGTCATGGAAGACTTAGAAATGGACAAAAAACATAATCAGGTTATTGTCTTTTTTTCAATGGCTTTGTTATTTTCATTTCATAAAAGTCGTAGAAAGCTTATAATGATGTAATTATCACTGTCTACAGAAATGCGAGAGGGTTGTGCCTGGCAGAATCTAGCTGAGATACTCCATGACTGTTCTCACATTGGTTTGAAAATTCCCACCAGCAGTCCTCCCCATCCCCGGACGTGATGCAGGCTGGGCTCCCTAGCTGTGACATCTCACCAGTCCTCTCGTGCATCAGTGAATCAAAGAGTAACTTGCGGATTTGTATGAGAATCACAGTTTGATCTTCACTGTAAGCCTTCTGTATCTGGAGCAATGTAACACGAGGACAGCCTGCAGATCAGACTCCCTGGCTCAGGGGTCAAACCTCGTCCCCATAGACTTACTGGAGAGTGATGTGCGTGATGACTCGGGGTATGCTGCCACACTGTCTGAGCTCACCGTCCAACGGTGAGTTCAGGAGGATGGGTGCGGGAACAGGTGTGCAGGGATAGCAAGGCGCCCTTCCAATGTTCTGCAGCCCAGTGGGGTAACTGTGGTTGGCAACAGTTAACTTGATGACACTTTCTATGTTTAAAAATCATCACCAGAGATGATTTCCAACATCCCTAACACAGAAATGATAAATCTTTAGGGTGCTAGGAGTGACGGTTAGTGTGAATCAATCAATACACACTATATCCATTTACTAAACTACCATTATAGTATCTTACAGATACATGAAATTATGTGTCAATGAAAAGTAAAGTTAAGGCTGGGGAGGAAGCTTAGTTGGTCAGGGACTGAGCTTAGTTCCCAGAGACCACGTTAGGAAAACAAAGCGGAGCATGATGGTGCATGCTTGTAATCTCAGTGCTAGAGTAGCTGCAGAAACGAGGAGATTCTCAGGGCTTGCTGGCTAGCCAGACCAGCCTACTTGGTGAGTTCAGGTCAGAGTGAGACCTTGTTGCAAGAAATAAAACTAAACGCAAAGGCAGGCAATTTCTGAGAAACGATGCTCGGAGCTATTCTCTGCCCTCCACATGCACGTGAACATATACACACGTGTATCCACACACATTCACACCCCTGCATCCACATGGTGTGCACACACACATATCCATACACACATTAAAAAAATAAAAATTACTTAGCTCCTCAGCTTTCACAGAGAGGACACTGACCAACATCCACGTAGGGTGTAAGGAACAGGTAGGAGCAAAGTCAGAGCAGTCAGCTGCCCGCTGCTCTGCTTCCAGGTTCTACTTTCTACCCACATTCTTAATGCTGCCTCCTCCTCGCGGGTCCCCCTGAACAGAGAACCACAAGCTGTGTCCCTGGCACAGAACTGACAGCAACAGCATGTACCTCTGCTGTGAACTTTCAAGACCTTCTCTGTAATGAGGGTTGGCATTTGGTCCCTACTCTGTGCTTCTTAGTAAATTTCTCTAGTTCTGGAGCTTAAGTTTTTCCTCTTTATCCTTTGCCCCAAAATCTCACAAGCAGACTTCTGCAAGTTGAGAGCCAATGCTGCCTTCCTTGAAGTCCCAAGACCCTTTGGGTGTCCCTCTAGGATGCACTGTAGCTCCCCACAGTATCCCTTGGTCACTCTGAGTTTTAATTACAGTCTGCTCTCCCCATGCCTCCCAGCACGGTGACCCCTTAAGCTCAAACAGGGGCCGTCTACTGGAGAATACATCCTAAAAAGTCATATATAGGTTAAAGTCACTTTCAAGTCAAGGTCAAATTCAGAAGAGATAAGTCAGAAGAGATGGATTCAGGACATCCATCTCCAGAGGTCCTTGCGAATAACAGTTAACCAGACTCAAGCCTGCTTGTCCTCATTCAGACACTAGCTAACCAGACTCACGCTTGCTTTTCCTCATTCAGAGACTAGCTAACCAGACTCACGCTTGCTTGTCCTCATTCAGACACTGGCTAACCAGACTCAAGCCCGCTTGTCCTCATTCAGAGACTAGCTAACCAGACTCACGCTTGCTTGCCGTAATTCAGACTCACCCACGGAGTGTCGGAGACTTGATGTTTTCAGGAGCCTGGGGATTCACAATTCTAAACCCTTATTTGGTGTTAAAGAGATGTGTTTTTTTTCTCTGAATCTCTCTCTTAGTTTAGGCATTCTGTCATGCATGGTCATTAATTTATATCTACCTTAGAATTTAATAATATTGAAAAAGCAATTCCTTCTTTGCCCGTGTTGGCTCCTAAGCCTTTCTCCACCAACAAACCTGCCATTTCTTTTCTCCGCCTGAAGAAAAATGGCCATTATCATATAAATCAGTTTGAAGAGAACTAATAAAAATGAAAATGACTTAGATGTGGAACGTCAAAGTGGATTCTTTCAAATAGACACCGCGTGGTCCCTGAAATATGTATCTGATATTTCATTCTTTCATTTGCTCCCCATCCTTCACTTCTGAGTTTCCAAATACTCCGTGTGCTCAGTCATTTACATCTCTTGATGCTTTACATGCGAGAGCAACCTGGAAAAGTCATACAGGCTATTTCTACTGATTAAAAACAAAAGGTGCCCTTCTGTGAGGAAGAAGAAATGACTTTAAGCCTTTGTTTTGAAAACTTCTCATTTCATAGCAGGAGAGATACTGGGGCTAGTTACTGTATGAGTGTTGACGGTAGAGTTCCCAAGGGAGTTTACAGGGCAGGCAGATAGAACGAAATAATTCCAGACAGAGTCACCAGGAGAGGATGTCCCACAACCAAGGGATGCTGAGGTAGGACTGAGAGAATGAAGAAAGTAAAGGGGTTGGCAGGCGAGTGTGCGTGTGAGTGAATGTATGTGTGTGTATGTATGTGTGTGTCTGTGTATACGATGTGTGTATGTGTGTCTGATGAGTGTGCATATATGTGTGTGTATGTGTGTATGTGTATATGATGTGTGTATGTGTATGTCTATGTGTGTCTGTGTGTATGATGTGTGTGTATATGTATATGATGTGTATGTATGTGTGTGTCTATGTGTGTCTGATGAGTGTGTATATATGTGTGTATGTGTATATGATGTGTGTATGTGTATGTCTATGTGTGTCTGTGTGTATGATGTGTGTATATGATGTGTGTGTGTATGTATGTGTGTGCCTATGTGTATGTTTGTGTATATGATGTGTGTGTCTGTGTGCACGTGTGTATGATATGTGTGTGTGTGAGATGGAGGGTAAATAATATGACACAGACTACAGAAAGGAAAGACTCCCCTGTCAAACGGGGCTGTGATCCTTTTGTGGATGGGGATCAGGACTGAAAATACAACAGCAGCCAGTAGGGATGAGGCTGCATGAGTTTTGAGTCTCCACAAATAATGTTTTAAATCCAAAGATAATGGAGGACATCAGGGCTTGAAGCCAACCTGGATACCACGGGGCACCGTCTACGTGTTCAGAGGTCTAGACTCAGAAGCTTGTGCAGCTTCTCCAGACACGTGGGATCACATAACTGCATGAGTTACTTGCCTGGGGCTTAAACTTGGGCCAAGTGGTGCCACACTTTCCATTCTTGAGCATTTAGTGAATTCATGCCGTCTAGACGTCTCTGCCTTCCTCCCTCTCTCCCTCTCTTCTCCTCTCTCTCCATTCCTCTTTTCTGAAAATAAAGACTATTTTTGGAGCTCTTTGGAGCTGGATACAGTAGCACATGCCTATAGTCCCAGCACCCATGGGCCAGATAGCAAGATCCTGAGCTTGAGGCCAGCAGGGGCTACGGAGTGGGGCCTGGTCTCAAAACAGCAACAACAAGCTAGAACAACACACACTAAATACAACAATACAAAGCTGGACACTGGAATTAAAATGGTAGAGTTTCTACAGTGTATTGGATATTGTTATATTTTGTAACAACCTCATCCTAGAAGCCCAGATTTGAGGGCTCTTGTTTATAACTGGAGAGAGTTGAAGCTCATAGTTAGGCTTTGTGCCCTGTTGTTGGATGAAAAGCAGGGTAGGGAACCCTTCTACCCGACTCATCAGTGTGGCTGGTTGTTTTCTACTCTACTATTTTGGCTCTTTCGCGGACCCACCACCCAGTTCCCAAATAAGTCACACGCGGAGGCTTATTATTATTTATAAATGCCTGGCCTTAGCTTGGCTTGTTTCTAGCCAGCTTTCCTTAACTCAAGTTATTCCTCCACTTTTGCCTCTGGGCCTTTTCCTTTTCTTACTTCTGTATATCTACGTTCACTCTTACTCTGTGGCTTGCCGTGGGGCTGTGCGGCTGCCCCCAGTGTCCTCCTCTCCTTGTTCTTGCTCCTCCTTGATTTCTTTTCTCTCTTTTTCTCCCTCTATTTATTCTCTCTGGCTGCCAGCCCCACTCTTCTTTATTCTGCCTACCTATTGGCCGCTCAGTTCTTTATTAGACAAATCAGGGGTTTTAGACAGGCAAAGTATCACAGCTTCGCAGAATTAAGCAAATGCAATATAAAAGAATGCAACACAACTTTGCATCATTAAAACAAATGTTCCTTCCACAACATAAACAGATGTAACAGATCTTAAAGTGATATTCCACAACACATCCGTTTAGATGCACCTATGAAAATGGCACTGTGGCCTTGACCCATCGTCCTTGCTTCACCCATGCTGACGAGCACTGGTCACAAGGTTGGAACACTGACCAGGCAGCACCCTGACAACAGCCTGGTACACATGCGAGGGATGGGCACAGCAGGTTTAGACCAGTGTGTAGAGAATGAATATTGAATGCATTCTGGACATGAGGTTCAGGGAAGCCTCTCAGGCTGGCTGGAGGTCAGGGAACACGACTTCATTCTCCTTGGGGACAGTGTTTTGGGAAGGCAGTGACAGGGAGATGCCCTGATCCAGTGATTGCTGGTGCCCGGAGGAAAGTAAGTTAAGATGGAGGACCACGGAGAGGCCTGCACCATTGGCCTCTAGTAGATAAAGCTTTCACTGTTACTAGGCAATCTCTAAGGTATCTAGTGATGCCATGACTTATCTGCTCCGACTTTTGATGGCTGGCTTTGACATCTGGAGCTTTTTTTGTCCACAGATTCACATTTGACCATTTCTTCTATGTCACTCCTTTGCTTTCTTTCCCAAGGAAGGGACCCAGAAGGCTGCCCAGGGTAGGTATGCAGGCAGATAAGAATAGTATCTTATCAAAACGATTTTTCCTCTTATGATTTGAGGAGGAAAAGATAATTCACAAAGTCCCAGTGCATTCAAGGAATTATACCCAATCCTCTCAGTATTGCCTTGAATATGCTAAGCAAGCTCCTGGCTTTTAAATGGGAGCACACAATGCCTTGGTTTAAAAAAAAGTTGAGTAAATAAATAAATAAAAGTAAGTATGATTTATCACTTTGATCTTGCAGCCTACGAAATACAGGCATTTCATTCTCTGGAATGAATAGCTCTGCTTGCCTACAAGCAGATTGTAAATGTTGGAGTCGTGACCAGACATCTTGGCTTTTAATGGCCTGCAACTAACAAAAAATAAACACACAGAGTTACGACAGCCAGCACAAAGCCAGACATCCTTCAATGTCGCTGGTAACATTCAGTATTGCTCTGCAACTGCCATTAAAAACCTGGAGAATTCAGAGTAATAGTCTAAAAGCTGTGGGGCCAGCACAATAGGGAGTTCTTTCATTTTAAACTAAGCTTAGGTGTGTGTGTTTATGTGCCTGTAGGAATACATGTGTACGCATGGGTATGTTGTGGAGGCGAGAGGACAATCTTATGTATCCTTCCTGAAGAACTATCCACCTTGACTGTTGGGGCAGGATCTCTCACTGGCCTGGAACTTTCTGAGTAGACGAATTTGGCTGGCCATGGAGTTCCAAGCTCTGGGGTTATAAGCTTGTGCCACCATATCTCCTCTTCCTCTTCTTCTTCTTCCTCTAAGGAGGTTCTGGGGGAATCGAACCCAGGTCCTTGTGCTTGCAATGCAAGCCTTTACCAATCGAGCCATCTTCAGTACTTCACGGGGAAGTCTACACACCCAAACGGCAATCTCAAGGAACTCAGTATATTGTGTAATTGCCAGTCTCATCTCTATGAGTAGATAGTCAACTGCAGGCCATCTCCTGAAGGTCCCATAGCAGTCATGAGGCTAGAGAGGCAACGGCTCAGAGGTTTGGACTGTCTCTAATGAAACAGAGACTACCTGAAAATGCCATACCCTCCCCCAGCATTGTAGGACTAATTGGGCAAAGCTTGCACCCCGGACAATGAGTTCATCCCAGCAAGTTTACCAAGTGATGGAGAAAACTCAGAACCATCATGGCAGCAGTGTAGGTGGAGAGTAAAGTTAAAATCAGCACAAAGAAACCAAACCAGACCATCTTTGTGCCAAGGCTGACGTGGGCATACACAGAGAAATAGGAAAAGAGAAGCATGCCATACATGAAGATCCTGAAAAAGCTGCCAGTCTGTCAGGCACAGGTTCCATGGAACCTCCACCGTGGCGGCTCTGGTTCACTATATCCTGGGAAGTAGTTTTTGTTGTTTGTTTGTTTTTTTTTCTTCTGCAACATATTCTCTCTGTCACTATGTGTCCTTGTGCAATTTATTGTTTAGTGACACAAGCAACTGGGAGTCCCAGATGATGCCCTTTCGGGCTCCAATCTTCACCTATAACAGGATCATCATGTCTTCATTTGAATAAAAAAGAGAAGCCAGTTTTCAGACCCTGACACTGTTCTAAGAAGGTCCCAGCATCACTTGAAGGCAGACTCAAGCAAAGCTGACCTGAGGCAGGAGATTGACCCTGACTGTTGTAGCTCAACTTTTCCATCAGTGCTAACTTGGGGATTAAATAAATCTTTTGATTATCTATTAGACTCCACTGAACGTCAAGTACATTCAGTGCTTACCCTTCATGGAAATTCTCACATCCCATGGGCCATGAACCAGAGAAGTGCTTTGCGAAGTGTGGTTCCCCAGACCAGCATCGGCACCACCTCCAGACTAGTTATAGATGTGCACTCCTAGGCTTCCCCACAGACCGGATGAATAAGACAGTTGGGACAGAGCCCAGCAAGCTGCTTACATGTTAGCTGCACAGGTGGGCAGACATAAAGACAGTGTGTGTATGTCCACATGTGTGTGGGTATGTGCATATGGGAGTATGTGTGCATACGTGTGTGCGTGTGTGTGTCTCTGTGTGTGTGTGTGCATATGTGTGTGTGTGTGTGTGTGTGTTGTGTGCCTGCGCACGCCACAGTGTGCATGTGGAGGTCAGAGAACTACGGCTTGCTCCTCCTTGCTGAGTCACCTCACTTTCCCCGCTTTTTCTTCTTTACATAGAAAAGTAACCACTTTAAAACTGTCTTTCATTCATTTAATTTTAACTTTATGATTTATTTTTTTACCTCATTTCCAAGTCTTCATTCTCTTGGGGTACAAATCTGTACAAGGCAACATAGGTGTTCATCTGTAATGGGTCTTTGGAAGGAGGTCCCTGCCAGAGAAGATAAAAGAAGATGGAGGGAAGAAAGTGGATGTGAAGACAGGACTGCCACAAACTGTTGATGTGCAGCTCTCAGCAGTCAAAACCCATGGCTGTTACCAAGGCTTCCCTCACAACCTTAGTTTGCTATTCATTAATTGATGGATTGATTGAGGCAGGATATCTCTACATAGCTCTGGCTTCCTTGGAAATCACTCTGTAGACCAGACTGGCCTTGAATTTAGAGATCCACCTGCCTCTGCCTCTCTAGTGCTGGGATTAAAGGCGTGTGCTTCCACATCCAGCTTCTTTGCTTACTTTGAATTTTGGAGTTATACACCACCACAAGCTATTTGAAATGTTTGAAATGTGTCTGAATTAGTCATTTTCTTCAGGTGATGTTTTTTTTCTGTGACATAGTTCCTTATGAAAACTGTCAGAAATGGGAATATTTTCTTCCTGTCTTTTGATTTCAAGTGCGTGTGTTACGCGTATGTGGGGCTCACGCTTGTGGGTGCAGGCTTATGTCAGGACTCATTCTAATCACGTTTTACTCTATTCACCGAGTCAGGACCTCTCAATCAAACCCAGGTCTTGCAGATATAGCTAGTTTCCCTCATCAGCTTGCTCTGCAGATTCCCTGTTTCTGTCTTCTGAGCTGGAAAGACAAGTGAGCCTTCATGCCTGCCTGGCTATTATGTGGGTGATAGGGATCTGAACCCTGGTCCTCAGGACTGGGCGGTAAGAACTTTAACTACTGGAGCCATCTCCTCTACTCCAAGTGAAAACATGGAGAGACATACAAGCAGGTATAAAATAGATTTTGCTTCCCCAAATAGACATTTATAAAGAGATCTATTCATTTGTTTATTTAATTGCATGTGTATGTGCCTAAGTGTGTGTATGTACACCATCACATATGCAGTGCCTGTGGAGGCCAGAAGAGGGCATGAAATCCTTTGGAGGTGGAGTTATAGATGCCTGTGAGACACCTCATATGGATGCTGGAAACTGAACTTGGGTCTTATGGAAGTGGGGTTGTGGGCAATTTTTATGTCAGCTTGACACAAGCTAGAGAAAGGAGCCTTAATGGAGAAAATGCCTCTTTAAGATCTGGCTGTAGTATGTTTTCCTTCCCTCTTTCCCTCCTTCTCTCCTTCCCTCCCTCCCTCCCTCCTTCTCTCCCTCCCTCCCTCCTTCCCTCCCTCCCTCCCTCCCTCCCTCCCTCCCTCCCTCCCTCCCTCCCTCCCTCTCTCCTTCCCTCCCTCCCTCCTTCCTTTCTTGACGGGGTTTCTTTGCAGCTTTGGAGCCTGTCTAGCTCTTGTAGACCAGGCTGGCCTCGAACTAACAGAAATCCGCCTGCCTCTGCCTCCTTAGTGCTGGAATTAAAGGCGTGCGCCACCACTCCCAGCAGCACATTTTCTTACTGTGGGTGGTGCTGCCCCTGGGCAAGTGGTTCTGGGTTCTATAAGAAAGAAGGCTGAGCAAGACACGAGGAGCAAGCTTGAAAGCAGCACCCTCCACGGCCTCTGCATCAGCTCCTGCCTTTAGGTTCCGGCCTCTCTGAGTTCCTATCCTGACTTCTTTCCATGATGAACAGTGATGTGGAAGGAAGGTAAGCCAAGTAAACCCTTTTTTCTCCAAGTTGATTTGGTGTTTTATCACAGCCACAGGAACCCTAACTGGGACAGAAATTGGTAGCAGGATATGAAGGTACTGCTGTGACAGACCTGACCATGTGGTTTTGGGAGGATAGTGGGAGGAATTTTAAACTTTGGTCTGGAAAAACCACTGAGTGTTCAAAGCTTGGTGAGCTGTTCTGTGGGAGTGTGGAAGATAAGAATGTTGAAGCAGTGCAGACAATGGAGGCCAGGCTCACGAACTTTAGAGGGAAGTTTGAGGGAGTCCTTCAATGACTATCAGGGCCATTTGTTCTTTTGAGCTAAGAATCTGTGGTTCTTGTTAGCCTGGGCTGCAGAATCAGCTGCAATTACCAAGGTATCAGGACCCCTGACATAAAACCTCTGTTTTACTGAGACAGTGGATGCTGGTCAGGTGGAGTTGAGAAACTGGTGGTGGTTAAGAAGAAATCAGCGTGACTGAGGTGAAATCTTCTGGGAACTGTTTCCTCGGGGTTAGCACATACGAGCTTTGTTCCCAGGGCTGCCAAGGTTGTACCCCATGCTGGCAGCTGAACTTGGTAGTGTAAGAATCACTCAGGGGGTGCTGGTTTTGAAGGTGTGAAGGGGTCATGGAGAGCACCTGAGGCCCTGGCACTATGGCGGGGTTGGAGTCCCCAAAGAATGCCCAGGAGAGGCTCTTGGTGAAAGTACAGCCAAGTTGCACAAGAGACCCAGAATTTTGGAGATACCATTACCATGGGATGGCCAATAGAAGCAGGTGTGCAGGGGAGCTGGCCCGAGTCTAGGACACAAGGAATGCATGCTGCAGGGGGAGGAGCCAGAGAAGTGACCCAAGCCATTCGGAGGAGCACGAAAGATCAACTGTGAATCCCAGATGATGGATACTGAGTTATTTACACTGTTGGGGGTTGGCTTTGCTTCATTCAGATTGTGGCTGTGCCCTGGCTCTTTCTTCTTGAAAAAAAAAAGTATTTAGCTTAATTTTGATTTTCACGGGAGCCCACAGAAGAGATTTTGAACTTTTAAAAGAGATTTTAGATTTTTAAAGAGACTGAAAGTTTTTAACTTTTTATTGATTAATTGTGAATTGCAGAGACTGAATATTTTGAAGGGAGTGAACTTTTAATGTATTTGAATTTGTAAAGACAATGGGACTTTTAAAGTTATTTATATTTTTTATGTGAGATCTCGGGGTTGAATAAAAACGGAAAGGTTGTGGCTTAATGGTGATGTGTTTGTGTTAAGTTGGCAGGGAGTTAGTTGTGCTGGCTGCTTTTATGCCAACCTGACACAAGCTAGAGTCACTATGCCCTCTCCCCCATGGATTTTGTGACCCACTTAGGTGATGATTGGCAGTGTGATCCAGGACCTCTTACCTGACCCGTGTTCTGTGATTTCTACATACCTGGTGGTTTATGGTCTTTGCTTGGTCTCCGAAGTCCTCGGTGCCGTTTTCTGGATATGTGAACACTGAGGGAGGAAAGAGCACAGACATTTTGTGTGGCTGGTAGCCATGTTTGCGGACATGCACGACAAGGTCAGTTTTGATTTTTCCCTGAACTGGAGCTTATCATTGGCTGCTTCTTACCCATCCCCTTCTTTCCCTCCCTCCCTTCATTCTTCTTTCAGAGATGTGTTCCCTGCCGCCTTGTGCAGCATCCTCTAAGCCCCGTTGGCACCCACAGTTTGTGTGTACTCAGTGATACAGTCCTGCCATCACTGGACAACTGTGTGTTTGAAACTCAGGCTCCTTTGGGGGTGTCCTGTCAGAGGGAGAGGCTGTTCTCCATGTGGAATCACTTGAGAAGACAATTCTGTTCCTTTGAATAACCTTTCCTAAATATCAGAATTTTAGGCTCAATATTGTGATGCTCTTAATGCTGTCTATATTCTGTTTTGAAGATTAAATCATTAGTTCTAACTTTAGAACATTCCTCGGATTGCTTATTCCAATGTACTGAGGCTGCTGGCCCTATCTTCTTTGAGCTCAGTTTTGAACTCTAATCCTCTTCCATGTGTGCTGAGGCACCAGCCTGAGGTATCACCTTTGATAATACAGCCTCTCACGGTGGACAACCGTTCTCACTGTTCAAAAGGCACACTAGCTGAGTTCTCACTGTCCAGATGCACACTTGCCCAGAGTTTTTTACAGAAACCCAACGAGCTTCACTTGCCAGCTTGTCATTCTTACTGGATGGATGTCCCTTAGAGTAAATTGAGGCAGAAGGTTCCATGTTTGTGAAGTAGTTTGATCTGTAAATTATTGTACCATTGGGATGGCTTGTTGTTTTAGAATTAACATATTTACTCTTCATTCTTTCACTTTACAATAGCAAGGAGATATCAGCACAACATGGTGCATACCACAGGAATCCATATAATTTGGTTCATTGGTGCCCTGATTCATTCATTCATTTATTGGTTTTGTAAAAATTACACTTTGTGTATGTGTTTGTGCATGTGTGTGTGTGTGTGTGTGTGTGTGTGTTGCACACTACAGTGTGCCTTTGGAGATCAGAGGAGAACTAGTGAGAGTCAGTTCTCTCTTTATATCCTGTGTGGCCTGGGGACTGAACCCAGGTTGTCAGACCTGGAGGTTAAGTTCCTTTACCCACTGAGCATCATCAGCATCTCCACTGTTGCTAACACGGACTGAGGAGTTCTATGTTAAAAATCTATATGGGAAGTAGAAAAAGACAGGGTCTCCTGAGTAAATTGGGAGCATGGGGACCATGGGAGAGGGTTAAAGGGGAGGGGAGAGAAAAGGAGAGGAGCAGAGAAAAATGATCAATAAAATCAATAAAAAAGAAAAAAAACACATTCAAAGCAAAAGCTCCTGCAGAACTACTAAGGAGTCTTAAATATCCAGGGTATTCGGTTTATAATTCCAGAGTTTGCAGAGACAGTTTTGTTAGCAGAAGGATGCTCAGTGCGTCCATGTGCTACCAATGGTGCATTGCTGAGTTGTGTTTGGTGGTCCCAGAGTTTGCCTGAAGCATTTGCTCACTTAACCTGGTGTTTACCTGTTGAAACAGGGCAGAGACAAGCAATACTCTTTTCTGGTATTACACCATCTCTATAATCCTGGTGTGAGCATTGGTTCTGTAAGTGTAAAACTATATTCTTTCCAAAAGAGCAGTAAATAATTGAATGGAAACAAGCAAACAGGGTCTAAAGAAGGGATCAGGTGAGTCTACAATGTCTACTTTGGAATGTTATGCAGTTTTAAATTTTGTATTATTTTAGTATTGTATTGAATATCCATCAGATATTCTAGTTCAAAGCGTGTACTATTCCTGTAAACTGTTGTAAAAATTATTAGTGACCTTAAGCTTTTTAGATATACAGTCAAAAGCAGAATATAACCAGGAGTGGTGGAAGTTTTAAGATCTATTTCCCCAAGCCATTTATTATTCTTCCTAAGATTTTTATTTTATGTGTGTGTGTTTGTGTGTGTGTGTACACACAGGAGTGCCACAAAGTGTCAGATCCCCTGGATCTGGAGTTACGGGTGGTTGTAAGACACCCTACATGGGTGTTGGTGACCCAAGTTGGGTGGGTGCTGGAAACTGAACTCAGGTCCTCTGCAAGGGCAGCATACTTCCCTCCCCAAACTGTTTCTAAAACCTATTTGCAGAAAGGAGAAGAAAAGCAAGGCAGTTGTCTCTATATTGCACAACTGTGTACATTGCACAACTGTGCATACTGTGTAACCTTGTATACTTCATAACTGTGTATACTGCACAACCGTGTATACTAGAAAACCTTGTATACTGCACAACCGTGTATACTAGAAAACCTTGTATAATGCATAACTGTGTATACTGCACAACCGTGTATACTAGAAAACCTTGTATACTGCATAACTGTGTATACTGCACAACCGTGTATACTAGAAAACCTTGTATTCTGCATAACTGTGTATACTGCACAACCGTGTATACTAGAAAACCTTGTATTCTGCATAACTGTGTATACTGCACAACCGTGTATACTAGAAAATCTTGTATACTGCATAACTGTGTATACTGCACAACCGTGTATACTAGAAAACCTTGTATTCTGCATAACTGCGTATACTGCACAACTGTGAATACTGCACAACCGTGTATACTGCACAACCGTGTACACTGCACAACCGTGTATACTACACAACCGTGAATACTGCACAACCATGTACACGGCACAACCGTGTATACTGCACAACAGTGTACACTACACAACCGTGTATACTGCACAACCGTGTACACTACACAACCGTGTATACTGCACAACCGTGTATACTGCACAACCGTGTACACTGCACAACCGTGTACACTGCACAAACGTGTACACTGCACAACCGTGTATACTATACTGCACAACCGTGTACACTGCACAACTGTGTACACTGCACAACCGTGTATACTATACTGCAGAACCGTGTACACTGCACAACCGTGTACACTGCACAACCGTGTACACTACACAACCGTGTACACTGCACAACCGTGTACACTACACAACCGTGTACACTGCACAACCGTGTACACTGCACAACCGTGTACACTGCACAACCGTGTACACTGCACAACCGTGTATACTGCACAACCGTGTACACTGCACAACCGTGTACACTGCACAACCGTGTATACTGCACAACCGTGTACACTGCACAACCGTGTATACTGCACAACCGTGTACACTGCACAACCGTGTACACTGCACAACCGTGTATACTGCACAACCGTGTACACTGCACAACCGTGTACACTGCACAACCGTGTATACTGCACAACCGTGTACACTGCACAACCGTGTATACTGCACAACCGTGTACACTGCACAACCGTGTACACTGCACAACCGTGTATACTGCACAACCGTGTACACTGCACAACCGTGTACAGTGCACAACTGTGTACACTGCACAACTGTGTACACTGCACAACCGTGTACACTGCACAACCGTGTATACTATACTGCAGAACCGTGTACACTGCACAACCGTGTATACTGCACAACCGTGTACACTACACAACCGTGTACACTGCACAACCGTGTATACTGCACAACCGTGTACACTGCACAACCGTGTATACTGCACAACCGTGTACACTGCACAACCGTGTACACTGCACAACTGTGTACACTGCACAACCGTGTACACTGCACAACCGTGTATACTGCACAACCGTGTACACTGCACAACCGTGTACACTGCACAACCGTGTATACTGCACAACCGTGTACACTGCACAACTGTGTATACTGCACAACCGTGTATACTGCACAACCGTGTACACTGCACAACCGTGTACACTGCACAACCGTGTATACTGCACAACCGTGTATACTGCACAACCGTGTACACTGCACAACCGTGTACACTGCACAACCGTGTATACTGCACAACCGTGTATACTGCACAACCGTGTACACTGCACAACCGTGTACACTGCACAACCGTGTATACTATACTGCACAACCGTGTACACTGCACAACTGTGTACACTACACAACCGTGTATACTATACTGCACAACCGTGTACACTGCACAACCGTGTACACTGCACAACCGTGTACACTGCACAACCGTGTCTACTGCAGAACCGTGTACACTGCACAACCGTGTATACTGCACAACCGTGTACACTGCACAACCGTGTACACTGCACAACCGTGTATACTATACTGCACAACCGTGTACACTGCACAACCGTGTACACTACACAACCGTGTATACTATACTGCACAACCGTGTACACTGCACAACCGTGTACACTGCACAACCGTGTACACTGCACAACCGTGTATACTGCACAACCTTGTATACTGCACAACCGTGTACACTGCACAACCGTGTACACTGCACAACCGTGTACACTGCACAACCGTGTACACTGCACAACCGTGTATACTGCACAACCGTGTACACTGCACAACCGTGTACAGTGCACAACCGTGTATACTGCACAACCGTGTACACTGCACAACCGTGTACACTGCACAACCGTGTACACTGCACAACCGTGTATACTGCACAACCGTGTATACTGCACAACCGTGTCCACTGCACAACCGTGTACACTGCACAACCGTGTACACTGCACAACCGTGTACACTGCACAACCGTGTACACTGCACAACCGTGTATACTGCACAACCGTGTATACTGCACAACCGTGTACACTGCACAACCGTGTACACTACACAACCGTGTATACTGCACAACCGTGTACACTGCACAACCGTGTACACTGCACAACCGTGTATACTGCACAACCGTGTACACTGCACAACCGTGTACACTGCACAACCGTGTACACTGCACAACCGTGTACACCGCACAACCGTGTATACTATACTGCACAACCGTGTACACTGCACAACTGTGTACACTGCACAACCGTGTATACTATACTGCAGAACCGTGTACACTGCACAACCGTGTATACTGCACAACCGTGTACACTACACAACCGTGTACACTGCAGAACCGTGTACACTGCACAACCGTGTATACTGCACAACCGTGTATACTGCACAACCGTGTACACTGCACAACCGTGTACACTGCACAACCGTGTATACTGCACAACCGTGTATACTGCACAACCGTGTACACTGCACAACCGTGTACACTGCACAACCGTGTATACTGCACAACCGTGTATACTGCACAACCGTGTACACTGCACAACCCTGTACACTGCACAACCGTGTATACTATACTGCACAACCGTGTACACTGCACAACTGTGTACACTACACAACCGTGTATACTATACTGCACAACCGTGTACACTGCACAACCGTGTATACTATACTGCACAACCGTGTACACTGCACAACCGTGTATACTGCACAACCGTGTATACTGCACAACCGTGTACACTGCACAACCGTGTACACTGCACAACCGTGTACACTGCACAACCGTGTCTACTGCAGAACCGTGTACACTGCACAACCGTGTATACTGCACAACCGTGTACACTGCACAACCGTGTACACGGCACAACCGTGTATACTATACTGCACAACCGTGTACACTGCACAACCGTGTACACTGCACAACCGTGTACACTGCACAACCGTGTACACTGCACAACCGTGTATACTGCACAACCGTGTATACTATACTGCAGAACCGTGTACACTGCACAACCGTGTATACTGCACAACCGTGTACACTGCACAACCGTGTACACTGCACAACCGTGTCTACTGCACAACCATGTACACTGCACAACCGTGTACACTGCACAACCGTGTACACTACACAACCGTGTACACTGCACAACCGTGTACACTGCACAACCGTGTACACTGCACAACCGTGTACACTGCACAACCGTGTACACTGCACAACCGTGTATACTGCACAACCGTGTACACTGCACAACCGTGTACACTACACAACCGTGTATACTGCACAACCGTGTACACTGCACAACCGTGTACACTGCACAACTGTGTACACTGCACAACTGTGTACACTGCACAACCGTGTACACTGCACAACCGTGTATACTGCACAACCGTGTACACTGCACAACCGTGTACACTGCACAACCGTGTATACTATACTGCACAACCGTGTACACTGCACAACTGTGTACACTGCACAACCGTGTATACTGCACAACCGTGTACACTACACAACAGTGTACACTGCACAACCGTGTATACTGCACAACCGTGTACACTACACAACCGTGTACACTGCACAACCGTGTACACTGCACAACCGTGTATACTATACTGCACAACCGTGTACACTGCACAACCCTGTACACTGCACAACCGTGTATACTATACTGCACAACCGTGTACACTGCACAACTGTGTACACTACACACCGTGTATACTATACTGCACAACCGTGTACACTGCACAACCGTGTATACTATACTGCACAACCGTGTACACTGCACAACCGTGTATACTGCACAACCGTGTATACTGCACAACCGTGTACACTGCACAACCGTGTACACTGCACAACCGTGTACACTGCACAACCGTGTCTACTGCAGAACCGTGTACACTGCACAACCGTGTATACTGCACAACCGTGTACACTGCAGAACCGTGTACACTGCACAACCGTGTATACTATACTGCACAACCGTGTACACTGCACAACCGTGTACACTGCACAACCGTGTATACTATACTGCAGAACCGTGTACACTGCACAACCGTGTATACTGCACAACCGTGTATACTGCACAACCGTGTACACTGCACAACCGTGTATACTATACTGCAGAACCGTGTACACTGCACAACCGTGTACACTGCACAACCGTGTATACTATACTGCACAACCGTGTACACTGCACAACCGTGTATACTGCACAACCGTGTATACTGCACAACCGTGTACACTGCACAACCGTGTCTACTGCACAACCGTGTACACTGCACAACCGTGTACACTGCACAACCGTGTACACTACACAACCGTGTATACTGCACAACCGTGTACACTGCACAACCGTGTACACTGCACAACCGTGTACACTGCACAACCGTGTATACTGCACAACCGTGTACACTGCACAACCGTGTACACTGCACAACCGTGTATACTATACTGCACAACCGTGTACACTGCACAACCGTGTATACTGCACAACCGTGTACACTACACAACCGTGTACACTGCACAACCGTGTATACTGCACAACCGTGTACACTACACAACCGTGTACACTGCACAACCGTGTACACTGCACAACCGTGTATACTGCACAACCGTGTATACTGCACAACCGTGTACACTGCACAACCGTGTACACTGCACAACCGTGTATACTATACTGCACAACCGTGTACACTACACAACCGTGTACACTGCACAACCGTGTACACTGCACAACCGTGTATACTGCACAACCGTGTACACTACACAACCGTGTACACTGCACAACCGTGTATACTGCACAACCGTGTACACTACACAACCGTGTACACTGCACAACCGTGTATACTGCACAACCGTGTACACTACACAACCGTGTATACTGCAGAACCGTGTACACTGCACAACCGTGTATACTGCACAACCGTGTACACTACACAACCGTGTACACTGCACAACCGTGTACACTGCACAACCGTGTATACTGCACAACCGTGTATACTGCACAACCGTGTACACTGCACAACCGTGTACACTGCACAACCGTGTATACTATACTGCACAACCGTGTACACTACACAACCGTGTATACTGCACAACCGTGTACACTGCACAACCGTGTATACTATACTGCACAACCGTGTACACTACACAACCGTGTATACTGCAGAACCGTGTACACTGCACAACCGTGTATACTGCACAACCGTGTACACTACACAACCGTGTACACTGCACAACCGTGTATACTGCACAACCGTGTACACTACACAACCGTGTACACTGCACAACCGTGTACACTGCACAACCGTGTACACTGCACAACCGTGTCTACTGCAGAACCGTGTACACTGCACAACCGTGTATACTGCACAACCGTGTACACTGCACAACCGTGTACACTGCACAACCGTGTATACTATACTGCACAACCGTGTACACTGCACAACCGTGTACACTACACAACCGTGTATACTGCACAACCGTGTACACTGCACAACCGTGTACACTGCACAACCGTGTATACTATACTGCACAACCGTGTACACTGCACAACCGTGTACACTACACAACCGTGTATACTATACTGTACAACCGTGTACACTGCACAACTGTGTACACTGCACAACCGTGTACACTGCACAACCGTGTATACTGCACAACCGTGTATTCTGCAGAACCGTGTACACTGCACAACCGTGTACACTGCACAACCGTGTATACTGCACAACCGTGTACACTGCACAACCGTGTATTCTGCAGAACCGTGTACACTGCACAACCGTGTACACTGCACAACCGTGTATTCTGCAGAACCGTGTACACTGCACAACCGTGTACACTGCACAACCGTGTATACTGCACAACTGTTATTTTTGCTCCCACGAAGTGATTTTTCTTTCTTTGTGTGTGGACAAAACGACTTTCCTTTTTGTTTTCTGCTCTCTATTTCACCTTGCAGACGTGTGACGCCCATGTTTGTTTTCTTTCGAATGACACTTGCCAGGTGACATTACTGAATTATCTGCTATGGATCCAAATTTGAGTCCTTGGTCTAATTCTGACGTTGTTGCTATGCAGTCTCCTTTGGAAGTACATCACTGGGTTCAGCTCATGCGAATCTTACTTCATCCATATTCAAGAGAGAGCGGCCAGCAAATTTCCCTTCTCTGGCCTTGTTTGGTTTTGAAGTCAGTACTGTAATAGCCTCGTAAACCAAGTTAGAGAAAGCGTCTGCCCATCCTCCTTGCTGTACTTTCACTTCTCGGAGAGAGTTTATGTAATGTGGAAATTTTATACTTCTTAATTGTTTGGTAGAATTTACCTATGAAGCTGTCCAGGCTTGATAGTTTTGCCATGGAAAATTTAAATATTGATTCGGTTTCTATAAGGATCAGAAACAACTCACAATTTCTATTTCCATCCCCCTGAAGCAGTTGGGCCATGGTCACTCCAGTGATTTTGGTATCGGCTCATTTAGAAAAGGGTTTCGAGCTTTCCAGAGAGTTCGGTCGTGATGGTCTTTTCAGTGTGTCACAGTACCTTTTGGGTTATGGCATCTTGATTCCTATTCTCTTCCATCTTCAAACTTGTTAGAGCTTATAAATTTTATTCTGTTTAATATCCAGTCAAGATTTATTGCCCTGTCCCGGCAAGCTAATGACGTCGGCTCTTATCTTTGTTATTGCTCTCTTCATGCTGCTTTTGGATGGGGTATCATATTTTGTTTTTTGACTTTTATATTGATATGTATGAATACATGTTCATGTGTGTGTGTGCATGTGTGTTCTGTGACTGTGCATGCATGTGTGTGCACGTGTGTGTGTGTATGCATGTTTAAGGAATATGGAGGACAACCTCAGGTAGAGTTCCTAGATGTGTTCTCTCTGATTGGTTAGCTCCTCCTTCCCACTTAATTCGTTCAATTCTTGTTACTTTTCGTAATTTGGAAAATTTGCTCTATTTTACTATCCCTTGTGTTATTGTCTTGGATCTTTAATGAAGCACATTATAATAAGATCTAAGGTGAAACGTTTTAGGCTTCCTTCAAACAATATGAGGATCTCTGAATGCCCATGGTCTGTTTAGAGATCGGCACTTTAGATTTTTGTTGACAACCTTTAAAAGCACCATTTTTTTTTTTAGGAAGTCAATGTATGTTTGCTGGGATTTAACTATACGCTTGTCACTTTCTTTTTTCTTATTTATTTATTATCACTCGTGTGTTTGATGTGTGAAGATGGCAAGTATGTGCAGGCCAGAGAACAGCTTTTAGAGGTCAGTCTCCTCTATCCACAGTGAGTCTGGGGATTGCCCTGAGGTTGCCAGGCTTCAGAGGCAAGTGATTCTACCCACAGGTCCACCTCTCTGGCCCCATCACTCTTTTTGCTTTTCATCTCTTCTTGTCGGAGTGCTTGCTGTGTGTGGTAGTTTGAAATAAAATGGCCCCCAAAGGGAGTGGCACTATTAGGAGGCGTGGCCTTGTTGGAGTAGGTGTGATCTTTGGGAGGAAGTGCGTCACTGTGGGGTGGGCTTTGAGGTCTCTCTTTTCAAGCATCATTCAGTGTGACAGTCAGTTGACTTCCTGTTGCCTCTGAATCAAAAGATAAGTACTCTCAGCTCCTGAACCACGTCTGCCTGCAGGCCGCCATGCTCCCTGCCATGATGATAATGGACTGAATCTCTGAAACTGTGAGTCGCCCCAATGAAATATTTTCCTTTATAAGAGTTGCCATGGTCATGGTGTCTCTTCACAGCAATAGAAACCTCAACTAAGACACTACAGTTGCTTTATTTATGATTCCAGTTAAGCGTCCTCCTTCCCTCTGTCCCTTCCTCTCTTCCTCCCTCCTCCCTTCCTTCCTCCTTCTTTTCCTTCTTTCTTCCTCCCTCCTCCTCCTTTCTTCCCACCTTCCTCTTTCCCTTTTTCCCTCCCTCCTTTTCTTTATTCTTTCTTTCATCCTAAAGATGCCATTTTACTGTTAGCTTCAGCTATAATCTGAAAGAAGCTTCTGTGTAATTTTCATTCCTCTGTGTATCATCTGCCTCTCAGTCTCATCAGCGCTTTGCTGTCTTTGCAGCCCTGCTATGTCACAGAGATGCCCAAGGATGGCTCTCAGGAGTGCTGTCCTCCATCAGTTCTGTAAGTTCTCAGCCAGAATGTTCCTGAATGTTCTCTTACTCCCATCTCCGTATGCACGTCTAGAGAGTCACTTGGACGGGCACTGAAGCTGTCTACTCTCTTTCCATAACGCATTTTCTCTCAGATTCCAGGTCCTTGCTGCCCTGGGTATTCACTATTTTCAGTCGCTCTGTGTTTCTGGATGCTACTTCTCTCTTCAGATGTGTCTAACACCTATTCAACCTGCCAATCACATTTCTACTTTACAATATTTTAGAAGCTCTCTATCTGGAGTTGTCTTCAAATTTTCTTATTTGTTAGCTTCTTGTTCTCTCATTGGATCTTCTAGTTTATGCTTCACATTTTAAACATAAATGACTACATAATTCTGTTCGATAATTTTGACATATGTGCCTCCAAGGACTAAATTAACTGACCCTGCTACCTCTCCCCGCAGCAGCGTTTTCAGGGGGGCTCTGCTACCTCTCCCCGCAGCAGCGTTTTCAGGGGGGCTCTATGGTGCACTGGTTAGCACAGGGGATGTTTAGTGTGTGAGCAGCACATTTTCCTGCTGGCTGAATTGCAATTGTTAGATTATATTTGTTGAAAGCTTATTGTTGGGAGTGTTTGAGTTCTTGATTTAAATTCCATAGACAGGAGTTATCTTTACCTCTGTGCACAAATTATGACCTGCTCTCTCACTTGACAGTTTTAAACAGAAATTTCTATGTGCTTTTCTCACACAGGGACCATGGATTCACATTGTAAATTCAAGAAGGAAAGTTCTACCTTTTTCTCTCTCTTCCTCTCTTTCCTACTCCCCCCCTTTCACTCTCCTGTTCCTCCTCCACCTCCTCTTCTCTACTCCTCAACTGGTGACAATTAGTATTTGATATCCAGAAACAACATAAGCTGAAGACAAAAGTAAATCATCAATACCAAAGTTGGTTTATTTATCTTTCTGGGCAAAAGTTCTTCACTCAGGCGTTGCAAACTGAGGCAACACTGGGCTTTGCGACATCCTTGAGTGAATGTGACCAGCTCAGTAAGAATGTGTATTGCCTGAACCCTGTTCCTATTCCAGGGGATCATGATCAGTATGGCTGGAGTGAAATGCGACTACCGAAGGCTGCTGGGAAGGCTGATATCTGGCATTCTGAGCAGAGACAGGCAGTTACCTATGGCTTCTCAGTTTTCATATTGTTTTGCCATGAGGGAAGCATTTAGCAGGGGAGCCTGAGGTGAAGGCCGACACCTTCCCCGTCTATAATGATAGACCCAGGAGAACTGAAAAAAGGAACGAGGACTCGGACCTGTCCAGGACAACCCAGAATAGAGAAGGCAGACTAAAGTCTGAGCAGTAATGACGTCAACTGAGCTCTCTTTTAAGGAGACTGGAGAGAGATGTTCCTCAGGAAATCTGGCATGCCCTTTGACTGGAAGATATAACATGTATGTGAATTATGTGTGTTTTTTGGACCTGATGAAACATCATCCAGAACTGGTTGTGACCAGTTCGGCAGAGCTTCTGAAAGGCCACACCTTCTGGTCATGATCACGGGCCCCTAAGGAAGCTCGAGCATATCAATGTGCTTTCTTCCCATTATTTCAGAGACTTCATGGATGAGGGACTGAGATCAATCAAAACAGTGTGGAGCAAACGCTGCATAGTTAATCCCCCTCTGGCTTCTGAGGCTTTGTGAAGAGAGCTATTGCTGATCAAAGGGGCTGGTTATTCATAAACCTCTAAAGCTTGCTGGAGTTTATAGCTAGCTATAAATGGATCTTTCTCTTCCTATGACTTTCTTTTATTTCTTTTCTTTTTCTTATTTCTTACTTTAAAAAAAAACTGAGATGGGCTGCTTCTGTAGTTTGGGCTGGCTTTGAACTGTGGTCATCCTGTCTCTGAGCATTTGGATGTCAGGTGTGAGCTACCAAGTCCAGTCCCATACATCTCTTTCAATATGGCTGTGAATTGCCCATTAACACGGAATAGATGGAAAACAGTCAACTTTATGCCCTTGAGTGTATTTTGTTCTTTATTCTTCATCTATTTCAAATGTGCTCTCTCTCTCTCTCTCTCTCTCTCTCTCTCTCTGTGTGTGTGTGTGTGTGTGTGTGTGTAGTGAGAGAAACCGAATGCTCTAACCCTACTTATCAACCACCACAGATAATATATACTTGTGGACTCAGCAAACCTAGATGGCCTGAAATTCTACATTTCTAACAAGGCCCCGAATGATATAGGGTCTGCTCATTCTATGGATTGGTAGAGCAGAGTCTCTGGGCTGTGTCTCTGCCTCAAGGGGCTTACACAGAATTTGCTACTGGTAATCACACTTCACAATGATAATTCCCAAGTCCAGCTCTTTGCAATGTATAGCTCTGTTAAGAGCAGTTGGTGAGAGAAGACCTCTCTACCATTAAGGGAAATCTTAACTATCAAATGGATGAGTCTAACAGGCTAGCGCTGATGGAGGAGTCAGACCTGGATGGCTGAGATAGAGTCACGTGGTAGGCACGTGATGGATGTTCTGATGAGCTATGGGAAGATTTGCTGATGGGCTAGATACAGAGGTGTGTGAAGAAAGGGGGAGACAGACCAGATGCAAAAGACTTTGGCCTACTCCACTTGTTGAGTGACATTCCTATTTCCTGAGAGAGACAGGTGAGGAAGAGTCCGTGTGGGTGGGTGGCCGAACAGACCGAGAAAAAGCACGCGTGTTTGTTAGTTTTATGTCACGTGTTCTGCAGCTGGAGACTAGGACAGAGCAGAGGTCCAGAAGGTTTTGCCTAAAGCAATACAAGATCTTCACACTAAAAAAATGTAAATAGTTCGCACAGAAGGAGGCAGGAAAAACCCTGGCCAAGGCTGATTAAAACTGGCCGCTGGGGCAGGCACTGTCTCAAATCCATTCAGCCCGGCACAAAATCTCTAGGCCACTGGGTGGAGAGTCAAGATGCTAATGAAGGATGGGATGGTAGGTAGCACCGTGTAACAGAACTGGAGCGAGACGGTCCATGCTGTGCAAAGGAGCCCGCAAAGCACAGTCCACTGTATGCTAAGCACCACTGAGCTCCTGAGCTAGCTCTCTGCTCTGGCCAGTTTGCCCATCCTTTCTCTTAACAAACTATTTTCCCAGAGTCCACTGCAACTATGTGTCTCTGCTTAGTTCTTTGTTTGGAGATGCAAGAATCCAGAACCCTCCTTGAAGTGCCCAGGATCCCTGATATAAGCCAATATTAGTTCCATATTCTAAAGACTGGGCCTTATTGGCTAAAGCTATCTGGAGAAGCCTGATGCTGGAGATGAAGATCTTATTCAAAGATCACAGCAGCCTTATGGATTCGCAGTTACTGAAATTACACTTAAAAGCTGCTAACAAGTGCCCATTCCCCTCTTGGGCCCACAAGGTAACTAAAAGTAAGGTGTGAGAGCCTGGACGCCTCCCTGCCTTCAGTTTTGTATCTGTGGCTGGGTTACGACTTAGAGGTAAACAGTGGTCCTTAGCCTTCCCTGCTGGGTCACCTTGAACTTCAGGAAGAGCAAAGCTTCTCAGATGAGGACAATCATCCATGAAGATGAGGCTGTACTCTTGTAAAAATCAAATAAACAACTAACAGCACACTGGACCACCATGCAGAATGAAGCTGAGATGACGGCAGACCAGGGATGGCCAGGACTACAGCTTGACCAAGACTCCTTAATGTGGCAATGCTCTTGCCCTTTATCCAAGGTTTATTTTCATTTGTGCATTTGTGTATGAATACGTGTACTTACATGTGCACAAGCGACTCTGGAGAAAAGAAGAGGATGTTGGATCATCTAGGGCTGGAGTTACAGGCAGTTGTGAGATGCCTGATGTGGATGCTGGGAACTGACCTCTGGCCCTCTTCAAGAACAGCAAATGTTCTTAACCACTGAGCCATCTTTTCTAGCCCACCTTGCTGTCTTTTAACGACTTGTTTGTACCCTGGGTCCCTGTGTCTGTTTCTTTTCCCACTGTGGCCACTTTCTTCACTCTGCTTTTTGACATTACGGATCTATCTAGTTGGCCTCCCTAAGCCTAGCCTGTTGGAACTTCTAGTGATGTCAATATTTTCAATTTAGAGACGGGGTAAAAGGCAGCTATTCAGTGTCTCTAGGTCACCTGATCTCAAGGTGAAGCCCAGAGCTAGGCTTACTGAGGCCTAGATGTCCAGTGTAGTGGCCATCAGGTCCACTGAAGCAGACAGCCAGCGGAAAGGTGACAATAGAGATTAGACTCAGCATGAGTGGCCAGCCAGACTCGCCACATGAATGCGCAAGTTTAGTTATGTATCTAGTGGTTTAACCTGTGAGATGTTGAACTCTGGAGCTGCTGGCTAAATCCAGTTGATAGGCACACAGTTCTAGACAGACCTGGGCCAGGATGGTTCTGCCCTATTCTGCCTGCTAACTTGTGTCTGCTACACACTGTTAAGGGCTCAGAAGTTCCACCATTTTCCTGTGTGACGGTGAAGAACACATGAACTGAAGTTTCCAGAAAAAAAATAGTCACACCTGTGTGAAAGGTTCAAAAAGGCTGATCAACTTATTGATCTCTGTGATTGTGGAGTCACTTCTTACAGATCTGGAGCCAAATCGCCTTGGGCTACCTTTAGCCCCTTTAATGGGTATTTATCACTCTCCTCTGTGTTTGACCACATATCCGTGGGACTGTGAAGCAAAATCCCATCTGGAACATTCAAACAGACCCCCATCTTCCACCCACCCAAAGGCTTGGGACATCTTCAGAGAGTTGAAGCCCCAACCAAGACTTCCAGGCTTTGCTGTAACCACCTAGCGGATATTCCTAGTTTAGTGTGCGTGTTTGTACGTGTGTATACAAGTATCCATGGAGGCATGAAGTGGGCATCAGATCCATCAGAGCTGTAGTTTTATGTGTTGCCTGATGTATGTGCTGAACTTTGCCACTCTGATAGAACAATCAGACTCCTTATTGCTTTTCTTTTTTAGTGTGTGAGTGTGTATGCATATGTGTGTGTTGCGTGCTTGCACATTCATATGCATGTTCTTACATGTGCAGGCATAGATGATGTACAGGCTTGAGTGTACATGTGTGCCAGTGTTTGTGGAAGCTGGTGTGGTCAACCTTTGCTATGACTCCTCAGGCACCATCCGCCTTCACCCTTTCTAATGTGGATTCTAGACATCCATCTCACGTCCTTACACTTTCAAGGCAAGCACTTACTGAGGTATTTCCTCTCTCTCACAGCTATTTTCGAGTCTTCATCTCATTTAAGGAATTAACGTGTCCCACTCTCTCTGCCTGGCGCCACTGCCCACCTGATTCAGGCGTCTCAGATGTGGCACAAAGTAACGTACAAGAGGTCAGGTTTTCAGACGTAATCTGTGTCATTGGAGGAAAAACTCATTCACAGAAGGGTTGTAAACAATTCCTGAGCCTTTTAATGGCCAGACCTGTAGGTCCGAGAACACAGGAGACAGCGTGGAGGGAAATGGACTCAGAGCACTGGAACTGCCTGGAATGGACACCCACCTTTCTTCAAGAACACAGACTCTTGACTATGTCACAGTCCAGAGCTATCAGAGAATGAGAGGGGCGTGAAAGGAATGGACTCAGCCCTGTGCCCCTGAGAGTGTGCTTCGGTCCCTGCAGGCTGGTTCTCCACTCACAGAGCTATCAGAGAATGAGAGGGGCATGAAAGGAATGGACTCAGCCCTGTACCCCTGAGAGTGTACTCTGGTCCCTGCATGATGGTTCTCCACTCACCAGAGCTATCAGAGAATGAGAGGGGTGTGAAAAAAAGGATTCAGCCCTTGCAGCCTGGGAGTGTGCTCCAGTCCCTGCAGGCTGGTCTTCACTCACCACTGTTGCTGCGTGTCCTGAGGTCAGATCCGTCTCCTGATCCATCAGCCTCTTCAGGAACCTCCACGAGCTCTGACGTCTTGGAGAAAAGAGGAGAGAGCACAGAGTAAGCCAGTGAGCCATGATGTATCATGGGCCAACTGAGTATAGAACTTTAATGTCCGTTCTGGATCTAGAGAGGGATTTGAATTGCAGTTGTGAATTTTCAGTTGTTATATACGGTCCGTCATTGATTGGCATGCTAAGGGGCATACAATTGTCCACATATACTCACACACTTTGGCATATTTTTATTTAAATCACATTTAGCTCCATTTCTATGGTTCTTCCAGTAGCTGAGAGTTAACATCACCATTTGAACTTCCAATGAGAATGATACCCTCTTCAGAAGGTCATCAGGTCATGTCACAAATTCCAGGAGCTTGGGGAGGGCTCAGTTTTTAAAGTGGTTGTGGTATGAGCATGAGAACCTTAGTCTGGATCCCCCACACTTACATAAAAACCAGGCATGGGGGACCGGTGCTTATAACCCCAGTATCGGGGGGCCACTGGGACAAGCAGATCCCTGAGCTTACTGGCTGGCCAGGTGAGCTGACCTGGTGAGCCTCAGGGTTACTGAGAAACTTCATGTCAGAAAAAACATGGTTAAAATGGTTGCAAGTGAGAGGAGAGAAATGCCTTGCCTTGACCTTTGACCTCCATATTCATGCACACACATTTGCATACCCTCATGGGAACATTGGCATACAGTAAAACACATGTACAATGGCACAAGTAATATTCTACGTGCCGAGAGACAGTGTCCACCAGAGCCAAACACTTCCATTTTATTAGCAGATCCTTCAGGGCTCACGTGGAATGGCCATTGTAATAACCCTGACACAGCTGTTACACTCTCATTCTTAATAAAATAGAACGAGACATGTAAGTGTGTCTTCCAGAAATGCTAAACAGTGCTTTCTTCTATGTGGGTTTAGTCTTTACAACCAACTGAACCAAAGGATGGGGATGTCTGTCCCCTTCCTCTTTAGCGTCCCCTACAGTGCCAGCAAACTACCACAGCTAATTCACATTCCTGAGAAGGCAGACCTAGCTGGTGTCCGTGTTATGCATGAGCTAGGAGAACACATGGAAGCTGCTCTTAATTCTTTTAATTGCCACTTTTCTTCTCGAGAGCTTCACTCACGTAGACAATGAAACATGATTATAATTTTTTTTTTATTTTGGAAGTCAGTGGAAGAACAAAGCTTTCCATGAGTTAAGGATGGCTTCTTAGCAATCGTGTGGCTTCAGAAGGCTTTCTAGTCTTGCATGCCTGACCTATGTTCTTACTCTCTCTACCACTGGGCAAGGAGTGCACACCTGTTTGCCTGCCACTAAGCTTCGAGCTCAACAACTTGTTGAGGTTGGGTAGCCAGTGAGTTTGAGGAACCTGTTCTCTCTCTCTCTCTCTCTCTCTCTCTCTCTCTCTCTCTCTCTCTCTCTCCCTCTCTCCCTCTTTCCCTCCCTCCATCCCCTTGTACTGGGATTACAGTCAGTCACAAGAACTGCCACAGCTTTTACGTGGCTTCTTGGATTCAAACTTGGGTCTTCATGCTTGCCCACTAGTTCTTAGATAGCTGAGCCACCTCCTCCCCTTCCCACCCAGAAAACTTTACGGAACAGAAGACGAGGTCAATTACCGAGGTTCTGGGGGGTGAGTCAGACCCACTGCCTGAGCTGCCCTTCTTTGTTCTCTGGGCCAGGGAAGTGCCAAATCTGAGGGCCTCATACACGGGATCCACCTTATTGCCACAAGCTGCAAAAGAAGAAGAGACCCATTTCAGAGAGCCCAGCTGACCCAAGAAGCCAGATCTCTGTCAAAGAGTCTTGGGGACCTGACCAGGGTCAGGTTTCTTTCCCAATCAATGGACGAGGGCTCACATTAAATGCCCTTGCCTCTGTGTGGAACTCTACACATCCAGCCAGAACTGATAAGAACATGAGAGAAGATATCCACACCACATCTTTAGATGCACTTTATTAAACAGTATGTGTCATTTGCTGAGTTTCTACTCAGCATTGGTAAATATGTATTATATTATACATACTATATTAATATATTATTGAATATTATATTTATGCTATATATAGTTGTATATATACTAGATACATATATAAACAATTGTGAGAAGTAGTGAATACTGGCCCCATCTTACAGCATATGGCTGAAGTTCAATGACACTTGATAAATAGGGAGCTAAGTCTGTACATGGGCTGCAGGGTGCCATGTCCTATGCTGATGGTTGCATGGGCGCGTCCTTTGATGCTGATGGCTGGACAAGTATGTTGTCTTGTTGCTGAAGGTCTGGAAAGTATGGCGTCTACTTTTGAAACTCTGCTTTTTGTTTGTTTGTTTGTTTGTTTGAGTTTTTCCAAGACAGGGTTTCTCTGTAACAGTCCCACCTGGCCTCAAACTCACTGAGATTCTTCTGCCTCTGCCTCCCGAGTGCTGGGATTAAAGGCGTGCGCCAGCACTGCCCGGTTGACACTGCTCTTTTAAACTCCATTAGGGAGAGCATATGTTTCATCTCCAGAAATTATTAGAGCTAAGAAGCTCTGCTATTCCACTGGCTTTGCAGCTCCTATAGGGTCACCGTCATCACTGGCACCTCCGTGCATCCTCGTCCCAACTCACCAATGGGCATAACTTCTTTAATGCATCCAAACTGCTCATGAATGAGCAAAGGGGAGCTGTAGTAACGCCGAAATCCCTTTGGCTGGAGAGAGAATGAAAATGAGAAAGACTTAATGTCAGAGAGGAGATAGAAAAAAACTAAGCAGCAGTTCTAAAGATAAAGCCAGTTGTTGCCTCCCTTGAATGTACTGACATAGCCTGCTGTTGTTATAATTTACCACTGACTAGGGGAAGGGGATAGAGGAACAGAGGGAGGTGAGCAAGCTAATGTTTCATCTAGAAGGTAAGCTCCCAGCCTTCTGTCCTTGCCTCTTCTACTCTGTTCTTATAAGCTCACTATGTGCTGAATCCTCACCCCCACCCCAGAATACATATCTCAGTTTTCCACCACAGCTTACTATGGGTGCTTCAGATGATAGAAAGCCCACACAGGGGAAGGTAGAGATCAGGACATGCCCAAGGCCCTTGTAGGCTTTCAGAGTGTACCCAGAACCATCAGCTTTGCTTTCTGGGTTCGGTTGTGTTTCTGACCTGTGGTCTTTCCCTTGGCTTGTTGGAAGTATCCTTGGAAATACAGACAGGGACAGATTGCAAGCCAGAGTCACTGGATGCACTTTCTAAGGACCTGGATTTGATACACCCCAGGGTTGGCAGGTGACTTGAAACCCGTAAGCATCTATGAATCCTCATACATCTCTTGCAAGTGGTGCTCATCTTTGAGCACTGCTAGAGATTGGGGTTAGAGGCAGCTCCCCACCCTAAAGCAGGTCTTTGATAGCATTGCATCTGGTGTTAAGCCATTGTCCCTAGTTATCATGAACTTTTCCTTAGAGTCAGAGAAGACATCAGAATTCCTTCCCGGGCTGGAGACTGTTGCTACTTCCCTATGGCAGACACTCTTGGTGTAATACTTTGGACACTCTGGGTTCAGTGGTCTTTAAAACGTGTTTGGATGTACACTGGGACTGAAGGCCACACTCCTGAGATGGCCTGAGCAGATGTGCACAGACTGGGAGATCTCCTTTAGTCTGACCTACATGACTGTCACAGGGACACTCAGGTGTGTGTGTGTGTGTGTGTGTGTGTGTTAGCTTCAGTCTTCTCTCCACCCCCACTCAACAGCTAATGGCGACCACACAGTATCAAAGCACCCTAGTTTGCACTGGCTGATGGGGGCGCTCCTGTAATGTTTAATGTTCACTCTGAAAGCCTGAATTGTCCCAGGAAGAGGAATGAAGCGCTACAGCTGAGAAGTCCCCACCTGAGAGGTGGGACACTCTCTGAGGGTCGGACTCCTGTCCGGTGTAGCGCATTCGTTACAGATATTGGCACGTCTCAGCTCCTTCACTGTGCCAATTTCAGTGCTTCTGGGGTCGCTTCACAACTCCTGAGAAGGCGTTTCTCTGGTGTGGCTTCCCTGGGACAGACTCCTAAGGACTCAAGAGTGTTCCAGGGCTCTGTCTGTCCTCACCAGCCCTTACCAGCTTGCCCATGCAGCGCTGGGGTGCCAGGCCGTCTGCACACTTGTGATGGATGCTCATCTTACAGGCCCCGCAGCGCAGTCCGTGCTTAGCGTGTGTTCCTGTCAGGCACACAGCACACTTTGGTTAGGTACAGCCTGCCCTTTCCTGTGGTCTGGTCAGAAATCACTGAAAGAAAGGGAAACTTCTAGCCAGTTAATTCTTATCTGAAGATTGCTTTTCAGGAAACTTTATAAATGGAAAATTTTAATATAATGTATCCTCTCCCCCACCTCACATTTCCTGCTTAAGATATCCACTCTGGTTTTTTCCTTTTTATGTTCGTGATGTTAGCAAGTCTGAACACCCGTGCTTTCTTTGTCTTAATTCAGGTTAGCAAAATCCATGTTCTTTACTGTTCATGCTGGTAGTCCATCGTCCATCTCTTCTCTTTTGAACCCTGCTGAGTCATGCTGGTCCTAACAACTCACCCATTCTCACCTGCTCACCGTGACGGGGAGGTGTGGCAGTAGTGGAGGGAAGCTTGCAATCCCTCATGCTTATGAGCTGTCAGTCATGTGACTTTCTTTCAGTTCTCTGGATGGCTTAGCTCTTTAGTCCCTCAGGGTCCCTGCATGCGCTGCTTTCCATATCTGCAACGCTGCTCGGTCTCTCTTCACTTGTCTAGTGACCCCTTCATATTTTGACTCTGTCATTCATACCAAGGATTTCCCTTCCTTCCTTGTATCTCCACACCACCCCCCTCTTCCTCCTTCTGTCCTCCCTTCCCTTCTTTCATCGTCCTCTCCTCTCATCCTCTCCCTCATCTTCTTCTCTTCCCTCTTCTCCCTCTTACTTCCATCCTGTTACTCCGTTACTCTCATCTCTCTGTCTTGTCTCTGTCTCTCCTTCTCCCCCTCTAATTCTCCAGCCTCTCCCTTTATCTCTCCCCCTTCTTCATACTGGAGATGAACACTGGGGTCTCACACATGTTAGATATGCACTCAAGTCTCTGAGCCACAACCCAGCCCTCTAAGGTTCTTTCTTGCAGCACCCTGGGACTATCTTTTAGAACATTCATCATAACTAAAAACAAGCATTTACTTGAAAGCGTGCTTTTGTTTCTCTTTCCTTCTGGAGGGTGAACTCAATGAGACCAAGGCTGGTGTGCCTTGGTGTGCTGCTTCAAACCTTGCCCTGTGCACAACACATTAAATAAACTAATGAACAAATCCCTTCATGATCCCAGCACACAGTGAAGCAACAGTGACAGATCTGAGGTACCTCATGGGAGCAGACTCTTTGACACTGGAGGAGTATCCAGTAGCTGAGAGGGATGTGAAGTTCTATCTGCATTGTTTAATCTTAAAAATGAGAAGTCAGGGGATGTAATTTGTCCCAAGGCAATCGAGGTCCCACCTTGTTCCTTTCTTTCACAGCTTGCCTCAACTACCTCCTCCCATTTTGGCAGAATTGCTTAATGTACATGGTGATGAAGTTGGGATTAATTAGATGTTATAACAAAGAAATGCAAGGATGCACAGTTCGTGTGGAAAAGCAACTTGTAAGCTTGTCCACTGGGAGGTGCCACCTGGAAAGTCCCTTCAGGAAGCACCATTTAACAGAGGACCTGTCTCTGCTATGATTGAAGCTGCCCCCTCAGCATGTGCGTGCATGTATGCGTGTACAATACACGCTTGCACGCATGCACACACGCACATACACACCATGAAAGCATATTACTTGTTTATACACTGTGGCAAAAAAGCCCCCCCCCCTTTTCCGAGAATAATCCCTCAGGTAAAGCAAGTTGTATTTCCAAAGACTGGCCTTGGAAAGCAGTGACTTCCATTTCAATTCTGAGCTCACTATCTGTGCCTGCATGGGAAGGTAAGCAAGATCTTCAAAAGGAAGTGGCTTCCCTGTGAGTTGGCCTCTGAAATGGCGTCATTATAAATGATGGTCTGTTTTCCCTCATCTATACATTTCCTTTTCCTGACTCCGGTTTTTCGGCCTGCTTTCATACTCCGCTGCTTGGCTTGAATCAGACCGCCAGGAATGACTCGGTGTGAGGTGTGCCCACTTCCACTGCGCAGTGACAGCAATGACTCGGTGCGAGGTGTGCCCACTTCCGCTGTGCAATGACAAGCTTGACCGAAGGGGGAAAGCTTCTACTCTCAACTTCAGAGATCGGGGAGAGAGTGATTTGGATCACTGCAGTGGTCCTGGTTTATTCTAGAAAGATTTGGAGAAGGCCTGGTCTGACTTCTTTTTGTGACTCCTGCCTTCCACCTCCAAGGCTTTGTTGTGTGTTCCCTTGTGTCTGACTAGAGAGAAGTATATAGTATTGAATTTTAATATGTCCACACTGGCTCTTCGAACTTCAAAATGCAGCCACACACTTCTGATCCCTTAACTACCTCATTATGACACTGTACTGTTAGCAGCCGTGTGGAGAGAGGGTTCTCATGTGCTGAGACGTAACTTCAAATAGAGCAGGTTACGCACTGGCTTTGTGGGAGCCTAGGCAGGTTGGATGCTCAACTTACTAGACCTGGATGGAGGTGGGGGTTCCTTGGACTTCCCACAGGACAGGGAACCCTGATTACTTTTCGGGCTGGGGGGAGACTTAATTGGGGGAGGGGGAGGAAAATGGGAGGCGGTGGCGGGGAAGAGACAGAAATCTTTAATAAATAAATAAATTAAAGAAAAAAAAACAAATAGAGCAGGTTAAGGCCAGTACAATACTGATTAGGGTCTACATAACGGGCTGTTTCATGATCTTGTATTACGTTAAGTAATGTGTTAAACAGGGGGTTACTGAGCCATCCATTCAGAACTAAATGCTCAAGGCTACAGTGTAAGGAAGTCTACACATATATGTTGGGGAAAAACACCTAGACGCTTTTCCATCAGGGCTGGGGAAATGTGTCTGGGTTAAAGTGCTTCCCGTGTAAGAGTGAGGACCTGAGCATGGACCATTAGAACCCCTTGAAGTCTCATGTGCCTCCTTTCCATAGCACACGCCTGAAACCCCAGCATTCTCACGGGAAGTTGGGAGAGATGGGATCCCTGCAAGCTGGTGGGTCACCTGGTTCAGAGAACACAGTGGCCAACAACAAGAGACCCTGTCGCAAACAAGGTAAAAGATGTGGACCAACATCTGGTCATTTGACTGCCACATGTGTTCCAACTCAAAAAACAGCCCCCCCCACAGAGGGAGGCAGGGAGGGAAAGAGGAGAGAGAGAGAGAGAGAGAGAGAGAGAGAGAGAGAGAGAGAGAGAGAGAGAGAGAGAAACTATATGCAAAGATTGATTTTCCCCCCTCCATGCTGGTAGCTACATCTACTGGATTAGAATGCCATGCTATTAATGAAAATTATTAGGTATGTATTTTAAACAGTTGGCCATACTGTTTAATTTTTTCTTTTTGTGGTACTGGAGATTAAGCTTATGATTGACAGGGGCTTTACTAGTAAGTAAGCTATATCCCCAGCTCTCGTTTTTTTCCTTTTGCTTTTACACTTTTGAGACCAAGTCTGGCTATATAGCACAGCCTGGCTTTGAATTAACTAGGTATGATCTTTTTGACTTTCCTCCTAAGTTTTGAGGGCCCAGGCGTGTGCCACCACACTTAGACTGGCTAGATCAAGTTTGTAAGGATGTCGGCACTGAAACATTGCTTGACTCTTGGGAAAGTTCCATATAATGTCAAAGTTAAAGTAAGCTATAACAACTGAGAGCCCTTGATTAGAGAAATATTATGGGGTGGGGTGGGGAGAACCACCTGTGAAAGGAAAGACATCTAGCTATACTGCAGTATTCGAATTAGCAACAAACAAGGGCTAAAAGTTAATCATATAAATGTTTAGATTGCTTCAAGTTTGTCCCATTGTAGAATTAACAACTACAGATCATTTGAGGAAAATTAATGTAAATCACATTATAAAAAATGTTTTAAACTATGATTTTGAGCAAACAGTTTTTTTTTTTCTTCTGAGACAAGACTCAAGAATGCTATGTAAGCCTACATCAGCCTCCTCAGTGCCTGAGTTACAGACATGTGCCAGCTTGGGAAAAATACTTCAAGAATGTATAACCCTATATATAAACATGAACATCTATAAATATAGCAGTTCACCCGTATATGTTAGGGTTATGATTTCCACTTTATGCCTGAAACCACGGGTAGTTCTGAATTCTAAATATACTGCTTTTATTCCTATTCTTTCCTATGATAAGGTTAATTTATACCACAGCTAACAATAAAAAGGAAAATTGTAACATTATACCATAATGAAATTTATGTGACTACAAAACCTTCCTGTCTCTTCCCTTTTTGAAAACACCGCATGAATTATACTTTCCATCTTCTTGTGATGGGAGGTGGTAGAAGCCTTTAGGAGGAGGTCAAGTGGGATGACCGACATGGGCCCTGTGACAGAGCTGGTCTGATAACCAAATGGCTGCGGTGTGATGCCCAGGCGGGTAACTTATACAGCCTGAGTACACTAGAGGAGGGGATGCTGTGTTCCTGAGTGGCAGTGTGTGTGTGTGTGTGTGTGTGTGTGTATTTACATATTGTAGTTACTAACCAACACATACAGGGTATGGCATGCATTTCCACTACACTGACATGCCAGTTTTCTTTGATATAAGGATATGAGACTATTTCTAAGATCCTAAAGTCACACAAGGCTGGCAAAGCCAAATGAAGGCATGGAGCATGATTCCATCTCTTGGGATCGGGACAAAGGGCAATTTAAAGAAACTGAGTTTGTCAGTGAGCACATACACACACATGGACACACCTGAGAGGAGGAACACTATACTAGAGGTCAGGAACTTGAATTCTTATCTTGATACTGTAAGAAAGAATTAAAAGTAATTGAGCTATTGAGGAGAAATAATTCCTTTCAGGTTTATTCATTTGATTAATAAGTGACCCTTGTGGTTTGCATGTAAACTGTTATTTTAGCCAAGGAGGAGGGGACAGACATAGATGACAGCTTCACTGGGAAGAATGAACAAAGGCTGAGTATGTGACACACTGCTGGGGAGCTTTCTAGTCCTTCTGTGGTCTCCCATCCAAGCACTAGGCAGGCCCAACCCTGCTTAGCTTCCTAAACCAGAGGAGATCTGGTGCACTCTTCCTATTATCTCAGTAATCCTCTGAAGTGGAGCTAGCCACCTCCCCTTTCTATAGAACTAAGGCCTGGGAGCAGGAACCTGGTTGGGAAAGGAAAGAGGATGAGGGTCCAGTCTATCCTGCTGTGAAACTTAGCTCTCTTCCTTTCTTGGTAGCCTTCTGCTAGCCTTTTGTGAATCAATAGATCTCAACCCTCATCTATCCATATTTCCTTCACTGAGATTGAAAGAGCAATACTAGGAAGACAGCCACGACCTACCCCACTGCCCCCAAAGTCTGACTGTTTCTTCAGATGAGAAAATATAAAGACAAGTATGATCAATAAGAATGGGGTTGGTGAGAAATAGCAAGATATCCAGGGTTTTAAAGTTTCTGGGGCTGCAAATGAACTATTACAACATTTTCCTCAGAGGAGACATTCTGGTCCCATTCTTGGTTGAGGACATAAGAATAAGCCCTCAGGAACTGGAGACAACCCAAGTTCAGTTCCCAGCACTCTAGTCTGATGGCTCCTAACAGATTGTAACTCCAGCCCCAGGAGTTCTGACACTCTCTTTTGGCCTCACTGGACACTGACACTCATGTGCCATATATACACATAGACACAAGTACACACATGCATCTACATGAAAATAAAAAGTCTTAAAAAGCTCCCTGGGCTGACAAGTATCAGGGCTGTACTGGCCTGCAGCTCAGTGTGAGCCTTAGAAAACATGCAATGTGGAGGTAAAATACACAGGGAATTCTTCCCACTATGCATGCTAAACCCTCTAAGTGGGTGATTGCTTGATGTGGGATTCCCCTCTGTGTGCTATGAATGCCATTGGTGAATAAAGAAACTGCCTTGGCCTGTTGATAGGGCAGGACTTAGGTAGGCAGGGAAAACTAAGCTGAATGCTGGGAGAAAGGAGGAGGAGTTAGGGAGAAGCCATGTAGCCCCACCATAAACAGACACTGGAACTTACCTGGTAAGCCACTGCCACGTGGCAGTACACAGATTACTAGAAATGGGTTAAATTAAGATGTAAGAGTTAGCCAATAAGAAACCAGAGCTAATGGGCCAGCAGTATTAATTAATACAGTTTCTGTGTGATTATTCCGGGGCTGAGCAGCTAGGGACAAACAAGCGGCCTTGTCACGACAATTGCTGATAGTCAGGAACACGCCAGTCAAGACTGCAAGAGTGTTAGCCTATGTCTGCTCTGGTGTTCCCAGGTAGGCTATGCATCTATTCCCCTGAATACTACTTTATCTTTTAAAATGATAAAGGATATTTCTCCTTTAGTCAAAATCGTATTCTAATCTTGGTATTTACACTTTTTTGGTGTATATGTTTGTGTGTGGTCTGATGTGTGTATGTGTGTGTATGTGTGTGTGTGGAGGGGTGCCTGTTTGTGTGTTGGTGTGTGTGCCCACTGCACACACATGGGAAACAGAGCAGAGTGGCAAATGTCTTCCTTCATCTCCTTCTCTTTTCTTTTCTTGAGACAGGGCTCTCACTGAGCCTGTGGCTTGCTGTATCTGCTAGCCTGGCTGACCTGCAAGCTTGGAGGATTTTCCTGTCTCTGCCACCTAGAACTGGGGTTGTTGGCATTTGCAGCATTGCCAACTGGGGTTGTTTTGTGGTACTGGGGATTTGAATTCAGGACCTCAGTCTTCCCCACTGAGCCAGCTTCAAAGATTTTGGTTGATTCTTATAAAACTGGCGTTGTAAGACAATAAAATACAAAAATAAGATGATAGTTTAACAAATTACTATGCCTTCTATGTATAAGCTATATTTGGTTGTTCATATCTGGATATGTGTGCATGTGTATACAGGTGTAATTTATGAAGACAGCATGGCAGAGTGGAAAAAGCTGGGCATAGACTCCTGTGCTCTGAGACCTTAGACAAAGTGCTCAGTTCTGAGTTGCTGATATGTGGTGCTGAGAGAAGCAGATCTTCACCTCCTGAGCAGCGACTTACTCCGGGGTCACTACTTCAGATTCCTTAAGTGTGAGCTAGCTACGGCAAACTAAAGAACTGGCCACACTTTAGTACAAGTCTGAATGCATCCGTCTTCCTGAGTGCATCGTCTCCAAAGCTCTCCTTTAGAGTGACAAACAGGCAAGGTGGTCCTCGCTGCGTGGAAGTTAGTCTCGAGGGGTTGGAGGGATGGCCCAGCCATTTAGAGTACTTACTGCGCTTGCAGAGAACCCAGATCAGTCCACAGCACCCACGTGGTGCCTTCTAGCCTCTGTGGGCACCAGGCATGCACGTGGTTTACATACATACAAATACATACAGGCAAAGTACTCATATGCATAAAACAAAATCTTTAAAAAAGAAGCCCCTTCTTCATAAACTGCTAGGCTTAAGTACATTTGCACATGAATATGTTATAAAACACTAATGAAATACATTGTTTATAGAGGAATTCATTCTACAGGGAAGTGAATCGCACTTATCAAGCATATTAATATTTTTATTTGGGTAATATTTAAGTTTCTACATGAGCGTTTATTAAATACTCAGGAAAGAAGTCCATTATTGAAAACCCTCTATCTACTTGCTGCAAATCATCTTGCTAAAAGTTTTTAAGAGTCCCAGCCACATTACACACGAGGATTATGTGGATGTCATGAGTTGGGCCTCCTAGAGAGTTCCAAGGAACTGCATCAGAGGGCCACACCCAAGATGATCAAAGAGGGAAAAGACACTAAGGAGAAAAAACCCAAACAAATCAAAAATCAATTCAAGATAAACACATATGTATTCATTCACAGGACAGAAAATGGGCCAGTCAGGTGTGGAACTTTGATGATACTGAGATCAGGCCAGAACTGGAGAAGCCATGGGAATGCAGCAGGAATGTCCTGAGTACACTGACTGACAGCTGCCATGCTTTCCACTATGGGGATGGGAACAAGAGAAGCTGCAGCGGAGAGAACACTGGGTCTTGGCCTTGTCTAAAGCCCTGAGGAGGGATAGCGACAGAATCATTCTCCTCCCCTTACCCTGGAGAGCTCTCTCCCACATGGAGCTTCCAGTGATAATTATGCTATTCCTAGTAGCATGAGAAAACCTTTGTGGTGTTTAATGTGACATTGACGAACCACGGTTTGGGAGCAGTCTTGTATTTACCAAGAAGCAGGTCCCTCCAGAAATACCTGCTGCGGGAACCTGGGCATGTTGGCTTCTACTAGGGAATAGTTTCATAGTCAAACCTTTCAATGGGAAAATGGATAGGACTGGAGGTCGTTATGGAAATAAACCGGATTAGGACCTCAAATAGACAATACTGTAGGTTTTCTCTCATGTACAGAATCCATCCATCCATCTATCTGTCATTTGTCTGTGTATCTAAGCACCTATCCATCGATCTATCATCAACCTATCTACTACCTATGAATAAGAATAGACTAGATGTAGGAAGGGATCTAGAGAGTGGAAAGGGGACAGCAGAAAGGAATAAGGAAATATGTGTGACATGAAGTAGAGAGAGGAGTGGTTGAGGAAGTGGATAAGACGTTTTGAGAAGTGGACAAGGTGACGAAAAGAAGAGGTGAAACTGTGTATAATGATATAGACATAAACGAATGTCACCACGAAAGCCATTACTTTGTATATTGAATAAAAACTGATTAACACAAGACAACTCTTGAAGAGCGTGTGCCCCAGAACTGCAAAATGAAAAATAATCTGTTATAACGAAGTCCAGTAGTGAGTAAGCCAGGACATGGCTGATACCGGGACAAACGAATGGCATAAGCAATAATGTGGATTGAAAGAGCCAAATAATATCTCGAAGAACTCCGCGCTTGAGGGAAGGAAGGGGAAGGAAGGGGAAGGAATAACTCAGGGCTTGCTGAAGGCGACTCCTCCCAGCAGCAGTGAGAGGAGAATTAGACACAAATGTGGCGTGGCCGCTGCTTCCTTTCTGGAGAAAGCAACAGGTGCTTATTTAGAAGGAGTTCGGTAATAAAGTTTGTATGGGGCAAGAAACTAAGAGTTGAAACTAATAAATAATCTGAAGAAAATTTAAGTACTAGCTTATTTAATCTTAATAAGAGTGACTCTAAGCATCGTTTCATGATAAGCAATATACCAAAATATTGATTAAAATTGATCACATAAAGTATAGTCACAGTGGTTGGGGGCTGGTTCAGTTGGTGGAATATGTCTAGTGTGCATGAGGGTCTGGGGTAGCTCATCTACAGTACCATAATTGAAAGGTGGACACAAGAGGATCAGGGGTTCAAGGTCATCCTTGGCTACACAGAAAGGCTGGCCTTTGTTACATGAGGTTTGGTCTCGAAACAATAACAAATTCACAAACACGATGCGGAAAGAGGTTGAAATCAATGTTATTACATAAGATTTATAAACGGTTCCTACAAGTTGAAGGAATAAAGGCGAAGAGCCAAAGGCCTACAGTATTATCCAAAGATATGAACCTACAACTAGCAAGATAAATGGATTTGAAAATTAAACATTTAATAGATGACAGACTTTACTGGGCGGTGATGGCGCACACCTTTAATCCCAGCACTCAGGAGGCAGAGACAAGCAGATCTCTGGGAGTTCGAGGCCAGCCTGGTCTACAAGAGCTAGTTCCAGGACAGGCACCAAAGCTACAGAGAAACCCTGTCTCAAAAAGCCAAACCAAAAAAAAAAAAAAGATGGTAGACTTAGTAACTAAAGAGCTAAAGAGTTAGGGGAAAGGATATAAAGTTCTCTATTGTTTCCCTCCCTCTTCCAAATAAATAGAAACTGAAAAGAAAAACCCAAACGAAGCAGCCACTGGTCGCGTATGACAGGCAGTCACTCTCACCCCTGGCAGCTGGGGGATGGAAATGAGATCGCTTGTTGTTAGGTAAACTTGGGACAAATGTTTCCTTGGTATCAGCTTTTGTTCTAAACATCAGAAACCTACAGAATTTTCAATCATAGGATTGGGTGTTAGGAAAATAACTATATTGCCAAGAATTAGCAACAAAAGCTTTCTTCAGCTTTTCTAGTTACAGTGAGACATGTTAAAAAAAAAAACCAAAATACCACAATCTCGGACAGTAGTTAAAGTTGGGTACATCCATGAACAAACCAGAGTTTTGGCCAGTGGGAGAATTTTAATGGCTGACATGATGTTCACAAATATAATGGAAAAAGTGTTCCCTCAGAGCAAAAGAGCCCCAATCCTTAGAAGACGCATTTAAAACAGACGTGTGCGTTAAAAGGCTGACGTGAGCACCAGGCGGACTGTCGCTGCGTGTGCGTGTGGACTTAGAAACCTTTTTCAGGCTTTGTTTTTGCTTGTTTGTATCCCCTCCTTTTCCACAGTGGGCACATTTCCCTTGTAACAAAAAACAAAGCTGGACATGTATTTGAAGGGAAGTGTTATTTTTGAGGAATTAGAAAAGTAAGATCATGTTGAAACAAGAGGAACTGCCGTGACAGTTTGGGTTTCGGTGTTCCCATTGCTGGGCAAGGCTGGGAAGGGGGCAGCCTGGGAAAGAATGACGGGGTCTGGGGAGATGGGCGGTGGCCAAAGTGCTGGCTGTGCACATGGGAGGATTTGGATTCTCAGCACCCTAGTGAACGCCTCCTGGTTTGACGGACTTCCGGCACACCGTGCTGATGTTAAGCAGACCCGGCTCAGTTCAGTGACCTGCTGTTTCTCACCCTTCCCGAAAGGAGCCCGAGACTTCTCACTGTGCTCCCTGTATTATGTACTAGAAGGATCTTGAGCTGAGCAATGAGAGCGTCATGTTTAGATAGCTCGAAACCCTATGGATCCATCAACAGGTTTCTTTTAAGAGGAAAGAAAAAGGAACGGGTTTGCTATCTCAGCTGAATCTAGTCACGGGGCTCAGTCAAAACTGATTAAAAATAACCTTCCCCTCTCCTCTGCTACCCTCAGCTCAACTTACAAGTCAGGGCCAAGTTTTCCAGGAAAGAGAAGTGTAGAGCCCAAGGCTGATGGTAGGAGTCTTCAGTTTCTCTGCACCTTATTTGCTGAGGCGTGGTCTCTCAATTGAACCCAGAGTTCACCAATAGAGCTGGCCTAAACTAGCCAGCTTGCTCTGAGCATCCCTTGTCTCTGCCTTCAAAGTGATAGATAGTATTACAGGTGGGATGCCTGCCACATCTACTGTCTTTATGTAGGTGCTGGGGTTTGATCCCAACTCCATCCTTGCTTACTGCTTATCCAGTCAACACTTTAACCATGGAGCCATCCTCCAGATTCCCCAGCGAATCTGAAATGCCATTAATCAAGCAGAAAACTTCTAGTAAGACTGAAAAGACCCCTTGGCCATCTCTCCCTGCCTATGTCCCCAACTCTTCCCTATAGAACGTCGTCTCCAACCCTGTCCTGGCTTCAAAAAATTAATGGCATTCATTGTTTATAAACGCCGCTGTTGATCTTTCCTATTTCAGTTCCTGACGACTAGTGGAAAAACTCTCCTTTCCCCCGCCCCTCACCCACACTTGGCTTTAAAAATAGCAATGAGAGCTGGGTTGGCGCAGGGCCTCCTGGATTTGGAGTTCATGGCCTTTGCCCCTGGGGCCATCAGTTCATATGTGAAACATGGCCGGCCAGCTTTTCTTCTGGGATGTGTGTTTGGCTTAAGCTTCTAGAGAAGGTGTCTTCTGAATGACCACTTTCTCCTGCTCATCTGGGGGACATTTGGACCTGATGGCTTGACCCTGGATTTGACACTCTCTGCTGCTGATTCCTGTCCCCCTTTTCCAAAAGCCTGATCCTACCACCATTTGTTTCTTTCAGTCTTGTTCTTGGAGCTTGAGGCTGGAGGTACCCTATTTATTTAGACTTCCGAAGAATAAGAAGGCCAGTCTTTACGTGTATGACTAATATCAACCTTCTTTCTGCACATGAAGCTATTGTTTATTTTTAGTTATTATTTTACAGTGCTGGAGGTGGAGCCCAGAGCCTCACACCTACCAGGCACATGTCCTGCCATTAAGTTACATCTCACCCCCTTTAACAATTTTGCTATGAGACATCCAATTACTAAATTTCCTAGGCTTATTTCTTATTTGAGATCTTCCTGCCTCGGCTCTTTGGTGTAGCTGTGAGGACAGATGTGTGCCACCGTACTTGGTGTAGAGATTTAAGAATGGATCAGAGTCCACAAGCCAAAAATGACATCGTTCACCATTTTAACACTGACTGTGGGCATCAGTCGTGAGAGAGGTTCTGCTTTTCATCAGTCTGATGGGGCAGAGCCCCTATTCCATCTTTGTTAGTTACTGGAGGGTTTGGAACAAACAACTCAAACTCAAGAGCATGAGGTCACTTCTTTAGCTGCCAGAGTCGGGTTAGCATCCCTGAGAAGAGCGGTAATGTGATGTTAGCTTGCTTCTGAGAGCTCATCAAGCCGTGGAGCAGGGGACACAGACAGAGAAGTGTCGTAGAAAGCTATGAAACACTTCATGGGACTAAAGAAAAAACAACCTGAGCTGGTAAAGTGTGAACAAGAGGACCTGAACTCAACCCCAGCGCCCACACAGAAAGCCAGGCAAGGGCGGCTGGCACTTGTAATACCAGCACTGAGAGGGAAGAGATAAGGGGATCCCTGGGGCTTGCTGGCCAGTCAGCCTAGCCCAATTAGTGAGCCCCAGGTCCCAGTGAGAGATCCAGATTCAAGGGCACAAGGTGGCTGTGCCAGAGAGAGGGCTCATCAGGTAAAGGTGCCTGATGAGCTGCTCCACCTGTATTTTCTTTCCTGGCACGACCTGCACTCTGTTTCTATGGCTGGATGGCTGGGTAGTGTTTAGTTAATGACAGTGGATATACTTCAGTAGGATTAGTCGCGGGGTCTCTTCTCCCCACCCTTGACCTCAGGAGGCTTGAAGCCCCAATATGTGGACTTGTCTGCTCTATTTTATACTACTGACCCAATTCTGCCATTTATGATGTCATGTCTATTGTTGTAGCCTAACCGTAGGGACCATCCTAAAGTAGGTCAGTGGAGCAGTGTCTGCTATGACAACTGAATAGCTGTGCAGGACACTTTCTCCAACAGGGTTCCCCTGTATGGCAAGCTGGAGGTGATGCTCTGTTCCTGTATCAGCCTCAATCTGGAATCATTCATAAGTCAGAAGCAAGCAGCCTCTTGATACTCATCGTGGCTTCATCTGAACCTCTGGCAAGAAGTAGAGGCCAGGTGTGAAGGCTCTGCCATGCTGGTAACTGGCAAACCCTTCCAGTACCATTATGGCTGTGCCTGCCTTCTCTCCCCGCCCCTTCTTCTTCAGCTCCACTTTGACTGACTCAGTCTCTTTTCCTTCTGCCCTGGACATTCTGGATAGAATAAAAAAAATCAGAATGAAAGGCTGTAGGAGAGAAGGTGTATTCTGGATACACACGCTGCAGTTTGGGGGTGTTGTGTCTGGGGGCAGGGTAAACTATGGTAAACTATTCCACATGTAGCCAAAGCTTGTCCTGAATGACTGTATGTCCTCCTCACTCTGGTTGATTATTTATGCACTGAAACCTTCTTCCTAGGCATTTCTTATTTCTGCTAAGGTGTGACCTCTAAATCCGAATCTTCCCTTGGGCAGAACGGCATCACTCTCTCCATGATCACCTCTGCACTGAGGCGCCAGCAGTCCCCAAGGCACCCGGGGCATCACGATCTACAGTGTGTGAGGAGCCAGTTTCCTTCCTGCACGTCGCATCGTGTCTGCTTTCGGCTCTCCTCCCAAACTTGGCCACTTAAAACTCCAGCCAATTAATTGCTTGTAAAGAAAACAGTTTGCAGGAAGGGAGGGCCACATTTTTCTTACATGGATAAGATAACAGCAGTGTCTGGCAATTTGGTGGTTTCTACTTTCCCAAGAAGAGTTGTGCATGCCTGTGAAGGCCCCTGTCTTATAACCTGACCTTTTATATCCCATATTCCCTTCCTCCCTCCCTCTTTCTCCCTTTCTCTCTCTACCTCCCTTCTCTCTCTCCCCCTCTCTCCTTCCCTCCCTCTCTCCCTTCTCTTTCCCTGCCTCCTTCTATTTCTCCCTCCTCTCTCTCCCTCCCTCTCTCTCCCTCCTCTCTCTCTCCCTTTTTCTCTCTCCCTTCCTTCTCTCTCTCCCCCTCTCTCCCTCCCTCCTTCTCCCCTCTCTCCCTCCCTCCCCCTCTCCCTTTCCTCTCCCTCCCTCTCTCTCCCTCCTCTCTCTCCCTTTTTCTCTCTCCCTCCCTTCTCTCTCTCCCCCTCTCTCCCTCCCTCCTTCTCCCCTCTCTCCCTCCCTCCCTCTCTCTTCTTCCTCTCTTTCCCTTTCCCTCCCTCTCTCTCCCTTTTTCTCTCTTCCTCTCCTCTCTCCCTCTCCCTCCCTCCCCCTCTCCCTTTCCTCTCCCTCCTTCTCTCTCCCTCCTCTCTCTCTCCCTTTTTCTCTCTCCCTCCCTTCTCTCTCTCCCCCTCTCTCCCTCCCTCCTTCTCCCCTCTCTCCCTCCCTCTCCCTTCTTCCTCTCTCTTTCCCTTTCCCTCCCTCTCTCTCCCTCCTCCCTCTCCCTCTCCCTCCTCTCTCTCCCTCCCTCCCTCTCCCTCTTCTCTCTCTCCCTCTCCCTCCCTCCCGTTCTCTCCCTCCTCTCTCTCTCCTTTTCTTTCTCCCTCCCCCTCTCCCTCCCTCCCCTTCCCCCTCTCTCCCTCTCTTTCTCCTTCCCCTCTCTCCCTCTCTCCCTCCCCCCTTTCACATTTCATTCTTCAGCACACTGTCTGCCTTGTTTCTGAGATAGATGGTCTAGAGTGTGCCAGTTTGGCTAGCCTAGCTGGCCACTGAGCCCTAGGCTTCCCTGACACTGAGATTGTGAGCACACACCACCACAGCTGGCTGTATTACTTGGGTTATGGGCATTGAGCGCAGGTCCTCATCCTTGCAAAGGAAGCCTTTATCAACTATGCCATCTCTTCAGGCCACCTTCCTCCTTAATTGTCATGAGATGTTAGCGGACAGGACCGAAGGCCATTTCCAAGATGTGGAATATCAGCTTGTATGCAGGCAGAGGAAGCAGACTTAGAAATACATAGAAGTGTGACCAGTGTCATGGAGGGAACAAGACTCTGACAGCTCTTCTAGATTTCTGACTTCCCCTATATGATACCAAAAATGGGGCTCAGCTATATTCCTCCAGTGATGTGGCTTCAGAGCACCCACATCTGGTCACCTGCATAGGTGTGATTGTTCATTTTGGGAGGCCACTGAGGTCTTGCTGACATCTTCCTGTCTGTTTCCTGGAGTCTCTTATGGAGGAAGGCTCTCAGGTTTGTGTCTTCACGTGGTGAAGCATCTTCTCCCTCCTGGTTACTACCTAACTGCTATGTTTTCCCTCTCACCTTCCTTGCTTGGATTTATAAAGCCATTGCATAGTTTGTCCCCAGACCTGAAGGCAGGGCTGCTCAGACAATGGCTACTGCAATCACCCACAGTTCTGCTTCATGATTATGAGCACTGCTCTGTGTATCATGGAAATAACGACAAGCTTAATTCTGATAGTAATGTCCCTCATTGGTTGTTCATTTGTCCATTCTTCTAATCATACCACCAGTTCACACCGGACAAGTGACAAGCATAACTGTAGTTGGGAAAACCAGAGAGAGCTGGACACACCAACTTCCACTCTCTGGGGTGGCATGTTGTCACACGAGTCACTTGCTGATTCTCAGTGACCAAGTTACAAAGATGATCTCCTTCGTGTCTTTCTACTATGCCATAGTCAAAGGCCATCAAACAGGTCAAAACCAACAAACAGTGTCTGGGTCTGCTTGTGGCTGACAACACAGGAAATCCAGACATCACAGTAAAAGAGGCAGAGGCAAAATTGATCAGCTACCTGGAGCAGAATTTGGGGAAACAAAACAAAACAAAAAACCCCAAACAAGTAAATAAATAAAACTTCATAATCAACATCTTTATTAGAAGCAAAGGAGGCCAGGACTGACTGAATTACATAAAGCAACAATCTTCAAGTTTTCTGATTTTTTATGTAGACTAACATATGGGGAGAGAGCATGTTAGCAGATCTGGGAAGAGCAGCAGAGAAACGGTGGGAAGAACACGCGGGGACAGACATTAAGTGAACCCTGCATGGATATGTTCCATCCATCAAGCATTCCTGAGCTAGGCATGTGGGGCTCTTCATATTGACTCCCACATGGATTTGGTTTCTAGCTTCCTTTTTGAAACATTACTCCAAATATAGCCTGAACAATTGTGAAACAAAAATTTAAGGATAATAGAACAGGTGGCGAATTGAGAAACCATTTAAACTAGAAATGCCTGAGAGCTTGAATGTAGAAAATGTGATGTTAGGGTGTGTATACACACCGCAAGCTCATTCGCAGCCAGGGCAGAGATTGTAGAACATTGCAGTTAACAAAAACATGGGTTTGCAGCTGTAACTCAGTGGTGGAACTCTTGAGCATACAGAAGGTCCTGGGTTCACCCCCCAACCCCACAGAAAACAACAACAAGCCGGGCTTTGGTAGAGCACACCTTTAATCCCAGCACTCGGGAGGCAGAGGCAGGCAGATCTCTGTGAGTTCGAGACCAGCCTGGTCTACAGAGTGAGTTCCAGGATAGGCTCCAAAGCTAAAGAGAAACCCTGTCTTGAAACAAACAAACAACACCACTGGAAAGCACTTGGTAGGTGTAAAATTACTATTAAGAGTTTGGTAAACATAACTGGGATAATACCACATTTACTTTAATCAAAATGCTAAATGTATTTATACTTGAGAAATGTACAATAAGGAATGGGTATAATTATTTGTAGAAGAACACTCATATATTTTGAAACACAGGAGGTCATTAAAAGAAAAGAACTCTTAAGCTACATATGGGACTTGCACACATGTGCGAACACACATACACACACACTGGGGGGACAAGAATGAGAAGCACATAAGGTAAGACAGCCAAATATTTCATTACTTCCAATTAATTAATTATTTAATTTCAGATCCACCTATCTATTGTGTGCATGTGTGTGCGTGTGTGTGTGTGTGTGTGTAGATGTTGGAGGAAAGCTTTCTGGAATTGGTTCTCTTCTAATACCATGTGAGTCTTGGAGTTCAAACTCAGGGTACCAGGCTTTGTGGCAAGTGATTCATGCTCTGTGAGCTATCCGACTGAGCAGGAAAGCCAAATACTTCATAAGAAATAGAAATCCAATTTAAAAATAAAAGAAAAGTTCAGTCAAAAATCCATTCAAAATTCCATCATGTCTGCTTTCAAAAGAGCACACAGCGGAGCCCGGAGTGGTCCACCAAGCTCTATTGGATACTTCCATGCCCTGGCAGCTCTCGTTAAACTCAGTGGGTCACAAAGCAAAACAGAAGGACACGACCAGGACAAAAGGTCTGGAGCTGGTGGGGGTGTTGGTGACAGGGGTGTCAGGGACATCAGAAAAGGCAGAGAGCGAGAGTAGTAAGAATGATTATATACGCATATGAAATTATCAAAGAGCCAAACAACAGGACAAAAGGTTGAAAGTTAAGCCCAGTGAACACACATTAAAACGTGGACAAGATAGAGCAGGGAATGAACCTATCACACACTGTTAGACAGGACAGTAAGGCATCTTTCTTAGGCGTGGTTTTGACTCAGAGCAAGGGTTTCCCTGTGAGGACCTTTGTGTACTGTGCAAATTTGAACTAAAAATGTATCAGAGAAGAGATGGAAGATGGGGTGGCCAGGCCCTGCTGCCAGTTTTCTGGCTGGCTGGGGTCTCATAGCCCATGGATATTCCTATATTTTTGTGCTAAA